>NW_028288640.1:1200000-1515226 GCF_059628265.1 Tinamus guttatus
GACAAGGGAAATCCACCCCTTTGTCATTTATGTTAAATCATTTTGGATATGTTAAACGTCGGGCACATAATTTGTCTGTAGAAGTGTATAAAAACCGATGGGAGGCATTTTGTAAAAGTGAGTGGCCAAGTTTTGATGTAGGCTGGCCGAGAGAGGGAAGTTTTGATTTAGAATTAATAAGGAGAGTAAAAGAGGTAATAATGAGACCTGGGTCAGAAGGACACCCAGATCAATTTCCATATATAATCACATGGGAGGATTTGGTTCTGTATCCACCCCCATGGCTGAAACCTCTTTTGGGGGAGGGTAGAAAAGACGGAAAAGTTGATATTTACGTAGTGAGAAAGGAAGGGAAAAAAGCAGTACTACCAGATTCGACCTTATATCCAGAAATATTAGACGAAGAAAGCAGGCATAACCCCCTCCCTTACGTACCTCTGCCCGAGGCACAAAGGGAGGCGAGTAGTAGTGATCAAAGAAGGGGGAGAAGGGAGAGAAGGGAAGATAGGGGTCCCGCATATAGGACACGATCTCATCAAAGAGAAGATGAAGAAGGAATATCAAGTGCCACCCATGCCTTCCCAGTTAGAACGATTGGAACAACTGGGCCACAGGGACAGCGTACGTATCAATACTGGCCATTCTCTTCTAGCGATTTGTATAATTGGAAAAGTCAAAACCCCTCCTTTTCCGAGAAACCGGGGGCGTTAATTGATTTATTAGAATCCATCTTGTTTACGCACAACCCTACCTGGGATGACTGTCAGCAGCTTTTAAAAGTGCTGTTTACGACCGAAGAGCGTGAAAGGATCCTGGCCGAGGCGCGAAAGTTGGTGCCGGGAGAGGACGGGAGACCCACTGGGCAGCAGAACCTTATCAATGAAGGATTCCCATTGGTAAGACCACCGTGGGATTTTGAACAACCTGAAGGTAGGGAGCGTCTTCGAACATACCGGCAAACGCTGATGGCTGGGTTGCGGGCGGCGGCGCGAACCTACTAACTTAGCAAAAGTAAATGCTGTTAGGCAGGAAGCCGAGGAAAGCCCTGCCGCTTTCTTAGAGAGAATATTAGAGGCGTTTAGACAATTCACTCCTTTAGATCCTATGAAGGAGGAGAATCGGGCAGCTGTCATCTTGGCATTTGTAAATCAAGCTGCCCCGGATATAAGAAGGAAATTACAAAAGATTGAGAGGTTGGGGGAGCAAACCTTACAGGATCTTTTAAAGGTAGCAGAGAAAGTGTACAACAACAGGGAGACTCCAGAAGAAAAACAGGAGAGAATAAGAAGGGAGGATTGGAAACACCAGAGGGAAATGGCTAGGAGATTTTTTGAAGCAGGAGAAAAATCAGAGAGGCAAAGAAGGGGACCGCCACCCCCCAGAGGAACAGGGGTACGGTTAGGAAAGGATCAATGTGCAATTTGCAAAAAGAAAGGACACTGGAAAAATGAGTGTCCAGAAAAAGGAGAAAGGAGGCCACCTAGAGTACTGGTGGCAAAAGAAGATAGTGACTGAAGGGGCCGGGACTCGGAACCCTTCCCCGAGTCTTGGGTAGAATTAGAAATGGAAGGGAAACGTGTAAAATTTCTGGTAGATACAGGGGCTGAATATTCAGTGGTAAATAAAGCAGCAGGGAAACTATCGACAAAGAAAGCTCGAGTACGAGGGGTAAATGGGAGTAAGGTATATCGGTGGACATCAGAAAGGAAGGTAGATGTAGCTAATAGACAAATCACGCATTCATTCTTGTATATACCGGAGAGTCCGGTACCTTTAATGGGCCGGGATCTCCTAACTAAATTGGGGGTAAGGATATATTTCGAGGACGATGGGGTAAAGATCAATGACCGGGAAGGACAACCGATACAGGTCCTGACTGTTAGATGAAGAGAGGAAGGAAGAAATTGGACCAGAAACTCAAAAATGGATGAGGGAACTCCCAGAAGTATGGGCAGAGAATTCAGGTGTAGGAGAGGTTAAAGGGAAAACTCCTCTGGTCATGGAATTAAAACCAGGAGCTCACCCGATTAGGGTTAAACAGTACCCAATGACCCCTGAAGCCCGACAAGGAATAGCAAAGCATATTAAAAGGTTACTGGAAGCTGGCATTCTGCGTAAATGCAAATCTCCTTGGAATACTCCTCTACTGCCAGTAAAGAAGC
Source organism: Tinamus guttatus (assembly GCF_059628265.1). Taxonomy (NCBI): domain Eukaryota; kingdom Metazoa; phylum Chordata; class Aves; order Tinamiformes; family Tinamidae; genus Tinamus; species Tinamus guttatus. The sequence continues at coordinate 1,202,163 of NW_028288640.1, forward strand.
CCGGAGGAGATTTCGGGCCAGTTCAAGATCTGAGAGAAGTTAATAAAAGAGTGGAGGATGTGCATCCTACAGTCCTGAATCCATACACTCTGTTAAGTACGATGCCACCAGATATGGGATGGTATACAGTTTTAGACTTAAAGGATGCCTTCTTTACCATCCCCCTGACAAAACAGAGCCAGGAAATGTTTGCTTTTGAATGGGAAGATCCCGAGAGCGGATACAAGGGTCAGTTAACTTGGACCCGATTACCACAAGGGTTCAAAAATTCACCGACTTTGTTTAATGAAATACTGCAGGAAAATTTGAGTGAATTCAGGAGACAGAATCCTAGTGTGAAATTGCTTCAGTATGTGGATGATCTGCTGCTAGCAGCAAGAACGAAAGAGGAGTGCGAGGAAGGTACGAGGAAGTTGTTGCAAGAATTGAATAAACTAGGATACCGAGTAAGTGCTAAGAAAGCTCAGCTATGTAGTCCTGAAGTAACATATCTGGGATATAAGATACGAGATGGTAGGAGATGGCTAACTGATGCCATGAAAGAGACTGTTCTTCGGATTCAGGAGCCCAGATCTCCAAGGGAGGTTCGAGAATTCTTGGGGACAGTAGGATACTGCCGTTTGTGGATACCTGGATTTGCAGAAAAAGCGAAACCTCTGTATGAGGCAAGTCGAGAGAAACCAGACTGGCAGTGGACAGAAGCTATGGGAAAATCTTTTGAGGAACTGAGATTAGCCCTGCTAGAGGCCCCTGCACTTGCACTCCCGGACCCAGATATGTGAGCGAAAATGCGGGAGTTGCCAAGGGAGTGTTCACGCAGAAGCAAGGACCTTGGAAAAGGATAGTGGCATACTTATCAAAGAAATTAGACCCAGTCGCCGCAGGGTGGCCCTCGTGCCTTAAAATCATTGCAGCCGTGGCAATGATGGTTAAGGACGCAGACAAACTCACGTTTGGGCAAAAGCTGTATGTAACAGCTCCTCATTACGCAGAGGCATTACTCAAACAGCCGCCTGAAAGATGGGTAACAAATGCTAGGCTGACTCATTACCAAGCCTTACTTTTAAACCCAGAAAGGATTATGTATACGTCCCCAACGACTTTAAATCCAGCCACCCTACTACCTAACCCAGAATATGAAACACCTGTGCATAATTGTCAGGAGGTGTTAGCTGAAACTGCGACAGTGCAGGAAGATTTAAAGGATGAGCTGCTGCAAGGGGGAAAAGTGTGGTTTACAGATGGAAGTAGCTTGGTCGAGCAAGGAAAAAGAAGGGCGGGAGCTGCAGTGGTAAACCAGAAGGGAGAAATAGTTTGGAGCCAGCGTTTACCAGACGGCACTTCGGCTCAAAGAGCGGAACTGATAGCCTTGGCTAAGGCACTAGAAATGGCAGAAGGAGAGCGAGTGACGATTTATACAGATAGTCGCTACGCATATGGGACAGTGCATATACACGGAGCAATATACAGAGAAAGGGGATTTCTTACCTCCGCAGGAAAAGAAATCCGAAACAAAGAAGAGGTTTTGCACTTGCTGTCAGCTTTGCAGAAGCCAAAAGCAGTGGCAATTGTGCATACCTTAGGACATCAGAAGAAAACCGATATGATAAGTAGAGGGAATGCAGCTGCAGATAGTGCAGCCCGGCGAGCTGCGTTAGAAGGACAAATACAAAGGGTACTAGCCCTGACTCACAACACTTTAAGAGAAGAAGAGGAAATTGGAGAGGATGAATACACCCCGGAGGAGAGGGAGTGGATTCAAAAGGTCGCAGAAAAGCAAAGTGCAGGAGAAGGACATTACGATACAGAAGGAAGAATGTTAATTCCTAAGCGGTTGGGACAGAAGATGGTGCAACAGTTACACAGTACCACACACTTGGGGGAAAGAAAAATGGGACTGTTAATAGAAAAGTTTGGGTTGAGATTCCAAGATCAGAGGAAAATATTAAGAGGGATAATAGAGGGGTGTCAAGCATGTCAGGAAATGAAACCATCGAGGGTCAGGAAGGTACATGAAGGTATAAGGGAAAGGGGTGGTGAGCCTGGAAGGCATTGGGAAGTAGATTTTACGGAAATAAAACCAGGTAAATATGGGTATAGATATTTATTGGTATTAGTAGACATATTTTCGGGGTGGGTGGAGGCCTTCCCCACTAAGCGAGAAACAGCCCAGGTGGTAGCGGTCCCATATATGCAAACGGGACATTCTGTGGGACAAATGGGACAGTCGACGGGTTACAACAACGATTCCCTGCGTGCGGGATTACCCTTAGGAGCATATGGGGGGGATCCATCAGGACAGGTACATAATAGGACAGATTTACTATGGAATAATGATACCGCTAAGGCCTTGCCAGATGGAGTGTTTCTAATTTGTGGGGATAGAGCATGGCAGGGAATACCTAAGAATGCCTATGGGGGACCATGTTATTTAGGGCAACTGGCAATGATAGCCCCGTCTAGAGCTAAGTTGTTAACTATGAAGCAGGAACAAAGAAGGCAAAAGCGTTCCCTTGGTTTAACACCGGAATGTGATGATAACGTACAATTAATATCTGTAACCGCGCGGGTCGCCTTAGCTATCTTTGTGCCAGGAGCTGCAGCAGGAAATGCATTAAGGGAGCTTTCGAAGTTAGCCTGTTGGAGTGAGAAGCAAGCAAATGCGACAACCGAGGTATTGGAACAACTCCTGCTCGATCAGAACAGCCTGCGACACGCACTACTACAGGACAGAGCGGCTATAGACTTCTTGCTCCTCGCGCATGGACATGGATGTGAAGAGTTTGAAGGACTATGTTGTTTTAACCTGTCGGACCATAGCCAATCGATTCAACAACAATTGCGCTGGCTCAAGGAACACACTCAGAAGATAACACGGGAAGAAGGACTGATGGACGGATGGCTAGAGTCATTGTTTGGAGGGTTACCTGGGTGGATATCAGGACTGATAAAAGAAGGATTACGCGTATTTGTAATTCTGTTATTACTGTTACTGTGTATCTGTATAATGTGGAAATGTGTAATGGGGGTAATGGAAAAAGCTACAAATCGAGTTAATTCTATGCACATAATGTTCATGCGACAAACTCAGAAAGATCGAGAAAGGATTCTCTGATATTAGCAAAAGAAAAAGGGGGGAATGTAGGGTGCATTAGCAGGGAAGGTAGGGGTTAAATAGCTAATGTAGAATAAGCTGAGTCTTAGAGTACAAGGACCCATGATAACTGGCAGAGTCCGGATGTCTTGCTCATGGCAGGGGCAGAACCCTTGATAGATGGCAGGGTCAGGATGCCCTGCTCATGGCAAGGTCTGGACCCTTGATAGGTGGCGGGGTTAGGGTGCCCTGCCCTCAATCAGGATGATAGGGGGGCTGCTTATCCAGATGTTTTAATTAAGCAAAATAGATAACATTAACAAGAATGCAAAACAGGAAAACGGGAGGGGGAACACTCTTGGGTAAGAACGGTATAAAAGAGGGACGCTCGAAGTGGTCGGGGTCCGTGGTGTGACCCCTGCGTGGGAAAGCCCGGACCCCAGCTAGCTGGTAATACTTACTATCTTTCTTCTATTAATAAAAGACAATATATCTTTATATATCTATATATAGGCAGCGTCTTCCAAATACTCTTGGGTGCAAATAGCAAATGGAGGCTTTTGTAGCAACGATGACCTTGTTGCATTGCAGCAATGGTCAGAAGCATAGAAATGTGCTGTGAAATAGATACAGGTTTACCAGTATGAACATCTACAGATACTAGCAGATACTGTTAAATCTCTTTGCTTTGGAGTCTGTTTATATAATAATACTACAATACAGCTGGTTGTTTTTAAGTGCAGATTTTAAAAAGGCTGCAAGGTATTCACATGGATCAGCAAGGTTCAAGGTGGTTGTCGTATAGAAGTTGAACACAAGTTGTAAATGATTCAGATGATGAAAAAACAGATTCCTGTGCGTGTTATGCATTTCACATTTTTGAGGGATCCTCCGCTTTTAAGTGTCAGTGTTTTTCATTGGGCAATTCAGTGCGATTCGCCACCTAACCCAGTAACATCTATCCCAGAGAACTTGGCCTTTGGGGCTCAGTACTAGCAAGTGCTATGCTGGAAGGTGAGGAATGTGATCTGACATTTCTAGAAAGCTAAGGTTTAACCTTATGTGTTAGTTTTTAAGGGCTGTATATAAGGGTTTTGTCTCTTGCTTAGTCCCTGCCTTGCTTTGTCTATTTGGAAACACAGATGAGAATATGAAGGCAAAAGTAAGATTGTTTGGAATAATTTAGCTCTCTCCCTATACTATGTTTCCTGTGTCTCTAACATTTAGTTTGGGTTTTTATTTTAAGTAGTTGGTGCTCAAGAATGGCATTTATAGTACTGTGCAGCAAAATATTACTGTGACTTGGCTTAGTAGTAATTGTGGAACCGATGCAATGTCTCAGTGCCTCCTAACTGGAGTATTTTCGGTATATTTGTGCAATATTTGCTTGCAAGTTCTTGCAGGATTTTCTTAAGAGCATTTCTAATTCCCATGAAGCGTAGCAACTTAAGAAAGAAGTTGAATAAACCAGCAGAAGTGTTGAAAGACACAAAAACAAAGGAGTTTTTCATGTCAGTTTTTGCAAGCTTCAAACCTTTAGACCTTTAGCCACAACTAACTCAATTGCTTTTGAACACAGTCTGAAATTAAAATGCAGTGTGTGATCTGAGCCCAAACTAAATGCTGTGGAAAGGCAACATCCGTCTTCCTTGTCAACTCCAGGTAGCAGAAAGCACAAATGAAAGGTAATGCTCTGTCGCTTGACCGATGGGCTCTGTGAAAGCCTGAGCGATGGAGCTGTCCACCTTCCAGCTTCATTGCAAGCAGGAAGGGGCTTGTTAAATCCCTGGAGCAGGAGGATTTAATGGACTTTAGCAGCAGCTTTGTGGCCCGCAAATGACCACTGCGGGTTTTAACCACAGAGCTGAAAAAGCAAATATTTGATGCTCGCAAGCAGAGGCTCTGTCTTTATCTCCTCAACATGTATGTGTTTCTAGCATTGGATGTTTCAAAGACCTTAATTCTTAATAGAAGCGCCCCTCCCTGCTGTAAGTTTTCGTGCTTTGGCGCTGTTTTTGCCCGAGAGCGGGTGAGCGGTGTGCCCAGCGGATCGGTGTTTTAGGGTTTTACTCCATATTTGAGCGTTTTTTTTTTTTTTATTTTCCCGCGCTCGGGGCGGGCGGCCCTCAGGGGGCGCCGTTGGCGAGCGGCGGCCGTTGGGCCCGGCTCGCAGGGCGGGGCCCGTCACCACGGCAACCGCTGTGGCGTCAGGAAGTCTGTGTTGCGCCTGCGTCGCTCGGCTCGGACGCGCCTGCGCGCACCGCCCGAGCAGCGGCAAGCGCGGGCCGTTGGCGCGCGGTGCATGCGCTTCGCTGCGGTCCTTCCCGGTGTTGTGGCGGGGTGCGAGGAGCGGAGGGAGCCGCGGCTGCGGCGGAGAGGTCAGCGGCGGGCCGGGGGCGGCGAGGACCGGGCGGGAGCGGCGGCACCGGCGCCCCCCGATCCCCTCCGCGGGCCGCGGCTCTGTGCTTAATTCTCAGTTGTATTTTTCATTTTGAAACACCCGCTGCATAGATTCCTGATTTGTATGTTACTGTGTTTGCATACAAGCCATGAAAATTTGCACTGAGCAACCGTTACTTTTTATTTTTATGATTACTTCCCCTTTACCCTTCCATAGGAGGTATAATGTGAAGTTTTTCCTGTTTTCAATAAGATGCTCTGTAAAATAGGAGGTTAGTTTCTATAACACTTAAAAAACAGGGGCAGTTTTTGTCATGTAAGTACCAATTTAAAATTAATTTCTGCAACGTGATAAAAATTTTACTAGATATAAAATGTTTTGCCTTATGTACGAGGTACTAGTGAGGGGGGTTGCTTTAAAGGAAACATGAACATGATGCACTGATGGGTTATGAGGGAACATAAGTGGGTAGTGTCTGGTAGACAATGATGCTGGTCATTGCTAAGGTTGCTTCTTAAAATCTGTTTTTTTTTTTTTTTTTTTTTTAGCCGTTATTTTTTGCTTGTTAATTTGTCATTGCTTGTATTTCCCTATCTGTTTCAGTTACCCTTGTCTGGCATAGGAAGACTGACAGAGACTGGAGCAGAAAGGTTAGTACCTGATTTGGAATTTGTCTTCTACACTTATATTTGTGCTCTGCTCACTGAGTAACTCCTGTTCTCTCTCCTCGGTATTATATATTATATTGGCACTTCCACAAAGCCAGAGAACCTGCACTGTGCAGCTCTTGCATTATGTCTCAGTAGGAGAGAGTGTGCCATAGAGTTGTGGTTCTGGGTTCAAGCAAGTTATTAGGAAACAAGATGGAAAAAGAAAGGGCAGACTATTCATGGTATCATGAGTCCCAACTTTCTGCTCAAAATAGGGTCAGCTCTCGAATTGCGTTGTGTTGTTCAGGACTTTATCTAGCCTGATCTATTCTGACTTCCAAAGAGCTGCGTTGGGGGGGTTTGTTGTTTGTTTGTTTGTTTTCTGCAGGAGCAGTGCTGTTCACTGCTGGGAGCAGTGCTGGGCTGAGCAGATCCTGAGTAATATTTGAATTCACACACATATTTAAGTACACAGGTACTTGTGGAAGTGGCTAAACTTAGCACCATTAGAGCATGTGCTGTCACCTTCTCCCACCCTCTGAAGCTTGGAACTTGAGCAAAAAGAGGAATTAGTAAAAATACACTAAAATCTAACCCTTTCCTCCCAATTTCTAGGTTCCATCTTCAAGAACCATCTAGGTTCTTGCTGCTCTGTGCTATTTTGGCTATATACATCAAAAGGTTCAGTTGGGCTGTAGACCAAACATCTAAGTGGATAGGTAAGTGCTGCTGTTTATTTTATTTGACCAGCTTGTGTGATTTGTAGAGTCCTAAAATCTTACAAAATTAATCGAATTCTATATTGAAATAAATAATTTTGCAAAACTGTTACTTGACAAGCTCTACAAGATGGTGCCAAAGGGGCTTTAAGGTACATCAATAACAGCATGATCAGATGTATTTAGAGGATCCTGGTCTGTGCCTACGCCTCACTACACGTCTGTAGATGGAGGAGTAAGATAGATTAATCCTTAGGTTTGCATTGCTTATACATCTCACGTGATCTGCCTGGGGCATTCAGTATTAATTGCAAACAAAAGTTTAACATCAGGAAGTCACCGTAAATAATATGACATGTGTACGCATATGTCTGTGAGAGTTATTTAAAGCCATGGAGGATGTGAGATTCTCTGTGTGCCTCCTCCTACTTAGGGGGAAAAAAAAAAAAAAGGTCAATTTGTAGTGATAACTACTCCAAGATTCTGTCGGAAAAAAATAAATTTATGAACTGGTTACAGAAAATGTCAATTTCTCTCTCAGGAAATGATCTAAGACTCACAGCAAAGTCCTCTGCAGGTTTGGGAGGTGGAATTTAAAATAGATAAATCCATTAACATCTGTAATTGCTTATAGGAAAGGCTGACCTGTGAAAATGTGTAACCAGCATTCCTTAGCCTTGCATGGCTGCAGCCAAGCCATTTGAGAAAACAATCCTGCTTGTGTTCTTCCTGCATTTTGAGTCTTTTGGTGCCCAGAGCTTTATTGGAGAAACTGAACCACAGCTGCTGCCATTCCAAATGAAACACTCTGTTTAAGTTTTGAAAGAAATGGATTTGGGAGTCAATATAAAAGCTCCATTAAAATAGCCAGAACCGTAGTGAACATATGGCTAGGAAGAAGAGGACAATCAAAATGTCTAAGAATAGAAATCTAGTTCTAGTGTTGCTCAGGGATTGATGGCATTTCCATATGGATGTTATTGTACCTATTGCTGTTCCAAGAAATCACTAGCTAGCACTGTTATTCTTACTGTAGAGAAAGTTTAAGAAACTTAGTTAAATCAGTTTTTTTTTTAATTAGTTTAAGAAGCTAATTTAAACCAGCTAAGAAAGAGACAATACTTTTATCTGGTGTATGTGACAACAGTTTATGAGACATGGTCAGTGTCTACTGAGTAGCCAAAGGAGGAGGTAAGAACACAGAGGTGAAAGAAGGGTGGGCACATTTGTTAGATGTGCTCTCTCATCTGTCCGAGAAACTCTTCTGCAAGGCCAAGCACTGCTAAGCCTTACTCTGTGAGCTGCTTTTCAGCATGGGGACAGGCTCTCTTCTTTAAATATGCTGTGTCACAAAATGAAATTTTGCACTCCGAGTGACAGTCTTTCCTCCCCACCTTATGGGAGTGAATACATTCATTTTTGCTGTGTTATGTAAATGTAGATATGGATGCATATACAAGTGGGACATCTCAAATTCTGAGCTCCAGGCAGGATTCTGACCTCAAAGGAGAGGTCAGCATGCTTTTGAATGTGGCCTGTGTCTGTCTGTGCTGAAAGTACAGTATTAGTGTTTGGGGTCAATATGTGCTATTATACTTATGTGCTGCAATATTTTATATGAGAATCTCTTCTCCTTCAAAGAAGAGTCTTCAAAGAATGTCCTCTTTCAAATTGGTACCAGAGGCCTGTTTCACACTGCATCTGCGTATACCATCTTACATATCCACCTTTTAGAGGTTTTTCCATTAAAGGGCTTCAGTAAATCTTTCTGAAGCCCTCTAGCGTACCATGAAGATCCTACACATGCTTTGGGCAGATTGAAATGCTTCACTTCCATTCCAAAATCCTCTGAACAAGAAAGTCATCACTGTGCTGAGTGAAAATAAGCAGGGTCCTTGGAGAATGTGCTGCACTAAATGGTATAATATATTCTATGCAGATGAATTAATCACAGAGGAAAGTCCACCGTTGGAACAGTGGAGAAGTGCTGGCGTCTGAAGAATGAAGGCGGCGAGCCAGAGAAGACGCAGCCCTGACTGTTCCTGAGATCTTTCCCTGTAGCGCTGCTAGGCAGCATTACTGCAGCCTGCAGCACCATGGATGAAGAGGACAATGAATTTAAAGTAGTGTGGGCAAAAATTGTTGGTAGGGCAAAGAAGAAAGCTGAGGATACTGAGGAGAAAGCTGAGGATACTGAGGAGAAAGCTGAGGATACTGAGGCAACAAAGAAGGTTCAGAAATGGACAAAGACCACTACAACAGGCAGATCTGTTCCTGGGAGCCAAATTGATCATTGCTCTCCAGTAGTGAAGGGGAAAGATTTGCCACAAAATTTGGGTTCTAAGGTGCCGACAGGGATGCGTGAAGAAGACGATGATGCTGTGCCCTGCAGTAGTGGTGGGACGTCACAAGAAGACAGGAGAAGCGCTTTCCCTGACAGCCAGCTGCGCACAGTGACCAGTTACTCTACCAAGAGGAATGTGACAGGTGCGTGCACTGAAATCTTTCAGACAGAAAATAGGCTAGTACTGAAAAGACTCAGTTCAGTAGAGCTCTTTAGAAGTCTGGAGGAGGTATGCAGTTCTTCAGTAAGGTGAAACCTAAGTGCTGAGTGATATATGAGGGAGTCATTACCTTTTTTTTTGCGACTTCAGAATGTAAATCATCCCTCAAATCATCAAGAAGCAAGTTTAGATTATATCAAAGTGTTTTTTTCACAGTGTGTTATTGTATTGAATGTTGAATTATGTTGCCATTGACTGTCACCGAGGCCAAAAAAATAAATTAAGAAAGGTTCTGGGTTAATTCATGAAGGATTGGTCTTTCAGTGATGACTAAATATGATGACCAGAAGGCAGTCACCAGTGCATGAAATCCTTAAACTGACAGCTAAGGTCAACCAGGAGAAGGATTATTTTGTACTTGTTCTGCCTGATACCCTTTCGTAATTATCTACTAGTGACTGCACTCAGAAACTGGGCTGGTGAGATCTTTGGTCTGATCTCACAGGTTGCCTCAAAGCAGAGCGGAGATACACTGAGCTGTTAGCCTGCTGCTCGTTACCACCCCTCCTTAGGAACACCTGTTGCTTGGTTCTGAGCCTGAAAGTCCGAACCATGGATAGGGCTTGAAGATCAGAGTAGAAACATGTTCATTTTTTTTGACTATCTCAGGTTGCTGTTTTGGGAAGCTTCCCAAGAGCTCCCTGGGCAGCTCAGTTACCTGTTTAATTCTGACTGGGAAACTGTGCTTTGTCCCCTTCAGGGAATGCTCCGAGTGACTGTTCCCAGACTACACTATCCTTCCGTCCTTCACAACCAGAGACCTGCTCTTCAGACACCTTGAAGACACCACTGCTGCCTGGGTCGAAGGTGCGGGCAGCAAAGCTGGCGGTGGAGGGAATGCAGCACTTCAAGAGAGTGGCACCTGAGCAGCTAAAACATAGCCTGGGCGATAGCTTGCCAAAGGCTGCAGCTAGCAGGAATTCCTCTGATGAAAGCGAGGAAGAGAACCCGGAAAAAGGTACGTTTCTGCTGTTATTTAGCTCCTATGTGTGCATGGAGAGTGCTGAGGGCTGCTTAGGGTGATTGCATGAGCAGCAGTCTGGATTCCTGGGCTTTGTTCACAGCTGGACAGGTGGCTTGTGTAATGATGAATAAATCGCTCCACATGTCTGAGAACTTGCTTTCTCTATTGATCAATGTGTATTGATCTCTATACTTCTCTCCTAGATCTTTTGTGAGGCTGAAATTTGATTTTATGTTAAGTTCTGGAGAGAGAATTTACTTTCTGGAAACAGGTTGAGATTCTAAGAGCATCAGTAAATCCAGTCGTTCTTCTCAGGGGCAATATTGTGTAGCTCATATAAATATGACCTTAGTTACTCCGTGTCTTCTGTAAATCTCTGAGCACTTACAAAATAGGATGTTCTATGCAGATGAATTGAATCCGTAGCAATTTGAATTCATAGCACTTTTTTGGTGTTTTGGTGCTTTAAAAGTCAAGGCCCCTTTAAAAGTCAAGGCCCTGCTGGTTCTCTATGGACATGAGAATTTCCTGTGTTTAATATGTAATGTTTAAGACCCCATGTTCTCCCAGAAACTTCATCTAAAACATAACTCTCCTTTTGGTTCTGATACATAATGTGCGATGAACCAATTGCCACCTTCCACTCCTGGGGTAGTGCTCTCCTGTACTGTTTGTGCATTCCCTTGTGAGAAATGAGATGTGAAGATGCAACAGGAAGATTGCAGGGGTTTTTTAAGTTAATAAAATAATCATGACAAATGTAACAGTTTCATGCCTTTCACTACAAGATGTTTAACTCTATCATCTCTCCCTTCTGTGCCAGTTACCCACGATCTTCCATCCACAAAGGACGATGGTGCTTTGGCTTTTGCCCTTCAGCAGAAGATCAAGGAGGAAGTCCCGGAAAGCCTAGAGGAGAAGGGCTTGTTTTTTTGTCAGATCTGCCAGAAGGATCTTTCAGCCATGAACACAACACGACGGGGGCAGCACGTTAATAGGTGAAGCACTAGCATGAAAGGCCAGTGTGGCTTTCAGCAGCAGTGCCTTAGAGAAGATGTAATTGCAGACTAGGTAGCAAAGCTACCCGTTAGTGTCCATTTCAAAATCAGCCCATTTCAACACCATTTATTCAATTAAATAATGATTTCCTAAGAACATTTGGTATGTCAGCTGTTTGCAAATCTGAGCTATTCGCTGAAGGAAAGATGTGATACTGTTTTGCAAGATGAATAAATACATAGACTATGCACTATATACTTTTGTAAAACTATGCACTATATACCTTTGTAAATACTATATATATGCACTATAGACCTTTGCTTTCCACAGGTAATGAGAGTGGAAGGCTAAGGGAAGGATCCTTGTGTTTTCTTTTGTCAGAATGGTGTGGGCTTAAATTGATGCCAGCACTCTATAACAGTTTCCTTAGTGGTAAATATCAAATACTGTTAAAATATTACATACAGCTAGCTCTTTATGAATGAAAAGTCTGTGCTTCTCTGTAAAGAAAGTATTGTAAACAGCTTGCTTAGGTAGTTGGAGTTGCTCAATTACAGCATTTCAGGAGGCAAGGTTCAAAAAGAGCATTTTATTTTATTTTGTTTTGTTTTATTTCCATCATCCTCCAGGTGTCTGGATGAGATGGAGGCAGCAGAGATCTCCTCCTCCAGCACACCAGCAATCCCTGATTGTCTCGTCTGTGGCAAACATTTCCAAACTTCCGAGAGCCAAACTACTCACTTGAAACGCTGTGCTGTGAAGATGGATGTTCCTCCTAAAATGCTGCTTCAGGCACTGCAGGTGTCTCAGTTTGGAGTTGCCTCTCCTAAGTATCCCAGGTAAGATTTTGGTGAAAATCTTGCTTTCCTTCAAAAGTGATCAGGTGGTGGATGACTATGAGTCAGCAGATAGGAGCAAAATGGGAAGTAAATAATCTTACACTAATTTGTCAGAAATATTTATGCTCTGAGAGGTAATTATGTAATAAAGCTGAATAGCGTGGTTGAGCTTATTAAGCAGAACATGCTATATGAGCATACAGTCTCTTCGGAGTATCTGTGTTTCCAAGGCCTCAGCTTTTCGGCTCGTTGCTGTCCTGGATACATGGGCCTTATCCACAGAGTCAAGGAGGAAACATACAGGCTGTTTTGAATTGTGCTGGGTGCAGAGATGTATCTGCTCTTTGGGATTTGAGCAACATGTTCAGAGTATAGCGAGTGGTGCCTGCCTGAAATGTATCCAAAGGACTTTTAAGTCTTATTGTGCTGAGGAAGGGCCATTGCTTGTTTACTGTGGAAGTGTAAGATTGGCAGAACGGTTTTGGTGATGGTGTTCTTGACTTCAACCTGATTTTTGCCCTTTGATACAAAGTTTAGGTTTGAGGTAGCAGATGGTTAAGGCCATTCCTGCCCTTGCAAAAAAAAAAAAAAAAAAAAAAAAATGCAGTTTGTCAGTGCTGCAGTCTTATTTTGGAAAGGTAAACATAAGATTTTCTCCAAATTGCTGTGAATTCCACGCATGATAAGAAATCCTTTTCTTTCCTCCACAGAAAAAAGTACTGTTGATGCTTTCTTATTATTCTGGATATGGGAATCTCTCTGAGGAAGTGGGGCAGCTGGTCTGAAGTGCTCAGGGTTTCTTGTCTCTGATCCAGTTATGTTAGGTTAACTTGGGCTTTCTGCTGCATTCTTACGTTTCAGCAATCAACCAAACATATCAAAGCGCAAAGAGTTCTCCGGAGATGACTCAAAGGAAATGAAAAAGAGGATCAAAATGGAACCTCAGGATGAAGATCTGCAGGTTGCTATGGCAATGTCACGCTCTCTCTTGGAGCAAGAAAAGCGTGAACAAGCAGCAGTAGCTGCAAATATGAAACCCGTGGCTGCCTTGCCAATCAAATGGAAGCCTGGATCAGGTATGTGTCACCGTGAGTGTCTCAGGCTGTACTATTGGAGGAGTGATGTAACAGCCTGCTCTTCACTACCAACTTTTCTGTTGGGCATAGGGGATGACAAGCACACTTCTGTTTCATTTAAGTTGTCCGAGATGGAGTAATGCAAAGTATCCACATACAGATAGCCAAGGGAGGCTGCAGGATGTTTCGCTGAAATCCAGGGAAAAGACCATTGTTATTTTTTTTGCAGTGCATTTTTCTTATTCACTGTCCCATACCCTTGATTATGCAATTTTTTCATCCTTCTCTCCTTGCTCTGCTTTCTTTCTGAGGTATATGTGCATACAACTACACACGTTGAACCTGTGGTTTGCTATTTAAATGCACAAAAATGGTCAGAAAAGAAGCCAGTTGCCCTGGGGGAAGGTTGAGTTCTGCACATAGGAGACACTTTGCTCTTCGTGGCTCTCCTCAATCTCTTCCTGCTGATAACCACTGCCAATTATATTGGGAATTAGGAAGTCAAAGGCAGTAAAGAAACAGACCTGAGAAACAGACCTGACAAATGAGAGCTGTGCAGGATTCATATGTGCTGTGGTTTGACATGAGTGACCATCACCAGTGATCAAGACACACCAAAAGCAGTCCTTCATGGCTTTGGAGTCTTTTTTCTTCTCTCTCTCTCTCTCCCTTTCTTGAGTGAAGCGCTGCTAACTCGCCAAAAGCACTGTACGCTCACTGTTCAAAGGGTCTGGAAGGTAGCCTGCACATAGGTATCAGTTGCTTTCATAGTGATCTGATTTGACAGCTCAGCCCAGCAGGACCATGTGTGCACGAATAAGTCTTCCCTGAAGGTTTGTTTCTCTGGCAGAAGTAACGGGAGACTTGGGACTTATTGCAGAAATCTTGTGTTCTGCTGTAGTTGCATTTTGATCATTGCCAACTGCAACACTTGAAAAAGCTGGCAGGTTCAGTTCCTCTGCTTATGTGTTCAGCTGTTCATTTATTTGGGTTTCTTTTGCTTTTCTTTTTAAAGAGAAAAGAACACGTAAAAGAGGCCCAACTACTCCTCCACCGTTACTGCTGCGGGATCCAGAGACAGCCCGCAAAAGGACTGAAGAGCGAGCCGCCATGGTGCTTACACAAGAGATGGAATTCCCTCCCACTCCTCGGCTTCCCACCAGCAGGATTTTGGAGGATGGATCTGAGAAAACAGACTGGCTCATGCCATCGCCCAGAAACAAGGACTGCCCTTTATGGAACAGCAGTGCTCTAACACGGCCCTGCGACCCTGAATCATTCTACACTGCTGAACTGACCCCTCCAATTGTACCTTGCATAACTGTGCAGGTGGGATGCTCTTTTCTCCTTCCTCTGGTATTTGTGTGCCACAGTTTACTTGCTCTGTAGCCCTTCTCTTTTCTGCCATGTAAGTGAGTCACCCCATGCTCTGCATGCTCTCTGCTCCTGCACACCTGTCCCCTGGTCTCACACAAGTAGGTTTGGTGATCTTGAACTTTCACTTCTCCCTTTTGGACAGGAGCCTGAGGCTTGTGTTGCCGTGCTGTTCTTTGGGCTTTTGGAAGACAAAACAAATGGGAGCAGAGCACTGAGTGAGAGGGCTTGAGCCTCTTCATTTTGCCACTAGCTTAGCTATTTTTACAGTAGCCTGACTCTTGTGTTCCTTCTTGATACTTTTCTCTGACTGATTATAATGAGAGCCTTTCTCTTTCTTTACTCATGTTTTGTATCAAGGCAGCAAGGAACAGTGTGGAAAGTTCACACTGAAGATGGATGCTTGTGTGTTACACTGAGGAGGGGGTGGGCACTCCTAGGGTTGTAAAGTGAAGCGTTTGCATTTCAGGCTTTCCCCATGTATCCCACTGCCTGAAGCTGCATGCAGGACTGTGATCCAGTTTTAAACCGGGCGGTCTCACTCTGTTATTATCCAGATGTCTTGCCTCTCGTTTTTCTGTAGTTTTATAAATATAAATATAAATATAAATATATATATATATATAATATATATATATATATATAAATAAAAATAGTTTTATAAAAAATAGTTTTATAAAAATAGTTTTATAAAATATATTAATTTATTGATGTCTTTTTTTTTCTCTCCTTTGATCAGATTTGTAAGTCAGAGACTTCTCTGCCATCAGTGGGATCTGATCAACCAGAAGTATCTCAGCAACTTCAGCCTGATCTCAGTCCTCATTATCCTGCTTCTCCAGAGACTGGAGAAAAAGCTGCTGATGAAGCCGACTCCGGCTCTGAATGGGCTGGACAGATTTCGTCTCAGGGCGAGAAGGTTCATGTTCAGAGTCTGCAGCAACTGGTTGAGTTGGCCATGGAAGCACAAACTCAGTGGAGGCTTGAGCTTAACGACGCTCAGGAAGTCGAGCAGCCAAGTAAGTTCTGGCAGCCTCATGAGCCTCCTCTCTGGTGTCATCAGCTGTGAGGAGCCACGTTTAGCCATACTGAACTTGGAGAGCAGTGGCAGCAGCCGCAAGATGGTATTGTTGATCCAGGGGGTGATATCTGGGGGCATTGTTCTGTAGCAGGCTTTAGGTACAATCAAGTTGACATTTCTGAAATGATTCATAGATCCCAATATTTAAGAAGAGCTCCTCTTAGACAGCAGCTTCTAAATTTTATTTTAAAAATCCTTTAAAGGTGTCAGATGCATTTCTGCCAGCTGGGGGCCCAGACACAGCCAATAGTGAGGCAAAAATATATCCCAAAAATATATTCTCTTTTCTGCCTAGTGGCTTTTGCCGACAGCACTGTCTTACGAGGTTTCACCAGGAGAAGACCTGGTGAAAGAAGAGCGTAAGAGATGATGTTGTGTTGGTACATGGATACACAGTCCCTGAAGTTGATCTGTACAGGCTGAAAAAAGTCCACCACCTAGAATTCCTTCAAGAGCAGCTCTAACTTCCCTGGTTACAGTGGTGTGCATTGCACAACGGCACATTCCAAGACCAATGGTAGCCTTAAAATTGTCCAACCATTTAGCATAATATATGCACTGTGTGTCTCCTGTTCACTCATCAGTGAAGACTATGGTTGCTAAATCTAATGTCTCTCCGCTTTGTACTTGACTTGGGTAAAATTCCCTCAGTTCTCCTATTAAGCTGCAGCAAATGGCTGCTGGTCATATGCCAAGAAAACCAAATGCATCTGATAAAGCCAAGAGGGGGAGGCTGAACCATTCAGCTCAGAAATGTCAGCCTGGGACAGGAGTCTCTTGGGGAGTTGTCATGGCAAGGAAGAAATGGCAGTTAAGAGTTGCCACTTCGTTCTGTCTTACAAGAAGGTTGTACATGACTTGAGATGTGCCTTTTCTTCTTTGAGGAAAAGAATTGACTTCCAGTGATTCTTCACTAAGTGGCTTTGCCCTTCTACCCATAGAGAAGAGATTTCCGAGAAGCAACGATATAAATGTAAGGAAAAATGTTATTTTTCCCCTTTTCTGTATTGTTTATTTGCACTGTATTTTTGTATTGTTTATCTGTTAAAAAAAAAAAGCCTCTCCCATTTGATTAATTTCCAGAAGTATGGAGTATTTCCCATTCATTTTCACAGAAACAGAGATGTTTAAGCATTACAGTCACTCACAGGAATCATCCTAGGCAAAGCTGAAGTCCAAATACGTGATGTTTCATTGATGCCCACAGGCAGGCTTGTGGGTGTTTCAGAGTGTTTGTCCTACTTAATTTAAAATAACAGGTAACATAAAGCAGATTTGTGCATAATTTACACAAAGAGAACCAGGTTAAATATTGAGGCTGTAGTGCATAGAGTATTTGGGGGTAGTTACTAGGGATGTATCTGCTCAGCACTTAGGTAGTACTCTGCTTTGATGCCCAGCCTAGATGACACAGGCCACACTTCCTGGAGACCAGGAGAGACAGAACTGTCTGGGGTTTCATCCAGGCTCATGTACGCACCCATTTTGCATGGTTCTGACCAGAACTTTGTCAATGCCTCTCCTCTTATCTTCCTTTCCAGTCTTTCTTTTGCACAGAGAATGGTGCAGCCAGAATATTTCTGTTCTTACTTAATTTCCCCATTTTCGAGTCGTAATTTTAGTGTCAGCAGGAAGGCTGTTCTGGGCTTCCTGCCTGGAAAGCAGTGCCTGCCTTCTCAGGGTACCGTCTTGCAGGTGTCCTACCTGCCAAGAAAAAGAGAGCAGGAAACACCTAACTAGTTTCCAGACTGAGCTTCCTGTCTTGCCCTTGGAGAGCAGTCCATGACGTGCAGAGTCTCCTCTAGCCCACCTGTGAAGCCTGGAAGAAATGGCCCAGCGTGTGCTGCCGTTTCCATTCTAACTGGTACTGGCTCCTTGCAAACACACTGAAGCAAGTAGAGAGGCTGAGTTCCCACTGAACTAACCTAGAAACCTGCTAATAAAATAAAGAGCTCTGCTGTTTCTGGTGGAACTACATCTCATGGAGTTGGATAAAACTTGCCTTTCTTCCAGTCTGCGCTAGGTTCAGAAAGTACAAGGTCAACAATTAGTGTCTCAGGTAAAGCTGCTTTCTACTTACAGTCAGGCAGCCTCCCTCAAGAAGACCTTGCACTGATAAGGATTCTGTTAGTCCTGAGAAGGCAAAGGCAGCCATACCCACGCTGGGACCCAGAGTACAGCAGTGCTGACAAACTGGGCTGTTGCCTCCTTATCTGCCAGGAAAATGCCTTACAGCTGTAACAACTCCTGTCTTTGTGTCCCTTCTATGTTCTAGTCCTCTTTCAGGATGCTGGCAGAAGATTACAATATCATGGTCAACAACGCCTACTTGAGTGATATCCAGTTTCAAGTGGACTCTGGAGAAATCCTTTATGCCCATATGTTTGTGCTGTATGCACGCTGTCCACGGGCTGTTCAGCTGGTAAGTACTGCTGTTAGACTTTTCTCTTCCCCTCGAGTAAAGCCCCTTTGCAGTAACAGGAGTTTGACCATCTATTCCAGACTGATCACAACAAATGAGTTAGTGATGCCGTACAGTAAGCACAGAGTATTTGGAGATCCAGTGGCAAGTCACTCTGGACCTGCTGATTACGGAGTAGACAGTATTTACAAGCTGTGCTTGTAACTAACCCAAACAGAGGTCTGTCACTCCCACAGGTGCTATGGAGGTAGCTGCATTGACCTGTGCCTTTGGCAAGGCCAGTGAAGTAATTTCTGTGTTTCCAGAAGCATTTTGGTTCATACAGTTTCCAGCCTGCTCCTGTGCAATTTCCTGCAAAGGCAATGAAAGGCAGTGGGCTGAAGACAGGAACTTGCCCTCTGACAGAGCTGCCACCAGACCATACCAACTTCTTGACAAAGTTTTGTCATTCTTTCTGGAATCAGTAGAATTCATTTTGTCCTCATGCATGATTACAGCAGTTTCAACTCAAGGTGCTTAGGACCATTTATGAGGGGTCCTTGAAAGCTTCAGGGTACAAGTTAACAGCTGTATGGAGCTCCCTATTCCCCAGGGAGCTCTGTATCTCTGGTCATTTTAGCTTCCCTCTGAGGCATCAAATCCTGGCCATAGGAACAGACTTTGACACAAAAAAAAAAAAAAATTAGTGGCCTGATAGAGAGCAGATACTGCTGGTGTTGTTCCTTTATGAGGAAGCGGACCTTGTTTGCTTTCCTTTTACCGCACAGGTTTACGACGAAGGGATATATGTGAAGGTGAAGGACGATGACGACGAGCAGACGCGCCGGGTGCTGCTGAGCGATGTGACAAAAGAGGCAGTCCTCGCATTCCTGCGATATCTTTACACTGCTTATACTGACATCCCTGCTAGAATCGTGCCCCAGCTGAGGGCTTTGGCTACCAGGTTTGTATCATATGAGTGTGCTTTGGATCACCTCATGCTTTCAGCCACATGGACTTTAACCTGATACCTTCTGTTGTGGTTTCAGTGGCTTTCACAAAACTCATTTCACTTGAGATGCAAGTACCTCTGCTTCCATCTTAAGTGAAATATGAACACAAGAGCATCTTATCCTCATTTTTTCATGAATCTTTCTTCAGGTTACATCTGCTTGAGATTTTCTATTTTTGGTTTATGACTAGAACACTTGCCAAGTTTTGTCTCATGATCTTTAATAGACAGCTGATGGTGGCAATGGTGATGAGTGTAATTCTCAAAGCATTGCCCTAGTGACACACTTAATCTGAATGAGACTTGCAGAATGTGGATGCAGGGAATGCTAATTTGTTATGTCAGTCATGATCCTAGACATGTGTTAGATAATGAACTTGAAACAGCAGCAGATGAAACACATTCTATCGGATCAAAATCACTTAGTTCTGGAAATGTAGGTGTCCTCCTTTTAAAGTAATTCTGAAAAAGACCAGGAAAAAAAATCTGCTCTTTTATGTTGATAGTCAGTTAAACTCATACCTAATCAAGGAGAACTGATTATCCTCTGTAGTGGCAGCGATGCATTGTTTGGAATGGGGGAAATAAGTGTGAAACCTGAGAAGATTATGGTGACACGGAGTGAAAACCTGAAATTGTTATTGACTTTATTAATGTTGAAACTGCATGTCTAATTTGGCACAACAGTTTCACAAATTAAATTTAACTTTCTTTACAAGACTCACTAGATTGATCAGGCAACTATAACGTTTTGGAATTTTGAATGAATTTTGAGGGAGATTAACATTAACATTTCTGTTACATTCTTGCAGGTTTGATTTAAGGGAACTTGTGCTCAAGTGTAAGGACTGCGCTGAAGAGAGCCAGGCATCTTCTGGAGTGGATCCAGAAGATGATCTCCTCTCTGCGAGAGATGATGAAGATAATGATAACAGAGCTGAGAACTTCAAAGAGCTCCTGAACTCAGTGTGGGTGGCTGAAGATGAGGAAGAAGAAGCTGTGCTAAACCCTGCATGCCAGAAGGAAGACGACAACGGGGTGGGTGAACAGGAGCTGGAGGAAATATATGAGTTTGCTGCAACTCAAAGAAAAATGGTTCAAGACAAACTGGAGATGAGGGAAGGCACAGATGACAACATCTGTAGGGATACTGAGGTAGCCCAAGGTGCGAACCAGCAGACTGAGAAAAAAGAGGCAAAAAGGTCCGTATCTGCCGGACATCTGAGGGAAGAGAGTGATGTGGAAACATCCAAATGTGAGTTTTCTGAAGAAGAGAAAATGCAGAATACAAGTGGATGCAAAAATGTGAATGCCACAAGCATCAATTTTGAGTCTTGTCAGTTTGAACCTCAGAAGTGGGTTAGGAGATGGGAAAGTGGGAAAGATTTCAAGTTGTCTCAGGCTTCACATAATATGGGAGGAGACGACTGCTTGGAAGAACAACAATTCACCAACTGTTCACTGCACAATGATACTGATAGGCGTGAAAATTATAAATGCTTATTTTCCAAAAATCAGATAGAATACAGTGAGCCTTCTCCAATGAAAGAAGTTATCAAAGAGTCAGGAAAGGCTGTTAGCAAAAAACATGCTGATGTTAATGATTTGCTTCCTTACTCCAAGTCACAAAAAGACCTCTCTCCACAAAGGGATGGTTTTTGTGGCAGTCCTCCTCTCAAATCTTCTATGTCTTTTTATCCTGCTGTTGGTTCTTCACCTATGTCTTCAGAATCGGATAGGAAATTTCCCAGAGAAGCAAAAACACCAGAGAGAAATCAAAAACCATTCCTGTCTCTCAAAATAGCTTTCCAGAAAGCCAATGAGCAGGACATTACATCAGGAAATCGGAACATAGAGAGCACAATTTCTCCAGAAGAGCTTTCCTGCACTGATTTAAACAAGCATAAATATGCTTCAGTTTTGTCAACACCAGTCATAAAAACTCAGGATGTTGCAGTCCAGAACAGAAAAGAGGCTGATATTATTGTTTCATCTTCTGATAATGAAATGGAGCTAGAACAAGAGAGGAAGTTACCAGAGTCTGGCTCTCCTGAAAGTTTCCTGAAGCCCAGATTCTGGGAAGTTTCGGATAGTGAAGAGGAGGAATTCCCACAGATGCTTTTTTTAACTGAGAAGGTGTCAGCTTCGGCAGATGCCTGTCCGACAGACCTTGCAAAGACTCCCGGTGAGAGCTTGTATCTGTACAGGGTTCACTGAAGTAGGTTAAATTGTTGTCATTTTAGGTGATCATCCTGTTTGTTGTTCACCTGCTATATTGAGAGGGTGTTTTGGCCTTCTCATCCAAAGCAGTCAGGGCCAGGCACAAGAAGATACAGTCAGCTTCTGATGTGGGGGAGTGCAACTAAATACGTGGGATAGTTGGAGCGTAGCCATTTGTGATCCATTCATGCTGCTGCTTTGACAGTGATCGTATGCATTGTAGAAATGATGAGACATTACCTGGGAGGGGAAAAAAAATCAAACAGCCTTCACTTTGCATGCTAGGGAATGATTATTCCTTGCAGTAATGGGTCTTGTTTTTCATGCATTCATCACTGATGTATGTGCTAACAATTACACGAAGACATCGGGTAAGCTTTGCTTCCAGTGGTAGAAGTATAGAGGTTGGCTGGAAGTAGGTGCCTCTCCTGCCCACGGGTAGGCTCTCTGCATATTTTCCTGCAAAGCTCTTCTGATTTGCCTTTGCTTTGACTTGCCCTGCCCTTGTGTTTGCTGATTGTAGGCTCTTCCAACAGATTTTTGTGTGTCCAGCACTGGTCCCAACTGGAGGACACAGTGAGCGGTTTCAGGACGCACACAAGACTAAGGGCCAAGCTGCTCTTTGCCACCAGATTGCACTTAGTGGTGTCAGGAGCTGGGCCTTGTCTGCTTGAATGTCTGATGACACAGAGAACACTAGCCTCTGGGGTCATACCCTTCTGGGGTCAGCTGCTTACTAGGACAGTTCCTTCCATCTAAGCTCTAAGAACAGCAATTTATCCCTTAATATTTATTAGATATATTACTAATTATACTATCGTAAGTAATTAGTTTAACAAGCAGGATTTAGAACATGACCTGAGACTGACTGTGCTTCACAGTATCAGGAAATCAGTATCACTAAATCAGTATCTAATTCAGGCCCCCAGAACCTTGACTTGTTCGGTTTCTTCTGCATCAAGTCTCTCCTATGCAATTTTCTTCCTTGGGAAAGAACCACTTCACAGAATTCAGTAAACATATATTTTTAATTACCTTGCAGCAGTTCTATCAAAGCCTCCAGTGGGCTTTTTTATTCAGACCTAACATATGGCTCAATTTGTTTTCTGATTTAAAGACAATAAAAAACAAATATCCTAGACCCAAGGAAGACGAAAGTGTTGATCTGTTCAGTATAAAGGTATTTAGTAGAGCAGCTTGCAGACAAGTAGTTCTTCTTAAACAGTTACTAGATAACATTAAAATATCTGCCACCAGGAGGGGAAGATATCATCCCTCCTATATCCTTCTGTACTAATTCTGATGACAATTTCATTCTGTTGCAGAACCTGCCTGTCAAGAGAAGGACAAGTCTCCTGAGAAGGACAAGTCTCCTGAGACTCCTATGACACCAATGCCAGCTTACTCCCTTATGAAGACCCCAGAACTGAAGAGGGAGTTGAGCAGGTTAGCACTGCTTCTACAAGTATATCTACAAAAAAAAAAAAAAAGTGCAAGTACATCTCTTTATGAGCAGAAAAAATACATGGAAGTTCCATCTCCATATGAGGAAGAACTTCTTTACTGTTTGGGTGTCACAGCCCTGGAACAGGCTGCCCAGAGAGGTTGTGGAGTCTCCTCCCCTGGAGATCTTCCAAACCCGCCTGGATGTCACCCTGTGCCACATGTTCTAGGTGTCCCTGCTGGAGCAGGGGGGTTGGACTAGATGATTTCGAGAGGTCCCTTCCAACCCCAACCAATCTGTGATTCTGTGAGAAACCTGCTGGTAGGTGGTGTGAAAGGCAGCTACTGTGCTAAAGGGGAAAACTTGATGGTTTTCCAATGTCATGCTCTTCCAGCTGGCCACTGAGCTTCCTGGCCTGGTCACATTCCTGAGCTATAGCAGTGGAAGGCGCAGCATTATCTTAGGCTTAAGTCCTACCTTTCTCTTTCAGATTTGGAGTTCGTCCTTTCCCAAAACGCCAGATGGTGTTAAAGTTGAAGGCCATATTCCAGTATCCTCACCAGGACGTGGATACGGATGTGGATACTGACACAGAGGATGATATCCCATCCTCCCAGCTTCTCCCACAGAGGCCTCCAGCCAAGCGCCGTAGGCAGCTGAAGACTAACGGGCATGCTGGTGGGAAACGTGCCAAAATCTCCAACTGTAGACAGACACCAACTGTATCTCCAGAGAGGGGCTCTCTGGCAGCTGATAAGGAGGAGCTGATGCTCTCATCATCTCAGGAATCTTCATATTCTCAGGAATCTTCATCCTCGCTGGATGGCAGTGACGTCTCTACTGGTATACAGAGGTAGGGGAACAAAATACTAACAAAGGAGTCTACTGTGCAGCACAGAGATGAGCTGGGAAAATGGGAAATATAAGTGTCAATGCAGAATACAGGGGATCTGTACTGTAGGCAGCTTCCCTGAGCTTTTGTCACTTGAAGTAAGTTCTTCTGTTGTGCGTTTCAGTCTAATTGCTAGTGAGCTATTCTGAGAGCACAGAAATGCTCACGGGTGAAACTGCACATGGGCAGAGCTCAAAGCTGGCACTGCAAGGAGCCTCGCAGGGTGGAGTGAGAGCCTGCAAGAGGAGCAGGGAGCGCTGCTCGGTGAGCACTGCGTGTGGTGCTGCACAGAGCAAGTGTGTCAGCAGTAGTGCAGCAGGAGCAAGGAATGCCGGGCAGCACCGGCACAGCTTGATGTGCAGGTTTGCAGAACACGTGGCGTGTTCTGCCTCCCTCCCTTTGGCAATTGCTGGTGTCGGAGATCCTACACAGGGCATTGCAAGGGTTGGCAGCCAGGGACTTGGGCATCTCTGAGTGTGCCCTTGATGACCAGTGGTTTCCTTGATTGTTTTTTGCACTTTTTCTCACTTTTAGTTCTTGTAGCAATATATCCGAGGATGAGGAAGAGGAGCTCCCAGCTTCTCAGACAGCAGCCCAGGAAGCAGATACACTGGACGCAGTGGGAAACTGCATCATTTCAAATTCAGTCCTGTACCACAAGGTCCTCTTTTACGAGCCAATTGAGCTGGCTGCACTGCACCGAGAGCTGAAAGCAAACGGCATGAAGATTTCCAAGGCAAAGCTGATGGATTTTCTAGATGCTTACTGTATCACCTTCACCACGGCTGCAGAGCGGAAGGAGAAGGAAGCCAAAGGCAAGGGGAACGGAAGACAGAGGAAACGCTACTGAATGGAGCCTCTCTCCCATTTCCAGCGGCAGCTGCAAAGATCCCTCCTGTTGGTGCACTCCCCTGCTGCTTCTCCTCTTTATCTTTGCTTTCCATTTTTTCCTAATGAGTTTTAGTTCCCTAATAAGATCTTTTTTCCTGAATCTTCAGACTCTCCAAGTAGTTATTTATTCAGTATCTGAGCGGCCCTACTGATTGCTACGCAGGGGACATTGTGGAAATAAGAGGCCTTTGCTGTCCTTGGTTAATCTGGTGGTCTCTGGTAACACTCCTCAATCTGTGTGCAGCTGTTCTTCTAAACTATTTCTCATGGCTTTGCAGTGTCCTCTAACACCAGCAATTGTGTGAAAGCCTGGATTCCAACATTCCGCTGTGTGTGTCCAACATGTAGCAGGTATTGGCGTGCTGGGATCTCCAAGATATAATCTGCTCCATTTTCTGAGGGCTGTGTTACCTTGTCTTTGTAGTCCGATCAGAGCACATCCTTGACAGAGGTGGGGGTTTTTGTTTTTGTTTTTTTAAGGAGATGGTATTATAGTGATTAAATCTCTTCCTTGAACAGTCTCTTCTTAAACCTATTGTAAAAGAAGTTGTGAACATCATCTGGAACTCTTGGACAAACTCCTGGACCCTAAAAGGTCATCTTTTATATGTATTTTGTGAGCTCTTCTGACTTTCATGTGTTTTGAGAGCTTTGAATCTGAAAAGGTCTTGGCAAAAAGGACACATTGTTATTTTTTTTAAAAAAGGAGCCACTTTTGTAACGTATTTATGTATTCTGGAAATTATTTATATTTTTGATATATTATAGCCTTTTTATTTAATTTATATAAATAAACAGAATAAGATCTTGATGATAAACTGTAACAGGTAATGCCTTAGGAAGGCCCGGGGCAGCCTAAGCAGCAGTCCTGGGTCTAGCTGGGAGCAGTAGTGGCTCCACAGTGAGCGCTCTGGCTGGAAGGGTCCTCAGCAGAGGACGGAAGGACAAGGTGAGTCGTGGCACAGGGGCCCAGCAGCAAGGAGAGCTGGAACAAGGGATTGCTGCGCAGTGGCTGGAGAGAGGAAGATCACCAGGTTTGTTTGAGATGGAGAGCACCAAGGTAGGAGAGACTCCAGGTAAGGCTGGGGAAGGTGTTTTGGTTGGCCAGAAGGAGAGATGGGGGAAGACTTTCTTGCAGAAAAAGGCCAAGTTTTGCCTTAAGTGGCATTCTAGGAAATACTGTTTCCCATAATGTATCACATATTTCTCTCTTGTCAGTCTTAATATGTGAAAATAAGTAAGATCCCTTTCCATCTTCTCTGCTGTATTCCTAGTCAAGACATTTATCATCAAAACTTTTGCAATCAATTCTTTCTTATATCTTGACCTTCAGCAAATACAGTGTTACACTTTGGGCATATAAATTACAATCGTTCAACTAATAGGACTGCACCATAAGAAACTTGGTTGCATGGTAAGAAAAAAAAATTTAAAAAAGAACAGTTACTGAAAATGCCTATATCCTCTTATTTCTGTCATCCTTAAGCCTTTCAAGTGGACACTTTGCCTAATGAAACAAAACAAAAATTTAACAACTGTGCCATTCGGATTGGAGATAACATTTTGCAGAGGCTTCTCTCAGTATTCTTGTGGCTACAGTTGACAAAATTAAATGGTTTTCCTAATTCTAACAATTCTCCCAAAAGAAGAAAAATGACTTGCAGCATGTCAGATAGGTCACAATGCAGCCTGCATGCTGCAAATTATCAGAAAGCCATTATTCATTCTCCTGCTCCGTTAATCTGTACACAAGGGTGTCTCTTTCAGCTAATATTGATGTTTCCATCTGCCAGTGATGACGTTATCAATCAGTTTCATCTGTATACTTTTCTCTGTTTTCGTATGTTCCTAACAGGGTCATATCTCTCTTGGAAAATCCATTGTCTCTATAAGAAAAAAACCTTTTCAACTAAGATTTGAATTGTTTCCTACGTTAAAAAGTAGCCAATATGTTATTGGCAATGCATAAAGCCCTTGTCCTACCCCAACACACCTGATGAGCTCCAAATGAGCTTTGGAAAAAAACTGCTTCCAAATGTGTGTGACAACGAAGTGATCTGTGTGAGTGCCTATGGATACTAGTAGAGCAACTTTTGCAGCTACTGCCTGTTGTTTTGTGCATTATCACATTTCCTACCTACAAAATCAGTAGGGTGATGACTGTTGTGCCCTCCCTTTCTACCCGACCAATAACTCCCAACTATTGTGTTTACGGTGCTAAAGTTTAGGTACCGAAGTGCTAAGTACAAGAACAGCCTTGTGCTCATCCAAGGGCCTCCTGGAGCCTTTGGTAGCTCCATGCTGGTGGATTCCGTGCGCTTTGGTCAGTGACCTGTGCGCTTCAGCTCCATGGTGGCCATACGAAGGACGGGGGGAGGCCTGGCCACGCAGGTCCCACGGAGGTTCCTGGGGACACAGGTAACGCGTTCACGGTGCGTTCCGACCTCCCTGCGTGCGGTTGCTCTTCCCTTTCATCTCGCCCCAGCCGCGGTGGTGGCTGACGTGTGTCCCTGACGCCTGGGCCCCGGTGCCGGCAGCCCTCCTGGCGGCCTCCCAGGGCAGGTCTCCGCTCTCCTGCTTTGCCCCTCTGCTTTCGCTGGGGACCTCGAGGGCCAAGAACCTTCCTCCTGCTCCTGCACGAGGCTCAGAAGCGGCTCCCCCGCGTGACAGCGGCGCTTCCCCCACGGGGGAGCCGCGTGCTGCAGGTAACGAGCTTGCCCGCCGTTCATACTCGGCAGCAACGGGCCCTGAACGGCGAGAAGCGCCTCGTAACGCGCCCGGACAGCGCCGAGCACCGGCAGCAGCGCCGCCGCCGCCGCCGTTTCACGTCGTCCTCGCAGGCCGCGGCCGCGACCGCCGCCTGCCATTGGCCGCCGCCGTCACGTGGCTCCGCCGCCGGGCTGTGGGCGAGCCCGGAGCGGGTAGCGGCCCGGCCGGGCTCGGCCCGGCTCGGCCCGGCCTCGCGGCGGCCGCTACACGGTCGGACCCGGCCCCGCGGGCCCGGGCAGCGCGGCTGTCGCCTCGAGGCCGCGCGTCGCTGCTCTCTGGACCCCGGCGCAGGCGCCCCGGCGGGGCGGGCGGCCGGGCTCTGCTCTCCCCTTTCCCTTCCCCCGGCAGGAGCTCCGGGCAGCGGCGGAACCTGATCTCCCACATGGAGCAGGACGAGGAGCGGTGGCTCCGCCGGCTCCAGGCGCCCCTGAGCAGCGCCCGTGCAGGTAAGGGCCCCCCGCGCCGTCCGAACCGGGTCTTCTGCGGCTTCGGGCACTCCCGAGCCAGCCGCGGTGTGGGGTATTTCATAACCCGCTGTGTGTTTTATTGCTGTCTGCATCTGCGGGTGTTTTAGCATCCAGCCTAACTTACATTGAGGAATTCTGCAGCTTGCAGCGCTTTGTGAGGAACCACATCCTCTGCTTTGAAGCTGCCTTCTACTGGTTCGCTGGATGCCCGTGGTTCTTGTTTTGGAATAAACAGCGCAGGGCAGATGGCTGCCCACCCTCTGCAGGACATGCGTGTTCTTACAGAGCTCTGATATCTCCCATCAGATGAACCTTTCTTGGGCGGAACACCCCATTAAATCATTTCTCATACAGAGGCTGCTCCAAACCTGGGCATCCATGTTACCTTTCTGTACCTTTTCCAGTACTATTAATTATTCCAGCACATCATTTCAGTCCCATGTCATTGCTCCAAGCCATTTTTAGCTCTACTGTTCGGCTGAAGTTCAGTAGGGAGCTGTTATCTCCCAGCTGCCTGCATTGAGCCAGGGGAATCTGCACTCCCCGGTTAGCAGGAACCACGTGTGCCTTCCACTGCTGCCCCTGCGCTCACGTCACCGCCACTCTTGGGGAACTGGAGCTTCTTGTGCCCAGAAGGTGACATCGCAGGCCCTAAGTGAGTGGCTGCAAACTCCAATAGCTGGGACCGGTCGCAGCTGCTCTTCAAATGCAAAGATGATGGATCAGGGACTGGCTGGCCATCTCAGACACAGACCACTTCCCTAATGGGACAAAAAAGTGAGTTTTAGTAACAAAAGTCTTGTAGATCAGCTCCTACGCAGGGAATCTGATATCCTGCCTCTGATCAGCTGCATAATTTTGGGAAAGCTCCTTCCTCTCTCTAAGCCTGTTACTGTGGCAGCGTCTTCCAAATACTCTTGGGTGCAAATAGCAAATGGAGGCTTTTGTAGCAACGATGACCTTGTTGCATTGCAGCAATGGTCAGAAGCATAGAAATGTGCTGTGAAATAGATACAGGTTTACCAGTATGAACATCTACAGATACTAGCAGATACTGTTAAATCTCTTTGCTTTGGAGTCTGTTTATATAATAATACTACAATACAGCTGGTTGTTTTTAAGTGCAGATTTTAAAAAGGCTGCAAGGTATTCACATGGATCAGCAAGGTTCAAGGTGGTTGTCGTATAGAAGTTGAACATAAGTTGTAAATGATTCAGATGATGAAAAAACAGATTCCTGTGCGTGTTATGCATTTCACATTTTTGAGGGATCCTCCGCTTTTAAGTGTCAGTGTTTTTCATTGGGCAATTCAGTGCGATTCGCCACCTAACCCAGTAACATCTATCCCAGAGAACTTGGCCTTTGGGGCTCAGGACTAGCAAGTGCTATGCTGGAAGGTGAGGAATGTGATCTGACATTTCTAGAAAGCTAAGGTTTAACCTTATGTGTTAGTTTTTAAGGGCTATATATAAGGGTTTTGTCTCTTGCTTAGTCCCTGCCTTGCTTTGTCTATTTGGAAACACAGATGAGAATATGAAGGCAAAAGTAAGATTGTTTGGAATAATTTAGCTCTCTCCCTATACTATGTTTCCTGTGTCTCTAACATTTAGTTTGGGTTTTTATTTTAAGTAGTTGGTGCTCAAGAATGGCATTTATAGTACTGTGCAGCAAAATATTACTGTGACTTGGCTTAGTAGTAATTGTGGAACCGATGCAATGTCTCAGTGCCTCCTAACTGGAGTATTTTCGGTATATTTGTGCAATATTTGCTTGCAAGTTCTTGCAGGATTTTCTTAAGAGCATTTCTAATTCCCATGAAGTGTAGCAACTTAAGAAAGAAGTTGAATAAACCAGCAGAAGTGTTGAAAGACACAAAAACAAAGGAGTTTTTCATGTCAGTTTTTGCAAGCTTCAAACCTTTAGACCTTTAGCCACAACTAACTCAATTGCTTTTGAACACAGTCTGAAATTAAAATGCAGTGTGTGATCTGAGCCCAAACTAAATGCTGTGGAAAGGCAACATCCGTCTTCCTTGTCAACTCCAGGTAGCAGAAAGCACAAATGAAAGGTAATGCTCTGTCGCTTGACCGATGGGCTCTGTGAAAGCCTGAGCGATGGAGCTGTCCACCTTCCAGCTTCATTGCAAGCAGGAAGGGGCTTGTTAAATCCCTGGAGCAGGAGGATTTAATGGACTTTAGCAGCAGCTTTGTGGCCCGCAAATGACCACTGCGGGTTTTAACCCCAGAGCTGAAAAAGCAAATATTTGATGCTCGCAAGCAGAGGCTCTGTCTTTATCTCCTCAACATGTATGTGTTTCTAGCATTGGATGTTTCAAAGACCTTAATTCTTAATAGAAGCGCCCCTCCCTGCTGTAAGTTTTCGTGCTTTGGCGCTGTTTTTGCCCGAGAGCGGGTGAGCGGTGTGCCCAGCGGATCGGTGTTTTAGGGTTTTACTCCATATTTGAGCGTTTTTTTTTTATTTATTTTCCCGCGCTCGGGGCGGGCGGCCCTCAGGGGGCGCCGTTGGCGAGCGGCGGCCGTTGGGCCCGGCTCGCAGGGCGGGGCCCGTCACCACGGCAACCGCTGTGGCGTCAGGAAGTCTGTGTTGCGCCTGCGTCGCTCGGCTCGGACGCGCCTGCGCGCACCGCCCGAGCAGCGGCAAGCGCGGGCCGTTGGCGCGCGGTGCATGCGCTTCGCTGCGGTCCTTCCCGGTGTTGTGGCGGGGTGCGAGGAGCGGAGGGAGCCGCGGCTGCGGCGGAGAGGTCAGCGGCGGGCCGGGGGCGGCGAGGACCGGGCGGGAGCGGCGGCACCGGCGCCCCCCGATCCCCTCCGCGGGCCGCGGCTCTGTGCTTAATTCTCAGTTGTATTTTTCATTTTGAAACACCCGCTGCATAGATTCCTGATTTGTATGTTACTGTGTTTGCATACAAGCCATGAAAATTTGCACTGAGCAACCGTTACTTTTTATTTTTATGATTACTTCCCCTTTATCCTTCCATAGGAGGTATAATGTGAAGTTTTTCTGTTTTCAATAAGATGCTCTGTAAAATAGGAGGTTAGTTTCTATAACACTTAAAAAA
This sequence comes from Tinamus guttatus, assembly GCF_059628265.1. NCBI lineage: Eukaryota > Metazoa > Chordata > Aves > Tinamiformes > Tinamidae > Tinamus > Tinamus guttatus. Next base: position 1,233,100 of record NW_028288640.1, read on the forward strand.
CAGGGGCAGTTTTTGTCATGTAAGTACCCATTTAAAATTAATTTCTGCAACGTGATAAAAATTTTACTAGATATAAAATGTTTTGCCTTATGTACGAGGTACTAGTGAGGGGGGTTGCTTTAAAGGAAACATGAACATGATGCACTGATGGGTTATGAGGGAACATAAGTGGGTAGTGTCTGGTAGACAATGATGCTGGTCATTGCTAAGGTTGCTTCTTAAAATCCGTTTTTTTTTTTTTTTTTTTTTTTTAGCCGTTATTTTTTGCTTGTTAATTTGTCATTGCTTGTATTTCCCTATCTGTTTCAGTTACCCTTGTCTGGCATAGGAAGACTGACAGAGACTAGAGCAGAAAGGTTAGTACCTGATTTGGAATTTGTCTTCTACACTTATATTTGTGCTCTGCTCACTGAGTAACTCCTGTTCTCTCTCCTCAGTATTATATATTATATTGGCACTTCCACAAAGCCAGAGAACCTGCACTGTGCAGCTCTTGCATTATGTCTCAGTAGGAGAGAGTGTGCCATAGAGTTGTGGTTCTGGGTTCAAGCAAGTTATTAGGAAACAAGATGGAAAAAGAAAGGGCAGACTATTCATGGTATCATGAGTCCCAACTTTCTGCTCAAAATAGGGTCAGCTCTCGAATTGCGTTGTGTTGTTCAGGACTTTATCTAGCCTGATCTATTCTGACTTCCAAAGAGCTGCGTTGGGGGGGTTTGTTGTTTGTTTGTTTGTTTTCTGCAGGAGCAGTGCTGTTCACTGCTGGGAGCAGTGCTGGGCTGAGCAGATCCTGAGTAATATTTGAATTCACACACATATTTAAGTACACAGGTACTTGTGGAAGTGGCTAAACTTAGCACCATTAGAGCATGTGCTGTCACCTTCTCCCACCCTCTGAAGCTTGGAACTTGAGCAAAAAGAGGAATTAGTAAAAATACACTAAAATCTAACCCTTTCCTCCCAATTTCTAGGTTCCATCTTCAAGAACCATCTAGGTTCTTGCTGCTCTGTGCTATTTTGACTATATACATCAAAAGGTTCAGTTGGGCTGAACCAGACCGAACATCTAAGTGGATAGGTAAGTGCTGCTGTTTATTTTATTTGACCAGCTTGTGTGATTTGTAGAGTCCTAAAATCTTACAAAATTAATCGAATTCTATATTGAAATAAATAATTTTGCAAAACCGTTACTTGACAAGCTCTACAAGATGGTGCCAAAGGGGCTTTAAGGTACATCAATAACAGCATGATCAGATGTATTTAGAGGATCCTGGTCTGTGCCTACGCCTCACTACACGTCTGTAGATGGAGGAGTAAGATAGATTAATCCTTAGGTTTGCATTGCTTATACATCTCACGTGATCTGCCTGGGGCATTCAGTATTAATTGCAAACAAAAGTTTAACATCAGGAAGTCACCGTAAATAATATGACATGTGTATGCATATGTCTGTGAGAGTTATTTAAAGCCATGGAGGATGTGAGATTCTCTGTGTGCCTCCTCCTACTTAGGGGGAAAAAAAAAAAAAAAAAAGGTCAATTTGTAGTGATAACTACTCCAAGATTCTGTCTGAAAAAAATAAATTTATGAACTGGTTACAGAAAATGTCAATTTCTCTCTCAGGAAATGATCTAAGACTCACAGCAAAGTCCTCTGCAGGTTTGGGAGGTTGAATTTAAAATAAATTAATCCATTAACATCTGTAATTGCTTATAGGAAAGGCTGACCTGTGAAAATGTGTAACCAGCATTCCTTAGCCTTGCATGGCTGCAGCCAAGCCATTTGAGAAAACAATCCTGCTTGTGTTCTTCCTGCATTTTGAGTCTTTTGGTGCCCAGAGCTTTATTGGAGAAACTGAACCACAGCTGCTGCCATTCCAAATGAAACACTCTGTTTAAGTTTTGAAAGAAATGGATTTGGGAGTCAATATAAAAGCTCCATTAAAATAGCCAGAACCGTAGTGAACATATGGCTAGGAAGAAGAGGACAATCAAAATGTCTAAGAATAGAAATCTAGTTCTAGTGTTGCTCAGGGATTGATGGCATTTCCATATGGATGTTATTGTACCTATTGCTGTTCCAAGAAATCACTAGCTAGCACTGTTATTCTTACTGTAGAGAAAGTTTAAGAAACTTAGTTAAATCAGTTTTTTTTAAGTTAGTTTAAGAAGCTAATTTAAACCAGCTAAGAAAGAGACAATACTTTTATCTGGTGTATGTGACAACAGTTTATGAGACATGGTCAGTGTCTACTGAGTAGCCAAAGGAGGAGGTAAGAACTCAGAGGTGAAAGAAGGGTGGGCACATTTGTTAGATGTGCTCTCTCATCTGTCCGAGAAACTCTTCTGCAAGGCCAAGCACTGCTAAGCCTTACTCTGTGAGCTGCTTTTCAGCATGGGGACAGGCTCTCTTCTTTAAATATGCTGTGTCACAAAATGAAATTTTGCACTCCGAGTGACAGTCTTTCCTCCCCACCTTATGGGAGTGAATACATTCATTTTTGCTGTGTTATGTAAATGTAGATATGGATGCATATACAAGTGGGACATCTCAAATTCTGAGCTCCAGGCAGGATTCTGACCTCAAAGGAGAGGTCAGCATGCTTTTGAATGTGGCCTGTGTCTGTCTGTGCTGAAAGTACAGTATTAGTGTTTTGGGTCTATATGTGCTATTATACTTATGTGCTGCAATATTTTATATGAGAATCTCTTCTCCTTCAAAGAAGAGTCTTCAAAGAATGTCCTCTTTCAAATTGGTACCAGAGGCCTGTTTCACACTGCATCTGCGTATACCATCTTACATATCCACCTTTTAGAGGTTTTTCCATTAAAGGGCTTCAGTAAATCTTTCTGAAGCCCTCTAGCGTACCATGAAGATCCTACACGTGCTTTGGGCAGATTGAAATGCTTCACTTCCATTCCAAAATCCTCTGAACAAGAAAGTCATCACTGTGCTGAGTGAAAATAAGCAGGGTCCTTGGAGAATGTGCTGCACTAAATGCTATAATATATTCTATGCAGATGAATTAATCACAGAGGAAAGTCCACCGTTGGAACAGTGGAGAAGTGCTGGCGTCTGAAGAATGAAGGCGGCGAGCCAGAGAAGACGCAGCCCTGACTGTTCCTGAGATCTTTCCCTGTAGCGCTGCTAGGCAGCATTACTGCAGCCTGCAGCACCATGGATGAAGAGGACAATGAATTTAAAGTAGTGTGGGCAAAAATTGTCGGTAGGGCAAAGAAGAAAGCTGAGGATACTGAGGAGAAAGCTGAGGATACTGAGGAGAAAGCTGAGGATACTGAGGCAACAAAGAAGGTTCAGAAATGGACAAAGACCACTACAACAGGCAGATCTGTTCCTGGGAGCCAAATTGATCATTGCTCTCCAGTAGTGAAGGGGAAAGATTTGCCACAAAATTTGGGTTCTAAGGTGCCGACAGGGATGCGTGAAGAAGACGATGATGCTGTGCCCTGCAGTAGTGGTGGGACGTCACAAGAAGACAGGAGAAGCGCTTTCCCTGACAGCCAGCTGCGCACAGTGACCAGTTACTCTACCAAGAGGAATCTGACAGGTGCGTGCACTGAAATCTTTCAGACAGAAAATAGGCTAGTACTGAAAAGACTCAGTTCAGTAGAGCTCTTTAGAAGTCTGGAGGAGGTATGCAGTTCTTCAGTAAGGTGAAACCTAAGTGCTGAGTGATATATGAGGGAGTCATTACCTTTTTTTTTGCGACTTCAGAATGTAAATCATCCCTCAAATCATCAAGAAGCAAGTTTAGATTATATCAAAGTGTTTTTTTCACAGTGTGTTATTGTATTGAATGTTGAATTATGTTGCCATTGACTGTCACCAAGGCCAAAAAAATAAATTAAGAAAGGTTCTGGGTTAATTCATGAAGGATTGGTCTTTCAGTGATGACTAAATATGATGACCAGAAGGCAGTCACCAGTGCATGAAATCCTTAAACTGACAGCTAAGGTCAACCAGGAGAAGGATTATTTTGTACTTGTTCTGCCTGATACCCTTTCGTAATTATCTACTGGTGACTGCACTCAGAAACTGGGCTGGTGAGATCTTTGGTCTGATCTCACAGGTTGCCTCAAAGCAGAGCGGAGATACACTGAGCTGTTAGCCTGCTGCTCGTTACCACCCCTCCTTAGGAACACCTGTTGCTTGGTTCTGAGCCTGAAAGTCCGAACCATGGATAGGGCTTGAAGATCAGAGTAGAAACATGTTCATTTTTTTTGACTATCTCAGGTTGCTGTTTTGGGAAGCTTCCCAAGAGCTCCCTGGGCAGCTCAGTTACCTGTTTAATTCTGACTGGGAAACTGTGCTTTGTCCCCTTCAGGGAATGCTCCGAGTGACTGTTCCCAGACTACACTATCCTTCCGTCCTTCACAACCAGAGACCTGCTCTTCAGACACCTTGAAGACACCACTGCTGCCTGGGTCGAAGGTGCGGGCAGCAAAGCTGGCGGTGGAGGGAATGCAGCACTTCAAGAGAGTGGCACCTGAGCAGCTAAAACATAGCCTGGGCGATAGCTTGCCAAAGGCTGCAGCTAGCAGGAATTCCTCTGATGAAAGCGAGGAAGAGAACCCGGAAAAAGGTACGTTTCTGCTGTTATTTAGCTCCTATGTGTGCATGGAGAGTGCTGAGGGCTGCTTAGGGTGATTGCATGAGCAGCAGTCTGGATTCCTGGGCTTTGTTCACAGCTGGACAGGTGGCTTGTGTAATGATGAATAAATCGCTCCACATGTCTGAGAACTTGCTTTCTCTATTGATCAATGTGTATTGATCTCTATACTTCTCTCCTAGATCTTTTGTGAGGCTGAAATTTGATTTTATGTTAAGTTCTGGAGAGAGAATTTACTTTCTGGAAACAGGTTGAGATTCTAAGAGCATCAGTAAATCCAGTCGTTCTTCTCAGGGGCAATATTGTGTAGCTCATATAAATATGACCTTAGTTACTCCGTGTCTTCTGTAAATCTCTGAGCACTTACAAAATAGGATGTTCTATGCAGATGAATTGAATCCGTAGCAATTTGAATTCATAGCACTTTTTTGGTGTTTTGGTGCTTTAAAAGTCAAGGCCCCTTTAAAAGTCAAGGCCCTGCTGGTTCTCTATGGACATGAGAATTTCCTGTGTTTAATATGTAATGTTTAAGACCCCATGTTCTCCCAGAAACTTCATCTAAAACATAACTCTCCTTTTGGTTCTGATACATAATGTGCGATGAACCAATTGCCACCTTCCACTCCTGGGGTAGTGCTCTCCTGTACTGTTTGTGCATTCCCTTGTGAGAAATGAGATGTGAAGATGCAACAGGAAGATTGCAGGGGTTTTTTAAGTTAATAAAATAATCATGACAAATGTAACAGTTTCATGCCTTTCACTACAAGATGTTTAACTCTATCATCTCTCCCTTCTGTGCCAGTTACCCACGATCTTCCATCCACAAAGGACGATGGTGCTTTGGCTTTTGCCCTTCAGCAGAAGATCATGGAGGAAGTCCCGGAAAGCCTAGAGGAGAAGGGCTTGTTTTTTTGTCAGATCTGCCAGAAGGATCTTTCAGCCATGAACACAACACGACGGGGGCAGCACGTTAATAGGTGAAGCACTAGCATGAAAGGCCAGTGTGGCTTTCAGCAGCAGTGCCTTAGAGAAGATGTAATTGCAGACTAGGTAGCAAAGCTACCCGTTAGTGTCCATTTCAAAATCAGCCCATTTCAACACCATTTATTCCATTAAATAATGATTTCCTAAGAACATTTGGTATGTCAGCTGTTTGCAAATCTGAGCTATTCGCTGAAGGAAAGATGTGATACTGTTTTGCAAGATGAATAAATACATAGACTATGCACTATATACTTTTGTAAAACTATGCACTATATACCTTTGTAAATACTATATATATGCACTATAGACCTTTGCTTTCCACAGGTAATGAGAGTGGAAGGCTAAGGGAAGGATCCTTGTGTTTTCTTTTGTCAGAATGGTGTGGGCTTAAATTGATGCCAGCACTCTATAACAGTTTCCTTAGTGGTAAATATCAAATACTGTTAAAATATTACATACAGCTAGCTCTTTATGAATGAAATGTCTGTGCTTCTCTGTAAAGAAAGTATTGTAAACAGCTTGCTTAAGTAGTTGGAGTTGCTCAATTACAGCATTTCAGGAGGCAAGGTTCAAAAAGAGCATTTTATTTTATTTTGTTTTGTTTTATTTCCATCATCCTCCAGGTGTCTGGATGAGATGGAGGCAGCAGAGATCTCCTCCTCCAGCAAACCAGCAATCCCTGATTGTCTCGTCTGTGGCAAACATTTCCAAACTTCCGAGAGCCAAACTACTCACTTGAAACGCTGTGCTGTGAAGATGGATGTTCCTCCTAAAATGCTGCTTCAGGCACTGCAGGTGTCTCAGTTTGGAGTTGCCTCTCCTAAGTATCCCAGGTAAGATTTTGGTGAAAATCTTGCTTTCCTTCAAAAGTGATCAGGTGGTGGATGACTATGAGTCAGCAGACAGGAGCAAAATGGGAAGTAAATAATCTTACACTAATTTGTCAGAAATATTTATGCTCTGAGAAGTAATTACGTAATAAAGCTGAATAGCGTGGTTGAGCTTATTAAGCAGAACATGCTATATGAGCATACAGTCTCTTCGGAGTATCTGTGTTTCCAAGGCCTCAGCTTTTCGGCTCGTTGCTGTCCTGGATACATGGGCCTTATCCACAGAGTCAAGGAGGAAACATACAGGATGTTTTGAATTGTGCTGGGTGCAGAGATGTATCTGCTCTTTGGGATTTGAGCACCATGTTCAGAGTATAGCGAGTGGTGCCTGCCTGAAATGTATCCAAAGGACTTTTAAGTCTTATTGTGCTGAGGAAGGGCCATTGCTTGTTTACTGTGGAAGTGTAAGATTGGCAGAACGGTTTTGGTGACGGTGTTCTTGACTTCAACCTGATTTTTGCCCTTTGATACAAAGTTTAGGTTTGAGGTAGCAGATGGTTAAGGCCATTCCTGCCCTTGCAAAAAAAAAAAAAAAAAAAAAAAAAAGGCAGTTTGTCAGTGCTGCAGTCTTATTTTGGAAAGGTAAACATAAGATTTTCTCCAAATTGCTGTGAATTCCACGCATGATAAGAAATCCTTTTCTTTCCTCCACAGAAAAAAGTACTGTTGATGCTTTCTTATTATTCTGGATATGGGAATCTCTCTGAGGAAGGGGGGCAGCTGGTCTGAAGTGCTCAGGGTTTCTTGTCTCTGATCCAGTTATGTTAGGTTAACTTGGGCTTTCTGCTGCATTCTTACGTTTCAGCAATCAACCAAACATATCAAAGTGCAAAGAGTTCTCCGGAGATGACTCAAAGGAAATGAAAAAGAGGATCAAATTGGAACCTCAGGATGAAGATCTGCAGGTTGCTATGGCAATGTCACGCTCTCTCTTGGAGCAAGAAAAGCGTGAACAAGCAGCAGTAGCTGCAAATATGAAACCCGTGGCTGCCTTGCCAATCAAATGGAAGCCTGGATCAGGTATGTGTCACCGTGAGTGTCTCAGGCTGTACTATTGGAGGAGTGATGTAACAGCCTGCTCTTCACTACCAACTTTTCTGTTGGGCATAGGGGATGACAAGCACACTTCTGTTTCATTTAAGTTGTCCGAGATGGAGTAATGCAAAGTATCCACATACAGATAGCCAAGGGAGGCTGCAGGATGTTTCGCTGAAATCCAGGGAAAAGACCATTGTTATTTTTTTTGCAGTGCATTTTTCTTATTCACTGTCCCATACCCTTGATTATGCAACTTTTTCATCCTTCTCTCCTTGCTCTGCTTTCTTTCTGAGGTATATGTGCATACAACTACACACGTTGAACCTGTGGTTTGCTATTTAAATGCACAAAAATGGTCAGAAAAGAAGCCAGTTGCCCTGGGGGAAGGTTGAGTTCTGCACATAGGAGACACTTTGCTCTTCGTGGCTCTCCTCAATCTCTTCCTGCTGATAACCACTGCCAATTATATTGGGAATTAGTAAGTCAAAGGCAGTAAAGAAACAGACCTGAGAAACAGACCTGACAAATGAGAGCTGTGCAGGATTCATATGTGCTGTGGTTTGACATGAGTGACCATCACCAGTGATCAAGACGCACCAAAAGCAGTCCTTCATGGCTTTGGAGTCTTTTTTCTTCTCTCTCTCTCTCTCTTTTTTGAGTGAAGCGCTGCTAACTCGCCAAAAGCACTGTACGCTCACTGTTCAAAGGGTCTGGAAGGTAGCCTGCACATAGGTATCAGTTGCTTTCATAGTGATCTGATTTGACAGCTCAGCCCAGCAGGACCATGTGTGCACGAATAAGTCTTCCCTGAAGGTTTGTTTCTCTGGCAGAAGTAACGGGAGACTTGGGACTTATTGCAGAAATCTTGTGTTCTGCTGTAGTTGCATTTTGATCATTGCCAACTGCAACACTTGAAAAAGCTGGCAGGTTCAGTTCCTCTGCTTATGTGTTCAGCTGTTCATTTATTTGGGTTTCTTTTGCTTTTCTTTTTAAAGAGAAAAGAACACGTAAAAGAGGCCCAACTACTCCTCCACCGTTACTGCTGCGGGATCCAGAGACAGCCCGCAAAAGGACTGAAGAGCGAGCCGCCATGGTGCTTACACAAGAGATGGAATTCCCTTCCACTCCTCGGCTTCCCACCAGTAGGATTTTGGAGGATGGATCTGAGAAAACAGACTGGCTCATGCCATCGCCCAGAAACAAGGACTGCCCTTTATGGAACAGCAGTGCTCTAACAGGGCCCTGCGACCCTGAATCATTCTACACTGCTGAACCGACCCCTCCAATCGTACCTTGCATAACTGTGCAGGTGGGATGCTCTTTTCTGCTTCCTCTGGTATTTGTGTGCCACAGTTTACTTGCTCTGTAGCCCTTCTCTTTTCTGCCATTTAAGTGAGTCACCCCATGCTCTGCGTGCTCTCTGCTCCTGCACAACTGTCCCCTGGTCTCACACAAGTAGGTTTGGTGATCTTGAACTTTCGCTTCTCCCTTTTGGACAGGAGGCTGAGGCTTGTGTTGCCGTGCTGTTCTTTGGGCTTTTGGAAGACAAAACAAATGGGAGCAGAGCACTGAGTGAGAGGGCTTGAGCCTCTTCATTTTGCCACTAGCTTAGCTATTTTTACAGTAGCCTGACTCTTGTGTTCCTTCTTGATACTTTTCTCTGACTGATTATAATCAGAGCCTTTCTCTTTCTTTACTCATGTTTTGTATCAAGGCAGCAAGGAACAGTGTGGAAAGTTCACACTGAAGATGGATGCTTGTGTGTTACACTGAGGAGGGGGTGGGCACTCCTAGGGTTGTAAAGTGAAGCGTTTGCATTTCAGGCTTTCCCCATGTATCCCACTGCCTGAAGCTGCATGCAGGACTGTGATCCAGTTTTAAACCGGGCGGTCTCACTCTGTTATTATCCAGATGTCTTGCCTCTCGTTTTTCTGTAGTTTTATAAATGCTGCCTACAGAAACAGACAGGACCTTTTAGTCTGTCGCCTTATAGCACTATCTTCTTGGAGAGCAAGTATGTATCTGGGGATCGCTCAAAGTATTTTATTAATATTTATTAAGATATTTTGAAAGTATGAACTAGAGATCAATTCAGAGACTGTACTCTGAGCTCTGCAAATACATACAAAATTATTTTATTGATGTCTTTTTTTTCTCTCCTTTGATCAGAATTCTAAGTCAGAGACTTCTCTGCCATCAGTGGGATCTGATCAACCAGAAGTATCTCAGCAACTTCAGCCTGATCTCAGTCCTCATTATCCTGCTTCTCCAGAGACTGGAGAAAAAGCTGCTGATGAAGCCGACTCGGGCTCTGAACGGGCTGGACAGATTTCGTCTCAGGGCGAGAAGGTTCATGTTCAGACTCTGCAGCAACTGGTTGAGTTGGCCATGGAAGCACAAACTCAGTGGAGGCTTGAGCTTAACGACGCTCAGGAAGTAGAGCAGCCAAGTAAGTTCTGGCAGCCTCATGAGCCTCCTCTCTGGTGTCATCAGCTATGAGGAGCCACGTTTAGCCATACTGAACTTGGAGAGCAGTGGCAGCAGCCTCAAGATGATATTGTTGATCCAGGGGGTGATATTTGGGGGCATTGTTCTGTAGTAGGCTTTAGGTACAATCAAGTTGACATTTCTGAAATGATTCATAGATCCCAATATTTAAGAAGAGCTCCTCTTAGACAGCAGCTTCTAAATTTTATTTTAAAAATCCTTTAAAGGTGTCAGATGCATTTCTGCCAGCCGGGGGCCCAGACACGGCCAATCGTGAGGCAAAAATATATCCCCAAAATATATGCTCTTTTCTGCCTAGTAGCTTTTGCCGACAGCACTGTCTTACGAGGTTTCACCAGGAGAAGACCTGGTGAAAGAAGAGCGTTAAGAGATGATGTTGTGTTGGTACATGGATACACAGTCCCTGAAGTTGATCTGTACAGGCTGAAAAAAGTCCACCACCTAGAATTCCTTCAAGAGCAGCTCTAACTTCCCTGGTTACAGTGGTGTGCATTGCACAACGGCACATTCCAAGACCAATGGTAGCCTTAAAATTGTCCAACCATTTAGCATAATATATGCACTGTGTGTCTCCTGTTCACTCATCAGTGAAGACTATGGTTGCTAAATCTAATGTCTCTCTGCTTTGTACTTGACTTGGGTAAAATTCCCTCAATTCTCCTATTAAGCTGCAGCAAATGGCTGCTGGTCATATGCCAAGAAAACCAAATGCATCTGATAAAGCCAAGAGGGGGAGGCTGAACCGTTCAGCTCAGAAATGTCAGCCTGGGACAGGAGTCTCTTGGGGAGTTGTCATGGCAAGGAAGAAATGGCAGTTAAGAGTTGCCACTTCATTCTGTCTTACAAGAAGTTTGTACCTGACTTGAGATGTGCCTTTTCTTCTTTGAGGAAAAGAATTGACTTCCAGTGATTCTTCACTAAGTGGCTTTGCCCTTCTACCCATAGAGAAGAGATTTCCGAGAAGCAACGATATAAATGTAAGGACAAATGTTATTTTTCCCCTTTTTTGTATTGTTTATTTGCACTGTATTTTTGTATTGTTTATTTGTTAAAAAAAAAAAAAAGCCTCTCCTATTTGATTAATTTCCAGAAGTATGGAGTATTTCCCATTCATTTTCACAGAAACAGAGATGTTTAAGCATTACAGTCACTCACAGGAATCATCCTAGGCAAAGCTGAAGTCCAAATACGTGATGTTTCATTGATGCCCACAGGCAGGCTTGTGGGTGTTTCAGAGTGTTTGTCCTACTTAATTTAAAATAACAGGTAACATAAAGCAAATTTGTGCATAATTTACACAAAGAGAACCAGGTTAAATATTGAGGCTGTAGTGCATAGAGTATTTGGGGGTAGTTACTAGGGATGTATCTGCTCAGCACTTAGGTAGTACTCTGCTTTGATGCCCAGCCTAGATGACACAGGCCACACTTCCTGGAGACCAGGAGAGACAGAACTGTCTGGGGTTTCATCCAGGCTCATGTACGCACCCATTTTGCATGGTTCTGACCAGAACTTTGTCAATGCCTCTCCTCTTATCTTCCTTTCCAGTCTTTCTTTTGCACAGAGAATGGTGCAGCCAGAATATTTCTGTTCTTACTTAATTTCCCCATTTTCGAGTCATAATTTTAGTGTCAGCAGGAAGGCTGTTCTGGGCTTCCTGCCTGGAAAGCAGTGCCTGCCTTCTCGGGGTACCGTCTTGCAGGTGTCCTACCTGCCAAGAAAAAGAGAGCAAGAAACACCTAACAGGTTTCCAGACTGAGCTTCCTGTCTTGCCCTTGGAGAGCAGTCCATGACGTGCAGAGTCTCCTCTAGCCCACCTGTGAAGCCTGGAAGAAATGGCCCAGCGTGTGCTGCCGTTTCCATGCTAACTGGTACTGGCTCCTTGCAAACACACTGAAGCAAGTAGAGAGGCTGAGTTCCCACTGAACTAACCTAGAAACCTGCTAATAAAATAAAGAGCTCTGCTGTTTCTGGTGGAACTACATCTCATGGAGTTGGATAAAACTTGCCTTTCTTCCAGTCTGCGCTAGGTTCAGAAAGTACAAGGTCAACAATTAGTGTCTCAGGTAAAGCTGCTTTCTACTTACAGTCAGGCAGCCTCCCTCAACCATGGGCTGCAGGTATTTCACGCTTCTCTGAAGCACTGGCCACCTCCAGAAGCAACACTGCTACCTAGGGAGTCTGAGTCTTTAGAAGATTGCCTTGTATGGGTTTGTAGTAGGGGTAGTGCCAGACATTAAACTAGTCACAGATCGCTTGGGCAACCAGCCTTCCCCAAACTTTCAGTAAAGGAGTCTAAAATTATAAGAGTAAATACTTAAAAGTAAATAAATAAAGGAATTTTCAAAGGAGATTTCAGTAACAAGTGCACAAGTTCCTTTGGACTAGATACCTGCATTCCTTTTATTCCGTGTTGCCCCCTTGTTGCAGAGGGCTTCTTCCCAGGTGTCATTGCTAGACCAAAACAGTGAACAAGAGAGGAAAGGCTCATTACCTTGCCCCTGGGTCATCCTCATTCCTCTTGCTCTATGCAATTGTTATGAACTGAGTTCAGTTCCATCAAGGTGGGAATTACAGCTTTCAAAAACATGGTGGAAGACAGCAGAGTAAGAGGCCAACTGCAGGCAGCGGCTCTGCCACATCAGGAAATGATGTGGTAAAGATCAGAGGATGATGATGTGCTGTAATGCAAAAGGCTGTTCCACAAGTAGAGTGGAAGACAGCATGTGACTGCCTCTTCACAGCTGCTAAGCTTTGAAGAGAGGAGAAGGAGGGAAACAAAGCCAGAGATGTGTGTTGGACTAGGTTGCTTACGTCTCTTATGGAAGACCTTGCACTGATAAGGATTCTGTTAGTCCTGAGAAGGCAAAGGCAGCCATACCCACGCTGGGACCCAGAGTACAGCAGTGCTGACAAACTGGGCTGTTGCCTCCTTATCTGCCAGGAAAATGCCTTACAGCTGTAACAACTTCTGTCTTTGTGTCCCTTCTATGTTCTAGTCCTCTTTCAGGATGCTGGCAGAAGATTACAATATCATGGTTAACAACGCCTACTTGAGTGATATCCAGTTTCAAGTGGACTCTGGAGAAATCCTTTATGCCCATATGTTTGTGCTGTATGCACGCTGTCCACGGGCTGTTCAGCTGGTAAGTACTGCTGTTAGACTCTTCTCTTCCCCTCGAGTAAAGCCCCTTTGCAGTAACAGGAGTTTGACCGTCTATTCCAGACTGATCACAACAAATGAGTTAGTGATGCCGTACAGTAAGCACAGAGTATTTGGAGATCCAGTGGCAAGTCACTCTGGACCTGCTGATTATGGAGTAGACAGTATTTACAAGCTGTGCTTGTAACTAACCCAGACAGAGGTCTGTCACTCCCACAGGTGCTATGGAGGTAGCTGCATTGACCTGTGCCTTTGGCAAGGCCAGTGAAGTAATTTCTGTGTTTCCAGAAGCATTTTGGTTCATACAGTTTCCAGCCTGCTCCTGTGCAATTTCCTGCAAAGGCAATGAAAGGTAGTGGGCTGAAGACAGGAACTTGCCTTCTGACAGAGCTGCCACCAAACCATACCAACTTCTTGACAAAGTTTTGTCATTCTTTCTGTAATCAGTAGAATTCCTTTTGTCCTCATGCATGATTACAGCAGTTTCAACTCAAGGTGCTTAGGACCATTTATGAGGGGTCCTTGAAAGCTTCACGGTATCTCTGGTCATTTTAGCTTCCCTCTGAGGCACCAAATCCTGGCCATAGGAACAGACTTTGACACAAAAAAAAAAAAAATAGTGGCCTGATAGAGAGCAGATACTGCTGGTGTTGTTCCTTTATGAGGAAGTGGACCTTGTTTGCTTTCCTTTTACCGCACAGGTTTACGACGAAGGGATATATGTGAAGGTGAAGGACGATGACGACGAGCAGACGCGCCGGGTGCTGCTGAGCGATGTGACAAAAGAGGCAGTCCTCGCATTCCTGCGATATCTTTACACTGCTTATACTGACATCCCTGCTAGAATTGTGCCCCAGCTGAGGGCTTTGGCTACCAGGTTTGTATCATATGAGTGTGTTTTGGGTCACCTCATGCTTTCAGCCACATGGACTTTAACCTGATACCTTCTGTTGTGGTTTCAGTGGCTTTCACAAAACTCATTTCACTTGAGATGCAAGTACCTCTGCTTCCATCTTAAGTGAAATATGAACACAAGAGCATCTTATCCTCATTTTTTCATGAATCTTTCTTCAGGTTACATCTGCTTGAGATTTTCTATTTTTGGTTTATGACTAGAACACTTTTGCCAAGTTTTGTCTCATGATCTTTAATGACAGCTGATGGTGGCAATGGTGATGAGTGTAATTCTCAAAGCATTGCCCTAGTGACACACTTAATCTGAATGAGACTTGCAGAATGTGGATGCAGGGAATGCTAATTTGTTATGTCAGTCATGATCCTAGACATGTGTTAGATAATGAACTTGAAACAGCAGCGGATGAAACACATTCTATCGGATCAAAATCACTTAGTTCTGGAAATGTAGGTGTCCTCCTTTTAAAGTAATTCTGAAAAAGACCAGGAAAAAAAATCTGCTCTTCTATGTTGATAGTCAGTTAAACTCATACCTAATCAAGGAGAACTGATTATGCTCTGTAGTGGCAGCGATGCATTGTTTGGAATGGGGGAAATAAGTGTGAAACCTGAGAAGATTATGGTGACACGGAGTGAAAACCTGAAATTGTTATTGACTTTATTAATGTTGAAACTGCATGTCTAATTTGGCACAACAGTTTCACAAATTAAATTTAACTTTCTTTACAAGACTCACTAGATTGATCAGGCAACTATAACATTTTGGAATTTTGAATGAATTTTGAGGGAGATAAACATTAACATTTCTGTTACATTCTTGCAGGTTTGATTTAAGGGAACTTGTGCTCAAGTGTAAGGACTGCGCTGAAGAGAGCCAGGCATCTTCTGGAGTGGATCCAGAAGATGATCTCCTCTCTGCGAGAGATGATGAAGATAATGATAACAGAGCTGAGAACTTCAAAGAGCTCCTGAACTCAGTGTGGGTGGGTGAAGATGAGGAAGAAGAAGCTGTGCTAAACCCTGCATGCCAGAAGGAAGACGACAACGGGGTGGGTGAACAGGAGCCGGAGGAAATATATGAGTTTGCTGCAACTCAAAGAAAAATGGTTCAAGACAAACTGGAGATGAGGGAAGGCACAGATGACAACATCTGTAGTGATACTGAGGTAGCCCAAGGTGCGAACCGGCAGACTAAGAAAAAAGAGGCAAAAAGGTCCGTATCTGCCTTGATAAGCAATGACTTCAAACATCTGAGGGAAGACAATGATGTGGAAACATCCAAATGTGACTTGTCTGAAGAAGAGAAAATGCAGAATACAAGTGGATGCAAAAATGTGAATGCCACAAGCATCAATTTTGAGTCTTGTCAGTTTGAGCCTCACAAGTGGGTTAGGAGATGGGAAAGTGGGAAAGATTTCAAGTTGTCTCAGGCTTCACATAATATGGGAGGAGACGACCGCTTGGAAGAACAACAATTCACCAACTGTTCACTGCACAATGATACTGATAGGCGTGAAAATTATAAATGCTTATTTTCCAAAAATCAGATAGAATACAGTGAGCCTTCTCCAATGAAAGAAGTTATCAAAGAGTCAGGAAAGGCTGTTAGCGAAAAACATGCTGATGTTAATGATTTGCTTCCTTACTCCAAGTCACAAAAAGACCTCTCTCCACACAGGGATGGTTTTTGTGGCAGTCCTCCTCTCAAATCTTATATGTCTTTTTATTCTGCTGTTGGTTCTTCACTTATGTCTTCAGAATCGGATAGGAAATTTCCCAGAGAAGCAAAAACACCAGAGAGAAATCAAAAACCATTCCCGTCTCCCAAAATAGCTTTCCAGAAAGCCAATGAGCAGGACATTACATCAGGAAATCGGAACATAGAGAGCACAATTTCTCCAGAAGAGCTTTCCTGCACTGATTTAAACAAGCATAAATATGCTTCAGTTTTGTTCAGTTTTGTCATAAAAACTCCGGATGTTGCAGTCCAGAACAGAAAAGAGGCTGATATTACTGTTTCATCTTCTGATGATGAAATGGAGCTAGAACAAGAGAGGAAGTTACCAGAGTCTGGCTCTCCTGTGAAGGAAATGGAAATCTCCAAGCAACTGAAAAGTGCTAGCATAGCACATGGGCCTGAGATCCCCAAACCTAAACCTAACTCATCATCTGTCACTGAGATACAGCTGAGATCATCCCAGGTCTCATGTCGCATTACAGATGCATCACTTACAAATAATGATGTAAAAATGTCCAGAGAGTTGCCTCCCAGCACCCAGGTAGGTGCCTGTACAGAGAGCAAACAGAGCCTGAACCTGAGCCATGAAAAAGGGCAGAGTCGCGAGGAGTCTTCAGGTATGGACAGCTCCTGGCTAGTGCCAGACACACCACCTCAGACCAAAAGCAGGGATTTTGCAACGCAGACACGTGTCACAAGTATAAACCGTATAAAGCAATCGATGTCTAAACTCGAGACCAAGAGCTTAGTGGCAGGTAACAGTGACCATGAAATGGCTCTCAGCCTCATAAAAGTTCCTGAAACATCGCTGTCAGACAAACAGTTGCCTAGGGAGAACTCAGCTGATGAAAGTCGTCTTTCTTTGAGCAGTACTGTCTCGCTTCACGATGAGCCCCCAGTCCCCGTTGATGACTGCTGGCACGCTGAGTATCCATCACCATTGAGAGGAAACAGCCAGAACTCCAGCCTGGCTGGCTGGGCAAATGCCAGCCCTGGCAGCAGACCCAGATCTATCTCTTGGGCTTTCGACTGGGAGAGCCCGGTCCGAGACCAGGAAATGAAGGGCAGTACCCCTCTTGAGGGCAGTCCTAGTGACGGAGCAACAACTTCGCTTCACCTCAAAAAGAGTCCTGTTGAGGCATGGTCATCAGAGTGCAGTATACAAAGTTTCCTGAAGCCCAGATTCTGGGAAGTTTCGGATAGTGAAGAGGAGGAATTCCCACAGATGCTTTTTTTAACTGAGAAGGTGTCAGCTTCAGCAGATGCCTGTCCGACAGACCTTGCAAAGACTCCCGGTGAGAGCTTGTATCTGTACAGGGTTCACTGAAGTAGGTTAAATTGTTGTCATTTTAGGTGATCATCCTGTTTGTTGTTCACCTGCTATATTGAGAGGGTGTTTTGGCCTTCTCATCCAAAGCAGTCAGGGCCAGGCTCAAGAAGGTACAGTCAGCTTCTGATGTGGGGGAGTGCAACTAAATACGTGGGATAGTTGGAGCGTAGCCATTTGTGATCCATTCATGCTGCTGCTTTGACAGTGATCGTATGCATTGTAGAAATGATGAGACATTACCTGGGAGGGGAAAAAAAATCAAACAGACTTCACTTTGCATGCTAGGGAATGATTATTCCTTGCAGTAATGGGTCTTGTTTTTCATGCGTTCATCACCGATGTATGTGCTAACAATTGCACGAAGACATCGGGTAAGCTTTGCTTCCAGTGGTAGAAGTATAGAGGTTGGCTGGAAGTAGGTGCCTCTCCTGCCCACGGGTAGGCTCTCTGCATATTTTCCTGCAAAGCTCTTCTGATTTGCCTTTGCTTTGACTTGCCCTGCCCTTCTGTTTGCTGATTGTAGGCTCTTCCAACAGATTGTTGTGTGTCCAGCACTGGTCCCAACTGGAGGACACAGTGAGCGGTTTCAGGACGCACACAAGACTAAGGGCCAAGCTGCTCTTTGCCACCAGATTGCACTTAGTGGTGTCAGGAGCTGGGCCTTGTCTGCTTGAATGTCTGATGACACAGAGAACACTAGCCTCTGGGGTCATACCCTTCTGGGGTCAGCTGCTTACTAGGACAGTTCCTTCCATCTAAGCTCTAAGAACAGTAATTTATCCCTTAATATTTATTAGATATATTACTAATTATACTATCGTAAGTAATTAGTTTAACAAGCAGGATTTAGAACATGACCTGAGACTGACTGTGCTTCACAGTATCAGGAAATCAGTATCACTAAATCAGTATCTAATTCAGGCCCCCAGAACCTTGACTTGTTCGGTTTCTTCTGCATCAAGTCTCTCCTATGCAATTTTCTTTCTTGGGAAAGAACCACTTCACAGAATTCAGTAAACATATATTTTTAATTACCTTGCAGCAGTTCTATCAAAGCCTCCAGTGGGCTTTTTTATTCAGACCTAACATATGGCTCAATTTGTTTTCTGATTTAAAGACAATAAAAAACAAATATCCTAGACCGAAGGAAGACGAAAGTGTTGATCTGTTCAGTATAAAGGTATTTAGTAGGGCAGCTTGCAGACAAGTAGTTCTTCTTAAACAGTTACTAGATAACATTAAAATATCTGCCACCAGGAGGGGAAGATATCATCCCTCCTATATCCTTCTGTACTAATTCTGATGACAATTTCATTCTGTTGCAGAACCTGCCTGTCAAGAGAAGGACAAGTCTCCTGAGAAGGACAAGTCTCCTGAGAAGGACAAGTCTCCTGAGACTCCTATGACACCAATGCCAGCTTACTCCCTTATGAAGACCCCAGAACTGAAGAGGGAGTTGAGCAGGTTAGCACTGCTTCTACAAGTATATCTAGAAAAAAAAAAAAAGTACAAGTACATCTCTTTATGAGCAGAAAAAATACATGGAAGTTCCATCTCCATATGAGGAAGAACTTCTTTACTGTTTGGGTGTCACAGCCCTGGAACAGGCTGCCCAGAGAGGTTGTGGAGTCTCCTCCCCTGGAGATCTTCCAAACCCGCCTGGATGTCACCCTGTGCCACATGTTCTAGGTGTCCCTGCTGGAGCAGGGGGGTTGGACTAGATGATTTCGAGAGGTCCCTTCCAACCCCAACCATTCTGTGATTCTGTGAGAAACCTGCTGGTAGGTGGTGTGAAAGGCAGCTACTGTGCTAAAGGGGAAAACTTGATGGTTTTCCAATGTCATGCTCTTCCAGCTGGCCACTGAGCTTCCTGGCCTGGTCACATTGCTGAGCTATAGCAGTGGAAGGCGCAGCATTATCTTAGGCTTAAGTCCTACCTTTCTCTTTCAGATTTGGAGTTCGTCCTTTCCCAAAACGCCAGATGGTGTTAAAGTTGAAGGCCATATTCCAGGATACTCACCAGGACGTGGATACGGATGTGGATACTGACACAGAGGATGATATCCCATCCTCCCAGCTTCCCCCACAGAGGCCTCCAGCCAAGCGCTGTAGGCAGCTGAAGACTAACGGGCATGCTGGTGGGAAACGTGCCAAAATCTCCAACTGTAGACAGACAGCAACTGTATCTCCAGAGAGGGGCTCTCTGGCAGCTGATAAGGAGGAGCTGATGCTCTCATCATCTCAGGAATCTTCATATTCTCGGGAATCTTCATCCTCGCTGGATGGCAGTGACGTCTCTACTGGTATACAGAGGTAGGGGAACAAAATACTAACGAAGGAGTCTACTGTGCAGCACAGAGATGAGCTGGGAAAATGGGAAATATAAGTGTCAATGCAGAATACAGGGGATCTGTACTGTAGGCAGCTTCCCTGAGCTTTTGTCACTTGAAGTAAGTTCTTCTGTTGTGCGTTTCAGTCTAATTGCTAGTGAGCTATTCTGAGAGCACAGAAATGCTCACGGGTGAAACTGCACATGGGCAGAGCTCAAAGCTGGCACTGCAAGGAGCCTCGCAGGGTTGAGTGAGAGCCTGCAAGAGGAGCAGGGAGCGCTGCTCGGTGAGCACTGCGTGTGGTGCTGCACAGAGCAAGTGTGTCAGCAGTAGTGCAGCAGGAGCAAGGAATGCCGGGCAGCACCGGCACAGCTTGATGTGCAGGTTTGCAGAACACGTGGCGTGTTCTGCCTCCCTCCCTTTGGCAATTGCTGGTGTCGGAGATCCTACACAGGGCATTGCAAGGGTTGGCAGCCAGGGACTTGGGCATCTCTGAGTGTGCCCTTGATGACCAGTGGTTTCCTTGATTGTTTTTTGCACTTTTTCTCACTTTTAGTTCTTGTAGCAATATATCCGAGGATGAGGAAGAGGAGCTCCCAGCTTCTCAGACAGCAGCCCAGGAAGCAGATACACTGGACGCAGTGGGAAACTGCATCATTTCAAATTCAGTCCTGTACCACAAGGTCCTCTCTTACGAGCCAATTGAGCTGGCTGCACTGCACCGAGAGCTGAAAGCAAACGGCATGAAGATTTCCAAGGCAAAGCTGATGGATTTTCTAGATGCTTACTGTATCACCTTCACCACGGCTGCAGAGCGGAAGGAGAAGGAAGCCAAAGGCAAGGGGAACGGAAGACAGAGGAAACGCTACTGAATGGAGCCTCTCTCCCATTTCCAGCGGCAGCTGCAAAGATCCCTCCTGTTGGTGCACTCCCCTGCTGCTTCTCCTCTTTATCTTTGCTTTCCATTTTTTCCTAATAAGTTTTAGTTCCCTAATAAGATCTTTTTTCCTGAATCCTCAGACTCTCCAAGTAGTTATTTATTCAGTATTTGAGCGGCCCTACTGATTGCTACGCAGGGGACATTGTGGAAATAAGAGGCCTTTGCTGTCCTTGGTTAATTTGGTGGTCTCTGGTAAAACTCCTCAATCTGTGTGCAGCTGTTCTTCTAAACTATTTCTCATGGCTTTGCAGTGTCCTCTAACACCAGCAATTGTGTGAAAGCCTGGATTCCAACATTCCGCTGTGTGTGTCCAGCATGTAGCAGGTATTGGCGTGCTGGGATCTCCAAGATATAATCTGCTCCATTTTCTGAGGGCTGTGTTACCTTGTCTTTGTAGTCCGATCAGAGCACATCCTTGACAGAGGTGGGGGTTTTTGTTTTTGTTTTTTTAAGGAGATGGTATTATAGTGATTAAATCTCTTCCTTGAACAGTCTCTTCTTAAACCTATTGTAAAAGAAGTTGTGAACATCATCTGGAACTCTTGGACAAACTCCTGGACCCTAAAAGGTCAACTTTTATATGTATTTTGTGAGCTCTTCTGACTTTCATGTGTTTTGAGAGCTTTGAATCTGAAAAGGTCTTGGCAAAAAGGACACATTGTTATTTTTTTTAAAAAAGGAGCCACTTTTGTAACGTATTTATGTATTCTGGAAATTATTTATATTTTTGATATATTATAGCCTTTTTATTTAATTTATATAAATAAACAGAATAAGATCTTGATGATAAACTGTAACAGGTAATGCCTTAGGAAGGCCCGGGGCAGCCTAAGCAGCAGTCCTGGGTCTAGCTGGGAGCAGTAGTGGCTCCACAGTGAGCGCTCTGGCTGGAAGGGTCCTCAGCAGAGGACGGAAGGACAAGGTGAGTCGTGGCACAGGGGCCCAGCAGCAAGGAGAGCTGGAACAAGGGATTGCTGCGCAGTGGCTGGAGAGAGGAAGATCACCAGGTTTGTTTGAGATGGAGAGCACCAAGGTAGGAGAGACTCCAGGTAAGGCTGGGGAAGGTGTTTTGGTCAGCCAGAAGGAGAGATGGGGGAAGACTTTCTTGCAGAAAAAGGCCAAGTTTTGCCTTAAGTGGCATTCTAGGAAATACTGTTTCCCATAATGTATCACATATTTCTCTCTTGTCAGTCTTAATATGTGAAAATAAGTAAGATCCCTTTCCATCTTCTCTGCTGTATTCCTAGTCAAGACATTTATCATCAAAACTTTTGCAATCCATTCTTTCTTATATCTTGACCTTCAGCAAATACAGTGTTACACTTTGGGCATATAAATTACAATCGTTCAACTAATAGGACTGCACCATAAGAAACTTGGTAGCATGCTAAGAAAAAAAAAATTTAAAAAGAACAGTTACTGAAAATGCCTATATCCTCTTTTCTCTGTCATCCTTAAGCCTTTCAACTAAACACTTTGCCTAATGAAACAAAACAAAAATTTAACAACTGTGCCATTCGGATTGGAGATAACATTTTGCAGAGGCTTGTCTCAGTATTCTTGTGGCTACAGCTGACAAAATTAAATGGTTTTCCTAATTCTAACAATTCTCCCAAAAGAGGAAAAATGACTTGCAGCATGTCAGATAGGTCACAATGCAGCCTGCATGCTGCAAATTATCAGAAAGCCATTTTTCATTCTCCTGCTCCATTAATCTGTACACAAGGGTGTCTCTTCCCAGCTAATATTGATGTTTCCATCTGCCAGTGATGACGTTATCAATCAGTTTCATCTGTATACTTTTCTCTGTTTTTGTATGTTCCTAACACAGGGTCATATCTCTCTTGGAAAATCCCTTGTCTCTATAAGAAAAAAGCCTTTTCAACTAAGATTTGAATTGTTTCCTATGTTAAAAAGTAGCCAATATGTTATTGGCAATGCATAAAGCCCTTGTCCTACCCCGACACACCTGATGAGCTCCAAATGAGCTTTGGAAAAAAACTGCTTCCAAATGTGTGTGACAACGAAGTGATCTGTGTGAGTGCCTATGGATACTAGTAGAGCAACTTTTGCAGCTACTGCCTGTTGTTTTGTGCATTATCACATTTTCTACCTACAAAATCAGTAGGGTGATGACTGTTGTGCCCTCCCTTTCTACCCGACCAAAAACTCCCAACTATTGTGTTTACGGTGCTAAAGTTTAGGTACCGAAGTGCTAAATACAAGAACAGCCTTGTGCTCATCCAAGGGCCTCCTGGAGCCTTTGGTAGCTCCATGCTGGTGGATTCCGTGGGCTTTGGTCAGTGACCTGTGCGCTTCAGCTCCATGGTGGCCATACGAAGGACGGGGGGAGGCCTGGCCACGCAGGTCCCACGGAGGTTCCTGGGGACACAGGTAACGCGTTCACGGTGCGTTCCGACCTCCCTGCGTGCGGTTGCTCTTCCCTTTCATCTCGCCCCAGCCGCGGTGGTGGCTGACGTGTGTCCCTGACGCCTGGGCCCCGGTGCCGGCAGCCCTCCTGGCGGCCTCCCAGGGCAGGTCTCCGCTCTCCTGCTTTGCCCCTCTGCTTTCGCTGGGGACCTCGAGGGCCAAGAACCTTCCTCCTGCTCCTGCACGAGGCTCAGAAGCGGCTCCCCCGCGTGACAGCGGCGCTTCCCCCACGGGGGAGCCGCGTGCTGCAGGTAACGAGCTTGCCCGCCGTTCATACTCGGCAGCAACGGGCCCTGAACGGCGAGAAGCGCCTCGTAACGCGCCCGGACAGCGCCGAGCACCGGCAGCAGCGCCGCCGCCGCCGCCGTTTCACATCGTCCTCGCAGGCCGCGGCCGCGACCGCCGCCTGCCATTGGCCGCCGCCGTCACGTGGCTCCGCCGCCAGGCTGTGGGCGAGCCCGGAGCGGGTAGCGGCCCGGCCGGGCTCGGCCCGGCTCGGCCCGGCCTCGCGGCGGCCGCTACGCGGTCGGACCCGGCCCCGCGGGCCCGGGCGGCGCGGCTGTCGCCTCGAGGCCGCGCGTCGCTGCTCTCTGGACCCCGGCGCAGGCGCCCCGGCGGGGCGGGCGGCCGGGCTCTGCTCTCCCCTTTCCCTTCCCCCGGCAGGACCTCCGGGCAGCGGCGGAACCTGATCTCCCACATGGAGCAGGACGAGGAGCGGTGGCTCCGCCGGCTCCAGGCGCCCCTGAGCAGCGCCCGTGCAGGTAAGGGCCCCCCGCGCCGTCCGAACCGGGTCTTCTGCGGCTTCGGGCACTCCCGAGCCAGCCGCGGTGTGGGGTATTTCATAACCCGCTGTGTGTTTTATTGCTGTCTGCATCTGCGGGTGTTTTAGCATCCAGCCTAACTTACATTGAGGAATTCTGCAGCTTGCAGCGCTTTGTGAGGAACCACATCCTCTGCTTTGAAGCTGCCTTCTACTGGTTCGCTGGATGCCCGTGGTTCTTGTTTTGGAATAAACAGCGCAGGGCAGATGGCTGCCCACCCTCTGAAGGACATGCGTGTTCTTACAGAGCTCTGATATCTCCCATCAGATGAACCTTTCTTGGGCGGAACACCCCGTTAAATCATTTCTCATACAGAGGCTGCTCCAAACCTGGGCATCCATGTTACCTTTCTGTACCTTTCCCAGTACTATTAATATAGCACATCATTTCAGTCCCATGTCATTGCCCCAAGCCATTTTTAGCTATACTGTTCGGCTGAAGTTCAGTAGGGAGCTGTTATCTCCCAGCTGCCTGCATTGAGCCAGGGGAATCTGCACTCCCCGGTTAGCAGGAACCACGTGTGCCTTCCACTGCTGCCCCTGCGCTCACGTCACCGCCACTCTTGGGGAACTGGAGCTTCTTGTGCCCAGAAGGTGACATCGCAGGCCCTAAGTGAGTGGCTGCAAACTCCAATAGCTGGGACCGGTCGCAGCTGCTCTTCAAATGCAAAGATGATGGATCAGGGACTGGCTGGCCATCTCAGACACAGACCACTTCCCTAATGGGACAAAAAAGTGAGTTTTAGTAACAAAAGTCTTGTAGATCAGCTCCTACGCAGGGAATCTGATATCCTGCCTCTGATCAGCTGCATAATTTTGGGAAAGCTCCTTCCTCTCTCTATGCCTGTTACTGTGGCAGCGTCTTCCAAATATTCTTGGGTGCAAATAGCAAATGGAGGCTTTTGTAGCAACGATGACCTTGTTGCATTGCAGCAATGGTCAGAAGCATAGAAATGTGCTGTGAAATAGATACAGGTTTACCAGTATGAACATCTATAGATACTAGCAGATACTGTTAAATCTTTTTGCTTTGGAGTCTGTTTATATAATAATACTACAATACAGCTGGTTGTTTTTAAGTGCAGATTTTAAAAAGGCTGCAAGGTATTCACATGGATCAGCAAGGTTCAAGGTGGTTGTCGTATAGAAGTTGAACACAAGTTGTAAATGATTCAGATGATGAAAAAACAGATTCCTGTGCGTGTTATGCATTTCACATTTTTGAGGGATCCTCCTCTTTTAAGTGTCAGTGTTTTTCATTGGACAATTCAGTGCGATTCGCCACCTAACCCAGTAACATCTATCCCAGAGAACTTGGCCTTTGGGGCTCAGTACTAGCAAGTGCTATGCTGGAAGGTGAGGAATGTGATCTGACATTTCTAGAAAGCTAAGGTTTAACCTTATGTGTTAGTTTTTAAGGGCTGTATATAAGGGTTTTGTCTCTTGCTTAGTCCCTGCCTTGCTTTGTCTATTTGGAAACATATGAGAATATGAAGGCAAAAGTAAGATTGTTTGGAATAATTTAGCTCTCTCCCTATACTATGTTTCCTGTGTCTCTAACATTTAGTTTGGGTTTTTATTTTAAGTATTTGGTGCTCAAGAATGGCATTTATAGTACTGTGCAGCAAAATATTACTGTGACTTGGCTTAGTAGTAATTGTGGAACCGATGCAATGTCTCAGTACCTCCTAACTGGAGTATTTTCGGTATATTTGTGCAATATTTGCTTGCAAGTTCTTGCAGGATTTTCTTAAGAGCATTTCTAATTCCCATTAAGCGTAGCAACTTAAGAAAGAAGTTGAATAAACCAGCAGAAGTGTTGAAAGACACAAAAACAAAGGAGTTTTTCATGTCAGTTTTTGCAAGCTTCAAACCTTTAGACCTTTAGCCACAACTAACTCAATTGCTTTTGAACACAGTCTGAAATTAAAATGCAGTGTGTGATCTGAGCCCAAACTAAATGCTGTGGAAAGGCAACATCCGTCTTCCTTGTCAACTCCAGGTAGCAGAAAGCACAAATGAAAGGTAATGCTCTGTCGCTTGACCGATGGGCTCTGTGAAAGCCTGAGCGATGGAGCTGTCCACCTTCCAGCTTCATTGCAAGCAGGAAGGGGCTTGTTAAATCCCTGGAGCAGGAGGATTTAATGGACTTTAGCAGCAGCTTTGTGGCCCGCAAATGACCACTGCGGGTTTTAACCACAGAGCTGAAAAAGCAAATATTTGATGCTCGCAAGCAGAGGCTCTGTCTTTATCTCCTCAACATGTATGTGTTTCTAGCATTGGATGTTTCAAAGACCTTAATTCTTAATAGAAGCGCCCCTCCCTGCTGTAAGTTTTCGTGCTTTGGCGCTGTTTTTGCCCGAGAGCGGGTGAGCGGTGTGCCCAGCGGATCGGTGTTTTAGGGTTTTACTCCATATTTGAGCGTTTTTTTTTTTTTATTTTCCCGCGCTCGGGGCGGGCGGCCCTCAGGGGGCGCCGTTGGCGAGCGGCGGCCGTTGGGCCCGGCTCGCAGGGCGGGGCCCGTCACCACGGCAACCGCTGTGGCGTCAGGAAGTCTGTGTTGCGCCTGCGTCGCTCGGCTCGGACGCGCCTGCGCGCACCGCCCGAGCAGCGGCAAGCGCGGGCCGTTGGCGCGCGGTGCATGCGCTTCGCTGCGGTCCTTCCCGGTGTTGTGGCGGGGTGCGAGGAGCGGAGGGAGCCGCGGCTGCGGCGGAGAGGTCAGCGGCGGGCCGGGGGCGGCGAGGACCGGGCGGGAGCGGCGGCACCGGCGCCCCCCGATCTCCTCCGCGTGCCGCGGCTCTGTGTTTAATTCTCAGTTGTATTTTCCATTTTGAAACACCCGCTGCATAGATTCCTGATTTGTATGTTACTGTGTTTGCATACAAGCCATGAAAATTTGCACTGAGCAACTGTTACTTTTTATTTTTATGATTACTTCCCCTTTATCCTTCCATAGGAGGTATAATGTGAAGTTTTTCTGTTTTCAATAAGATGCTCTGTAAAATAGGAGGTTAGTTTCTATAACACTTAAAAAACAGGGGCAGTTTTTGTCATGTAAGTACCAATTTAAAATTAATTTCTGGAACGTGATAAAAATTTTACTAGTTATAAAATGTTTTGCCTTATGTACGAGGTACTAGTGAGGGGAGTTGCTCTAAAGGAAACATGAACATGATGCACTGATGGGTTATGAGGGAACATAAGTGGGTAGTGTCTGGTAGACAATGATGCTGGTCATTGCTAAGGTTGCTTCTTAAAATCTTTTTTTTTTTTTTTTTTAGCAGTTATTTTTTGCTTGTTAATTTGTCATTGCTTGTATTTCCCTATCTGTTTCAGTTACCCTTGTCTGCATAGGAAGACTGACAGAGACTGGAGCAGAAAGGTTAGTACCTGATTTGGAATTTGTCTTCTACACTTATATTTGTGCTCTGCTCACTGAGTAACTCCTGTTCTCTCTCCTCGGTATTATATATTATATTGGCACTTCCACAAAGCCAGAGAACCTGCACTGTGCAGCTCTTGCATTATGTCTCAGTAGGAGAGAGTGTGCCATAGAGTTGTGGTTCTGGGTTCAAGCAAGTTATTAGGAAACAAGATGGAAAAAGAAAGGGCAGACTATTCATGGTATCATGAGTCCCAACTTTCTGCTCAAAATAGGGTCAGCTCTCGAATTGCGTTGTGTTGTTCAGGACTTTATCTAGCCTGATCTATTCTGACTTCCAAAGAGCTGCGTTGGGGGGGTTTGTTGTTTGTTTGTTTGTTTTCTGCAGGAGCAGTGCTGTTCACTGCTGGGAGCAGTGCTGGGCTGAGCAGATCCTGAGTAATATTTGAATTCACACACATATTTAAGTACACAGGTACTTGCGGAAGTGGCTAAACTTAGCACCATTAGAGCATGTGCTGTCACCTTCTCCCACCCTCTGAAGCTTGGAACTTGAGCAAAAAGAGGAATTAGTAAAAATACACTAAAATCTAACCCTTTCCTCCCAATTTCTAGGTTCCATCTTCAAGAACCATCTAGGTTCTTGCTGCTCTGTGCTATTTTGACTATATACATCAAAAGGTTCAGTTGGGCTGTAGACCGAACATCTAAGTGGATAGGTAAGTGCTGCTGTTTATTTTATTTGACCAGCTTGTGTGATTTGTAGAGTCCTAAAATCTTACAAAATTAATCGAATTCTATATTGAAATAAATAATTTTGCAAAACTGTTACTTGACAAGCTCTACAAGATGGTGCCAAAGGGGCTTTAAGGTACATCAATAACAGCATGATCAGATGTATTTAGAGGATCCTGGTCTGTGCCTACGCCTCACTACACGTCTGTAGATGGAGGAGTAAGATAGATTAATCCTTAGGTTTGCATTGCTTATACATCTCACGTGATCTGCCTGGGGCATTCAGTATTAATTGCAAACAAAAGTTTAACATCAGGAAGTCACCGTAAATAATATGACATGTGTATGCATATGTCTGTGAGAGTTATTTAAAGCCATGGAGGATGTGAGATTCTCTGTGTGCCTCCTCCTACTTAGGGGGAAAAAAAAAAAAAAAAAAGGTCAATTTGTAGTGATAACTACTCCAAGATTCTGTCTGAAAAAAATAAATTTATGAACTGGTTACAGAAAATGTCAATTTCTCTCTCAGGAAATGATCTAAGACTCACAGCAAAGTCCTCTGCAGGTTTGGGAGGTTGAATTTAAAATAAATTAATCCATTAACATCTGTAATTGCTTATAGGAAAGGCTGACCTGTGAAAATGTGTAACCAGCATTCCTTAGCCTTGCATGGCTGCAGCCAAGCCATTTGAGAAAACAATCCTGCTTGTGTTCTTCCTGCATTTTGAGTCTTTTGGTGCCCAGAGCTTTATTGGAGAAACTGAACCACAGCTGCTGCCATTCCAAATGAAACACTCTGTTTAAGTTTTGAAAGAAATGGATTTGGGAGTCAATATAAAAGCTCCATTAAAATAGCCAGAACCGTAG
This sequence comes from Tinamus guttatus, assembly GCF_059628265.1. Classification (NCBI taxonomy): domain Eukaryota; kingdom Metazoa; phylum Chordata; class Aves; order Tinamiformes; family Tinamidae; genus Tinamus; species Tinamus guttatus. The sequence goes on from NW_028288640.1 coordinate 1,261,800, forward strand.
TGAACATAGGGCTAGGAAGAAGAGGACAATCAAAATGTCTAAGAATAGAAATCTAGTTCTAGTGTTGCTCAGGGATTGATGGCATTTCCATATGGATGTTATTGTACCTATTGCTGTTCCAAGAAATCACTAGCTAGCACTGTTATTCTTACTGTAGAAAAAGTTTAAGAAACTTAGTTAAATCAGTTTTTTTTTTAATTAGTTTAAGAAGCTAATTTAAACCAGCTAAGAAAGAGACAATACTTTTATCTGGTGTATGTGACAACAGTTTATGAGACATGGTCAGTGTCTACTGAGTAGCCAAAGGAGGAGGTAAGAACACAGAGGTGAAAGAAGGGTGGGCACATTTGTTAGATGTGCTCTCTCATCTGTCCGAGAAACTCTTCTGCAAGGCCAAGCACTGCTAAGCCTTACTCTGTGAGCTGCTTTTCAGCATGGGGACAGGCTCTCTTCTTTAAATATGCTGTGTCACAAAATGAAATTTTGCACTCCGAGTGACAGTCTTTCCTCCCCACCTTATGGGAGTGAATACATTCATTTTTGCTGTGTTATGTAAATGTAGATATGGATGCATATACAAGTGGGACATCTCAAATTCTGAGCTCCAGGCAGGATTCTGACCTCAAAGGAGAGGTCAGCATGCTTTTGAATGTGGCCTGTGTCCGTCTGTGCTGAAAGTACAGTATTAGTGTTTTGGGTCTATATGTGCTATTATACTTATGTGCTGCAATATTTTATATGAGAATCTCTTCTCCTTCAAAGAAGAGTCTTCAAAGAATGTCCTCTTTCAAATTGGTACCAGAGGCCTGTTTCACACTGCATCTGCGTATACCATCTTACATATCCACCTTTTAGAGGTTTTTCCATTAAAGGGCTTCAGTAAATCTTTCTGAAGCCCTCTAGCGTACCATGAAGATCCTACACGTGCTTTGGGCAGATTGAAATGCTTCACTTCCATTCCAAAATCCTCTGAACAAGAAAGTCATCACTGCGCTGAGTGAAAATAAGCAGGGTCCTTGGAGAATGTGCTGCACTAAATGCTATAATATATTCTATGCAGATGAATTAATCACAGAGGAAAGTCCACCGTTGGAACAGTGGAGAAGTGCTGGCGTCTGAAGAATGAAGGCGGCGAGCCAGAGAAGACGCAGCCCTGACTGTTCCTGAGATCTTTCCCTGTAGCGCTGCTAGGCAGCATTACTGCAGCCTGCAGCACCATGGATGAAGAGGACAATGAATTTAAAGTAGTGTGGGCAAAAATTGTCGGTAGGGCAAAGAAGAAAGCTGAGGATACTGAGGAGAAAGCTGAGGATACTGAGGAGAAAGCTGAGGATACTGAGGCAACAAAGAAGGTTCAGAAATGGACAAAGACCACTACAACAGGCAGATCTGTTCCTGGGAGCCAAATTGATCATTGCTCTCCAGTAGTGAAGGGGAAAGATTTGCCACAAAATTTGGGTTCTAAGGTGCCGACAGGGATGCGTGAAGAAGACGATGATGCTGTGCCCTGCAGTAGTGGTGGGACGTCACAAGAAGACAGGAGAAGCGCTTTCCCTGACAGCCAGCTGCGCACAGTGACCAGTTACTCTACCAAGAGGAATGTGACAGGTGCGTGCACTGAAATCTTTCAGACAGAAAATAGGCTAGTACTGAAAAGACTCAGTTCAGTAGAGCTCTTTAGAAGTCTGGAGGAGGTATGCAGTTCTTCAGTAAGGTGAAACCTGTCGGAGAGAGGGAGACTGCGGACACCCGTTGGTCATCAGCAGAGCTCGTTTATTGTCCCACAAGCAAGTATATTTATACAGTAGATAATTAGCCTCATACATATTGCAAAACTTGAGCTCATGATTGGTTGCTAACGGTATTTGATTGTTTATTCGACGGTATTTGGTTGTTTATTCGAAAGATAACTTCTGTCTGGCCAGCCCAGATTACGGTCGATAAGCAAGCAGCTTCTTCATTCTTCCTGCCTTATCCCCTCAAAGTTGTTTACGAAACTAGCCAAGGACAGAGTGTCCTTGCCTTACCAGCACGTCCTCAGCACTTCTCTCCTGAGGCCTAATCTCCCAGAAGCCCCTGCTTGCTCAGTTGCAGGCCTGAACCAAAGTCAGTAGAACCATACTCATGTCCACGCTCTCGTAGCCAATTCCCAACAGAAACCTAAGTGCTGAGTGATATATGAGGGAGTCATTACCTTTTTTTTTGCTACTTCAGAATGTAAATCATCCCTCAAATCATCAAGAAGCAAGTTTAGATTATATCAAAGTGTTTTTTTCACAGTGTGTTATTGTATTGAATGTTGAATTATGTTGCCATTGACTGTCACCAAGGCCAAAAAAATAAATTAAGAAAGGTTCTGGGTTAATTCATGAAGGATTGGTCTTTCAGTGATGACTAAATATGATGACCAGAAGGCAGTCACCAGTGCATGAAATCCTTAAACTGACAGCTAAGGTCAACCAGGAGAAGGATTATTTTGTACTTGTTCTGCCTGATACCCTTTCGTAATTATCTACCAGTGACTGCACTCAGAAACTGGGCTGGTGAGATCTTTGGTCTGATCTCACAGGTTGCCTCAAAGCAGAGCGGAGATACACTGAGCTGTTAGCCTGCTGCTCGTTACCACCCCTCCTTAGGAACACCTGTTGCTTGGTTCTGAGCCTGAAAGTCCGAAGCATGGATAGGGCTTGAAGATCAGAGTAGAAACATGTTCATTTTTTTTGACTATCTCAGGTTGCTGTTTTGGGAAGCTTCCCAAGAGCTCCCTGGGCAGCTCAGTTACCTGTTTAATTCTGACTGGGAAACTGTGCTTTGTCCCCTTCAGTGAATGCTCCGAGTGACTGTTCCCAGACTACACTATCCTTCCGTCCTTCACAACCAGAGACCTGCTCTTCAGACACCTTGAAGACACCACTGCTGCCTGGGTCGAAGGTGCGGGCAGCAAAGCTGGCGGTGGAGGGAATGCAGCACTTCAAGAGAGTGGCACCTGAGCAGCTAAAACATAGCCTGGGCGATAGCTTGCCAAAGGCTGCAGCTAGCAGGAATTCCTCTGATGAAAGCGAGGAAGAGAACCCGGAAAAAGGTACGTTTCTGCTGTTATTTAGCTCCTATGTGTGCATGGAGAGTGCTGAGGGCTGCTTAGGGTGATTGCATGAGCAGCAGTCTGGATTCCTGGGCTTTGTTCACAGCTGGACAGGTGGCTTGTGTAATGATGAATAAATCGCTCCACATGTCTGAGAACTTGCTTTCTCTATTGATCAATGTGTATTGATCTCTATACTTCTCTCCTAGATCTTTTGTGAGGCTGAAATTTGATTTTATGTTAAGTTCTGGAGAGAGAATTTACTTTCTGGAAACAGGTTGAGATTCTAAGAGCATCAGTAAATCCAGTCGTTCTTCTCAGGGGCAATATTGTGTAGCTCATATAAATATGACCTTAGTTACTCCGTGTCTTCTGTAAATCTCTGAGCACTTACAAAATAGGATGTTCTATGCAGATGAATTGAATCCGTAGCAATTTGAATTCATAGCACTTTTTTGGTGTTTTGGTGCTTTAAAAGTCAAGGCCCCTTTAAAAGTCAAGGCCCTGCTGGTTCTCTATGGACATGAGAATTTCCTGTGTTTAATATGTAATGTTTAAGACCCCATGTTCTCCCAGAAACTTCATCTAAAACATAACTCTCCTTTTGGTTCTGATACATAATGTGCGATGAACCAATTGCCACCTTCCACTCCTGGGGTAGTGCTCTCCTGTACTGTTTGTGCATTCCCTTGTGAGAAATGAGATGTGAAGATGCAACAGGAAGATTGCAGGGGTTTTTTAAGTTAATAAAATAATCATGACAAATGTAACAGTTTCATGCCTTTCACTACAAGATGTTTAACTCTATCATCTCTCCCTTCTGTGCCAGTTACCCACGATCTTCCATCCACAAAGGACGATGGTGCTTTGGCTTTTGCCCTTCAGCAGAAGATCAAGGAGGAAGTCCCGGAAAGCCTAGAGGAGAAGGGCTTGTTTTTTTGTCAGATCTGCCAGAAGGATCTTTCAGCCATGAACACAACACGATGGGGGCAGCACGTTAATAGGTGAAGCACTAGCATGAAAGGCCAGTGTGGCTTTCAGCAGCAGTGCCTTAGAGAAGATGTAATTGCAGACTAGGTAGCAAAGCTACCCGTTAGTGTCCATTTCAAAATCAGCCCATTTCAACACCATTTATTCAATTAAATAATGATTTCCTAAGAACATTTGGTTATGTCAGCTGTTTGCAAATCTGAGCTATTCGCTGAAGGAAAGATGTGATACTGTTTTGCAAGATGAATAAATACATAGACTATGCACTATATACTTTTGTAAAACTATGCACTATATACCTTTGTAAATACTATATATATGCACTATAGACCTTTGCTTTCCACAGGTAATGAGAGTGGAAGGCTAAGGGAAGGATCCTTGTGTTTTCTTTTGTCAGAATGGTGTGGGCTTAAATTGATGCCAGCACTCTATAACAGTTTCCTTAGTGGTAAATATCAAGTACTGTTAAAATATTACATACAGCTAGCTCTTTATGAATGAAATGTCTGTGCTTCTCTGTAAAGAAAGTATTGTAAACAGCTTGCTTAAGTAGTTGGAGTTGCTCAATTACAGCATTTCAGGAGGCAAGGTTCAAAAAGAGCATTTTATTTTATTTTGTTTTGTTTTGTTTCCATCATCCTCCAGGTGTCTGGATGAGATGGAGGCAGCAGAGATCTCCTCCTCCAGCAAACCAGCAATCCCTGATTGTCTCGTCTGTGGCAAACATTTCCAAACATCCGAGAGCCAAACTACTCACTTGAAACGCTGTGCTGTGAAGATGGATGTTCCTCCTAAAATGCTGCTTCAGGCACTGCAGGTGTCTCAGTTTGGAGTTGCCTCTCCTAAGTATCCCAGGTAAGATTTTGGTGAAAATCTTGCTTTCCTTCAAAAGTGATCAGGTGGTGGATGACTATGAGTCAGCAGACAGGAGCAAAATGGGAAGTAAATAATCTTACACTAATTTGTCAGAAATATTTATGCTCTGAGAGGTAATTACGTAATAAAGCTGAATAGCGTGGTTGAGCTTATTAAGCAGAACATGCTATATGAGCATACAGTCTCTTCGGAGTATCTGTGTTTCCAAGGCCTCAGCTTTTCGGCTCGTTGCTGTCCTGGATACATGGGCCTTATCCACAGAGTCAAGGAGGAAACATACAGGCTGTTTTGAATTGTGCTGGGTGCAGAGATGTATCTGCTCTTTGGGATTTGAGCACAATGTTCAGAGTATAGCGAGTGGTGCCTGCCTGAAATGTATCCAAAGGACTTTTAAGTCTTATTGTGCTGAGGAAGGGCCATTGCTTGTTTACTGTGGAAGTGTAAGATTGGCAGAACGGTTTTGGTGATGGTGTTCTTGACTTCAACCTGATTTTTGCCCTTTGATACAAAGTTTAGGTTTGAGGTAGCAGATGGTTAAGGCCATTCCTGCCCTTGCAAAAAAAAAAAAAAAAATGCAGTTTGTCAGTGCTGCAGTCTTATTTTGGAAAGGTAAACATAAGATTTTCTCCAAATTGCTGTGAATTCCACGCATGATAAGAAATCCTTTTCTTTCCTCCACAGAAAAAAGTACTGTTGATGCTTTCTTATTATTCTGGATATGGGAATCTCTCTGAGGAAGCGGGGCCGCTGGTCTGAAGTGCTCAGGGTTTCTTGTCTCTGATCCAGTTATGTTAGGTTAACTTGGGCTTTCTGCTGCATTCTTACGTTTCAGCAATCAACCAAACATATCAAAGCGCAAAGAGTTCTCCGGAGATGACTCAAAGGAAATGAAAAAGAGGATCAAAATGGAACCTCAGGATGAAGATCTGCAGGTTGCTATGGCAATGTCACGCTCTCTCTTGGAGCAAGAAAAGCGTGAACAAGCAGCAGTAGCTGCAAATATGAAACCCGTGGCTGCCTTGCCAATCAAATGGAAGCCTGGATCAGGTATGTGTCACCGTGAGTGTCTCAGGCTGTACTATTGGAGGAGTGATGTAACAGCCTGCTCTTCACTACCAACTTTTCTGTTGGGCATAGGGGATGACAAGCACACTTCTGTTTCATTTAAGTTGTCCGAGATGGAGTAATGCAAAGTATCCACATACAGATAGCCAAGGGAGGCTGCAGGATGTTTCGCTGAAATCCAGGGAAAACACCATTGTTATTTTTTTTGCAGTGCATTTTTCTTATTCACTGTCCCATACCCTTGATTATGCAACTTTTTCATCCTTCTCTCCTTGCTCTGCTTTCTTTCTGAAGTATATGTGCATACAACTACACACGTTGAACCTGTGGTTTGCTATTTAAATGCACAAAAATGGTCAGAAAAGAAGCCAGTTGCCCTGGGGGAAGGTTGAGTTCTGCACATAGGAGACACTTTGCTCTTCGTGGCTCTCCTCAATCTCTTCCTGCTGATAACCACTGCCAATTATATTGGGAATTAGTAAGTCAAAGGCAGTAAAGAAACAGACCTGAGAAACAGACCTGACAAATGAGAGCTGTGCAGGATTCATATGTGCTGTGGTTTGACATGAGTGACCATCACCAGTGATCAAGACGCACCAAAAGCGTCTTTTTGGAGTCTTTTTTCTTCTCTCTCTCTCTCTCTTTTTTGAGTGAAGCGCTGCTAACTCGCCAAAAGCACTGTACGCTCACTGTTCAAAGGGTCTGGAAGGTAGCCTGCACATAGGTATCAGTTGCTTTCATAGTGATCTGATTTGACAGCTCAGCCCAGCAGGACCATGTGTGCACGAATAAGTCTTCCCTGAAGGTTTGTTTCTCTGGCAGAAGTAACGGGAGACTTGGGACTTATTGCAGAAATCTTGTGTTCTGCTGTAGTTGCATTTTGATCATTGCCAACTGCAACACTTGAAAAAGCTGGCAGGTTCAGTTCCTCTGCTTATGTGTTCAGCTGTTCATTTATTTGGGTTTCTTTTGCTTTTCTTTTTAAAGAGAAAAGAACACGTAAAAGAGGCCCAACTACTCCTCCACCGTTACTGCTGCGGGATCCAGAGACAGCCCGCAAAAGGACTGAAGAGCGAGCCGCCATGGTGCTTGCACAAGAGATGGAATTCCCTTCCACTCCTCGGCTTCCCACCAGTAGGATTTTGGAGGATGGATCTGAGAAAACAGACTGGCTCATGCCATCGCCCAGAAACAAGGACTGCCCTTTATGGAACAGCAATGCTCTAACAGGGCCCTGCGACCCTGAATCATTCTACACTGCTGAACCGACCCCTCCAATCGTACCTTGCATAACTGTGCAGGTGGGATGCTCTTTTCTGCTTCCTCTGGTATTTGTGTGCCACAGTTTACTTGCTCTGTAGCCCTTCTCTTTTCTGCCATTTAAGTGAGTCACCCCATGCTCTGCATGCTCTCTGCTCCTGCACAACTGTCCCCTGGTCTCACACAAGTAGGTTTGGTGATCTTGAACTTTCGCTTCTCCCTTTTGGACAGGAGGCTGAGGCTTGTGTTGCCAAGCTGTTCTTTGGGCTTTTGGAAGACAAAACAAATGGGAGCAGAGCACTGAGTGAGAGGGCTTGAGCCTCTTCATTTTGCCACTAGCTTAGCTATTTTTACAGTAGCCTGACTCTTGTGTTCCTTCTTGATACTTTTCTCTGACTGATTATAATCAGAGCCTTTCTCTTTCTTTACTCATGTTTTGTATCAAGGCAGCAAGGAACAGTGTGGAAAGTTCACACTGAAGATGGATGCTTTTGTGTTACACTGAGGAGGGGGTGGGCACTCCTAGGGTTGTAAAGTGAAGCGTTTGCATTTCAGGCTTTCCCCATGTATCCCACTGCCTGAAGCTGCATGCAGGACTGTGATCCAGTTTTAAACCGGGCGGTCTCAGTCTGTTATTATCCAGATGTCTTGCCTCTCGTTTTTCTGTAGTTTTATAAATGCTGCCTACAGAAACAGACAGGACCTTTTAGTCTGTCGCCTTATAGCACTATCTTCTTGGAGAGCAAGTATGTATCTGGGGATCGCTCAAAGTATTTTATTAATATTTATTAAGATATTTTGAAAGTATGAACTAGAGATCAATTCAGCGACTGTACTCTGAGCTCTGCAAATACATACAAAATTATTTTATTGATGTCTTTTTTTTCTCTCCTTTGATCAGATTTGTAAGTCAGAGACTTCTCTGCCATCAGTGGGATCTGATCAACCAGAAGTATCTCAGCAACTTCAGCCTGATCTCAGTCCTCATTATCCTGCTTCTCCAGAGACTGGAGAAAAAGCTGCTGATGAAGCGGACTCGGGCTCTGAACGGGCTGGACAGATTTCGTCTCAGGGCGAGAAGGTTCATGTTCAGACTCTGCAGCAACTGGTTGAGTTGGCCATGGAAGCACAAACTCAGTGGAGGCTTGAGCTTAACGACGCTCAGGAAGTAGAGCAGCCAAGTAAGTTCTGGCAGCCTCATGAGCCTCCTCTCTGGTGTCATCAGCTATGAGGAGCCACGTTTAGCCATACTGAACTTGGAGAGCAGTGGCAGCAGCCTCAAGATGATATTGTTGATCCAGGGGGTGATATTTGGGGGCATTGTTCTGTAGTAGGCTTTAGGTACAATCAAGTTGACATTTCTGAAATGATTCATAGATCCCAATATTTAAGAAGAGCTCCTCTTAGACAGCAGCTTCTAAATTTTATTTTAAAAATCCTTTAAAGGTGTCAGATGCATTTCTGCCAGCCGGGGGCCCAGACACGGCCAATTGTGAGGCAAAAATATATCCCCAAAATATATGCTCTTTTCTGCCTAGTAGCTTTTGCCGACAGCACTGTCTTACGAGGTTTCACCAGGAGAAGACCTGGTGAAAGAAGAGCGTTAAGAGATGATGTTGTGTTGGTACATGGATACACAGTCCCTGAAGTTGATCTGTACAGGCTGAAAAAAGTCCACCACCTAGAATTCCTTCAAGAGCAGCTCTAACTTCCCTGGTTACAGTGGTGTGCATTGCACAACGGCACATTCCAAGACCAATGGTAGCCTTAAAATTGTCCAACCATTTAGCATAATATATGCACTGTGTGTCTCCTGTTCACTCATCAGTGAAGACTATGGTTGCTAAATCTAATGTCTCTCTGCTTTGTACTTGACTTGGGTAAAATTCCCTCAATTCTCCTATTAAGCTGCAGCAAATGGCTGCTGGTCATATGCCAAGAAAACCAAATGCATCTGATAAAGCCAAGAGGGGGAGGCTGAACCGTTCAGCTCAGAAATGTCAGCCTGGGACAGGAGTCTCTTGGGGAGTTGTCATGGCAAGGAAGAAATGGCAGTTAAGAGTTGCCACTTCGTTCTGTCTTACAAGAAGTTTGTACCTGACTTGAGATGTGCCTTTTCTTCTTTGAGGAAAAGAATTGACTTCCAGTGATTCTTCACTAAGTGGCTTTGCCCTTCTACCCATAGAGAAGAGATTTCCGAGAAGCAATGATATAAATGTAAGGACAAATGTTATTTTTCCCCTTTTTTGTATTGTTTATTTGCACTGTATTTTTGTATTGTTTATTTGTTAAAAAAAAAAAGCCTCTCCTATTTGATTAATTTCCAGAAGTATGGAGTATTTCCCATTCATTTTCACAGAAACAGAGATGTTTAAGCATTACAGTCACTCACAGGAATCATCCTAGGCAAAGCTGAAGTCCAAATACGTGATGTTTCATTGATGCCCACAGGCAGGCTTGTGGGTGTTTCAGAGTGTTTGTCCTACTTAATTTAAAATAACAGGTAACATAAAGCAAATTTGTGCATAATTTACACAAAGAGAACCAGGTTAAATATTGAGGCTGTAGTGCATAGAGTATTTGGGGGTAGTTACTAGGGATGTATCTGCTCAGCACTTAGGTAGTACTCTGCTTTGATGCCCAGCCTAGATGACACAGGCCACACTTCCTGGAGACCAGGAGAGACAGAACTGTCTGGGGTTTCATCCAGGCTCATGTACGCACCCATTTTGCATGGTTCTGACCAGAACTTTGTCAATGCCTCTCCTCTTATCTTCCTTTCCAGTCTTTCTTTTGCACAGAGAATGGTGCAGCCAGAATATTTCTGTTCTTACTTAATTTCCCCATTTTCGAGTCATAATTTTAGTGTCAGCAGGAAGGCTGTTCTGGGCTTCCTGCCTGGAAAGCAGTGCCTGCCTTCTCGGGGTACCGTCTTGCAGGTGTCCTACCTGCCAAGAAAAAGAGAGCAAGAAACACCTAACAGGTTTCCAGACTGAGCTTCCTGTCTTGCCCTTGGAGAGCAGTCCATGACGTGCAGAGTCTCCTCTAGCCCACCTGTGAAGCCTGGAAGAAATGGCCCAGCGTGTGCTGCCGTTTCCATGCTAACCGGTATTGGCTCCTTGCAAACACACTGAAGCAAGTAGAGAGGCTGAGTTCCCACTGAACCAACCTAGAAACCTGCTAATAAAATAAAGAGCTCTGCTGTTTCTGGTGGAACTACCTCTCATGGAGTTGGATAAAACTTGCCTTTCTTCCAGTCTGTGCTAGGTTCAGAAAGTACAAGGTCAACAATTAGTGTCTCAGGTAAAGCTGCTTTCTACTTACAGTCAGGCAGCCTCCCTCAACCATGGGCTGCAGGTATTTCACGCTTCTCTGAAGCACTGGCCACCTCCAGAAGCAACACTGCTACCTAGGGAGTCTGAGTCTTTAGAAGATTGCCTTGTATGGGTTTGTAGTAGGGGTAGTGCCAGACATTAAACTAGTCACAGATCGCTTGGGCAACCAGCCTTCCCCAAACTTTCAGTAAAGGAGTCTAAAATTATAAGAGTAAATACTTAAAAGTAAATAAATAAAGGAATTTTCAAAGGAGATTTCAGTAACAAGTGCACAAGTTCCTTTGGACTAGATACCTGCATTTCTTTTATTCCGTGTTGCCCCCTTGTTGCAGAGGGCTTCTTCCCAGGTGTCATTGCTAGACCAAAACAGTGAACAAGAGAGGAAAGGCTCATTACCTTGCCCCTGGGTCATCCTCATTCCTCTTGCTCTATGCAATTGTTATGAACTGAGTTCAGTTCCATCAAGGTGGGAATTACAGCTTTCAAAAACATGGTGGAAGACAGCAGAGCAAGAGGCCAACTGCAGGCAGCGGCTCTGCCACATCAGGAAATGATGTGGTAAAGATCAGAGGATGATGATGTGCTGTAATGCAAAAGGCTGTTCCACAAGTAGAGTGGAAGACAGCATGTGACTGCCTCTTCACAGCTGCTAAGCTTTGAAGAGAGGAGAAGGAGGGAAACAAAGCCAGAGATGTGTGTTGGACTAGGTTGCTTACGTCTCTTATGAAAGACCTTGCACTGATAAGGATTCTGTTAGTCCTGAGAAGGCAAAGGCAGCCATACCCACGCTGGGACCCAGAGTACAGCAGTGCTGACAAACTGGGCTGTTGCCTCCTTATCTGCCAGGAAAATGCCTTACAGCTGTAACAACTTCTGTCTTTGTGTCCCTTCTATGTTCTAGTCCTCTTTCAGGATGCTGGCAGAAGATTACAATATCATGGTCAACAACGCCTACTTGAGTGATATCCAGTTTCAAGTGGACTCTGGAGAAATCCTTTATGCCCATATGTTTGTGCTGTATGCACGCTGTCCACGGGCTGTTCAGCTGGTAAGTACTGCTGTTAGACTTTTCTCTTCCCCTCGAGTAAAGCCCCTTTGCAGTAACAGGAGTTTGACCGTCTATTCCAGACTGATCACAACAAATGAGTTAGTGATGCCGTACAGTAAGCACAGAGTATTTGGAGATCCAGTGGCAAGTCACTCTGGACCTGCTGATTATGGAGTAGACAGTATTTACAAGCTGTGCTTGTAACTAACCCAGACAGAGGTCTGTCACTCCCACAGGTGCTATGGAGGTAGCTGCATTGACCTGTGCCTTTGGCAAGGCCAGTGAAGTAATTTCTGTGTTTCCAGAAGCATTTTGGTTCATACAGTTTCCAGCCTGCTCCTGTGCAATTTCCTGCAAAGGCAATGAAAGGCAGTGGGCTGAAGACAGGAACTTGCCCTCTGACAGAGCTGCCACCAAACCATACCAACTTCTTGACAAAGTTTTGTCATTCTTTCTGGAATCAGTAGAATTCATTTTGTCCTCATGCATGATTACAGCAGTTTCAACTCAAGGTGCTTAGGACCATTTATGAGGGGTCCTTGAAAGCTTCAGGGTACAAGTTAACAGCTGTATGGAGCTCCCTATTCCCCAGGGAGCTCTGTATCTCTGGTCATTTTAGCTTCCCTCTGAGGCATCAAATCCTGGCCATAGGAACAGACTTTGACACAAAAAAAAAAAAAATAGTGGCCTGAGAGAGAGCAGATACTGCTGGTGTTGTTCCTTTATGAGGAAGTGGACCTTGTTTGCTTTCCTTTTACCGCACAGGTTTACGACGAAGGGATATATGTGAAGGTGAAGGACGATGACGACGAGCAGACGCGCCGGGTGCTGCTGAGCGATGTGACAAAAGAGGCAGTCCTCGCGTTCCTGCGATATCTTTACACTGCTTATACTGACATCCCTGCTAGAATTGTGCCCCAGCTGAGGGCTTTGGCTACCAGGTTTGTATCATATGAGTGTCCTTTGGGTCACCTCATGCTTTCAGCCACATGGACTTTAACCTGATACCTTCTGTTGTGGTTTCAGTGGCTTTCACAAAACTCATTTCACTTGAGATGCAAGTACCTCTGCTTCCATCTTAAGTGAAATATGAACACAAGAGCATCTTATCCTCATTTTTTCATGAATCTTTCTTCAGGTTACATCTGCTTGAGATTTTCTATTTTTGGTTTATGACTAGAACACTTTTGCCAAGTTTTGTCTCATGATCTTTAATGACAGCTGATGGTGGCAATGGTGATGAGTGTAATTCTCAAAGCATTGCCCTAGTGACACACTTAATCTGAATGAGACTTGCAGAATGTGGATGCAGGCAATGCTAATTTGTTATGTCAGTCATGATCCTAGACATGTGTTAGATAATGAACTTGAAACAGCAGCGGATGAAACACATTCTATCGGATCAAAATCACTTAGTTCTGGAAATGTAGGTGTCCTCCTTTTAAAATAATTCTGAAAAAGACCAGGAAAAAAAATCTGCTCTTCTATGTTGATAGTCAGTTAAACTCATACCTAATCAAGGAGAACTGATTATGCTCTGTAGTGGCAGCGATGCATTGTTTGGAATGGGGGAAATAAGTGTGAAACCTGAGAAGATTATGGTGACACGGAGTGAAAACCTGAACTTGTTATTGACTTTATTAATGTTGAAACTGCATGTCTAATTTGGCACAACAGTTTCACAAATTAAATTTAACTTTCTTTACAAGACTCACTAGATTGATCAGGCAACTATAACATTTGGAATTTTGAATGAATTTTGAGGGAGATAAACATTAACATTTCTGTTACATTCTTGCAGGTTTGATTTAAGGGAACTTGTGCTCAAGTGTAAGGACTGCGCTGAAGAGAGCCAGGCATCTTCTGGAGTGGATCCAGAAGATGATCTCCTCTCTGCGAGAGATGATGAAGATAATGATAACAGAGCTGAGAACTTCAAAGAGCTCCTGAACTCAGTGTGAGTGGGTGAAGCTGAGGAAGAAGAAGCTGTGCTAAACCCTGCATGCCAGAAGGAAGACGACAACGGGGTGGGTGAACAGGAGCCGGAGGAAATATATGAGTTTGCTGCAACTCAAAGAAAAATGGTTCAAGACAAACTGGAGATGAGGGAAGGCACAGATGACAACATCTGTAGTGATACTGAGGTAGCCCAAGGTGCGAACCAGCAGACTAAGAAAAAAGAGGCAAAAAGGTCCGTATCTGCCTTGATAAGCAATGACTTCAAACATCTGAGGGAAGACAATGATGTGGAAACATCCAAATGTGACTTGTCTGAAGAAGAGAAAATGCAGAATACAAGTGGATGCAAAAATGTGAATGCCACAAGCATCAATTTTGAGTCTTGTCAGTTTGAGCCTCACAAGTGGGTTAGGAGATGGGAAAGTGGGAAAGATTTCAAGTTGTCTCAGGCTTCACATAATATGGGAGGAGACGACCGCTTGGAAGAACAACAATTCACCAACTGTTCACTGCACAATGATACTGATAGGCGTGAAAATTATAAATGCTTATTTTCCAAAAATCAGATAGAATACAGTGAGCCTTCTCCAATGAAAGAAGTTATCAAAGAGTCAGGAAAGGCTGTTAGCGAAAAACATGCTGATGTTAATGATTTGCTTCCTTACTCCAAGTCACAAAAAGACCTCTCTCCACAAAGGGATGGTTTTTGTGGCAGTCCTCCTCTCAAATCTTATATGTCTTTTTATTCTGCTGTTGGTTCTTCACTTATGTCTTCAGAATCGGATAGGAAATTTCCCAGAGAAGCAAAAACACCAGAGAGAAATCAAAAACCATTCCCGTCTCCCAAAATAGCTTTCCAGAAAGCCAATGAGCAGGACATTACATCAGGAAATCGGAACATAGAGAGCACAATTTCTCCAGAAGAGCTTTCCTGCACTGATTTCAACAAGCATAAATATGCTTCAGTTTTGTTCAGTTTTGTCATAAAAACTCCGGATGTTGCAGTCCAGAACAGAAAAGAGGCTGATATTACTGTTTTATCTTCTGATGATGAAATGGAGCTAGAACAAGAGAGGAAGTTACCAGAGTCTGGCTCTCCTGTGAAGGAAATGGAAATCTCCAAGCAACTGAAAAGTGCTAGCATAGCACATGGGCCTGAGATCCCCAAACCTAAACCTAACTCATCATCTGTCACTGAGATACAGCTGAGATCATCCCAGGTCTCATGTCGCATTACAGATGCATCACTTACAAATAATGATGTAAAAATGTCCAGAGAGTTGCCTCCCAGCACCCAGGTAGGTGCCTGTACAGAGAGCAAACAGAGCCTGAACCTGAGCCATGAAAAAGGGCAGAGTCGCGAGGAGTCTTCAGGTATGGACAGCTCCTGGCTAGTGCCAGACACACCACCTCAGACCAAAAGCAGGGATTTTGCAACGCAGACACGTGTCACAAGTATAAACCGTATAAAGCAATCGATGTCTAAACTCGAGACCAAGAGCTTAGTGGCAGGTAACAGTGACCATGAAATGGCTCTCAGCCTCATAAAAGTTCCTGAAACATCGCTGTCAGACAAACAGTTGCCTAGGGAGAACTCAGCTGATGAAAGTCGTCTTTCTTTGAGCAGTACTGTCTCGCTTCACGATGAGCCCCCAGTCCCCGTTGATGACTGCTGGCACGCTGAGTATCCATCACCATTGAGAGGAAACAGGCAGAACTCCAGCCTGGCTGGCTGGGCAAATGCCAGCCCTGGCAGCAGACCCAGATCTATCTCTTGGGCTTTCGACTGGGAGAGCCCGGTCCGAGACCAGGAAATGAAGGGCAGTACCCCTCTTCAGGGCAGTCCTAGTGACGGAGCAACAGCTTCGCTTCACCTCAAAAAGAGTCCTGTTGAGGCATGGTCATCAGAGTGCAGTATACAAAGTTTCCTGAAGCCCAGATTCTGGGAAGTTTCGGATAGTGAAGAGGAGGAATTCCCACAGATGCTTTTTTTAACTGAGAAGGTGTCAGCTTCAGCAGATGCCTGTCCGACAGACCTTGCAAAGACTCCCGGTGAGAGCTTGTATCTGTACAGGGTTCACTGAAGTAGGTTAAATTGTTGTCATTTTAGGTGATCATCCTGTTTGTTGTTCACCTGCTATATTGAGAGGGTGTTTTGGCCTTCTCATCCAAAGCAGTCAGGGCCAGGCACAAGAAGGTACAGTCAGCTTCTGATGTGGGGGAGTGCAACTAAATACGTGGGATAGTTGGAGCGTAGCCATTTGTGATCCATTCATGCTGCTGCTTTGACAGTGATCGTATGCATTGTAGAAATGATGAGACATTACCTGGGAGGGGAAAAAAAATCAAACAGCCTTCACTTTGCATGCTAGGGAATGATTATTCCTTGCAGTAATGGGTCTTGTTTTTCATGCGTTCATCACTGATGTATGTGCTAACAATTACACGAAGACATCGGGTAAGCTTTGCTTCCAGTGGTAGAAGTATAGAGGTTGGCTGGAAGTAGGTGCCTCTCCTGCCCACGGGTAGGCTCTCTGCATATTTTCCTGCAAAGCTCTTCTGATTTGCCTTTGCTTTGACTTGCCCTGCCCTTCTGTTTGCTGATTGTAGGCTCTTCCAACAGATTGTTGTGTGTCCAGCACTGGTCCCAACTGGAGGACACAGTGAGCGGTTTCAGGACGCACACAAGACTAAGGGCCAAGCTGCTCTTTGCCACCAGATTGCACTTAGTGGTGTCAGGAGCTGGGCCTTGTCTGCTTGAATGTCTGATGACACAGAGAACACTAGCCTCTGGGGTCATACCCTTCTGGGGTCAGCTGCTTACTAGGACAGTTCCTTCCATCTAAGCTCTAAGAACAGTAATTTATCCCTTAATATTTATTAGATATATTACTAATTATACTATCGTAAGTAATTAGTTTAACAAGCAGGATTTAGAACATGACCTGAGACTGACTGTGCTTCACAGTATCAGGAAATCAGTATCACTAAATCAGTATCTAATTCAGGCCCCCAGAACCTTGACTTGTTCGGTTTCTTCTGCATCAAGTCTCTCCTATGCAATTTTCTTCCTTGGGAAAGAACCACTTCACAGAATTCAGTAAACATATATTTTTAATTACCTTGCAGCAGTTCTATCAAAGCCTCCAGTGGGCTTTTTTATTCAGACCTAACATATGGCTCAATTTGTTTTCTGATTTAAAGACAATAAAAAACAAATATCCTAGACCGAAGGAAGACGAAAGTGTTGATCTGTTCAGTATAAAGGTATTTAGTAGGGCAGCTTGCAGACAAGTAGTTCTTCTTAAACAGTTACTAGATAACATTAAAATATCTGCCACCAGGAGGGGAAGATATCATCCCTCCTATATCCTTCTGTACTAATTCTGATGACAATTTCATTCTGTTGCAGAACCTGCCTGTCAAGAGAAGGACAAGTCTCCTGAGAAGGACAAGTCTCCTGAGAAGGACAAGTCTCCTGAGACTCCTATGACACCAATGCCAGCTTACTCCCTTATGAAGACCCCAGAACTGAAGAGGGAGTTGAGCAGGTTAGCACTGCTTCTACAAGTATATCTAGAAAAAAAAAAAAAGTACAAGTACATCTCTTTATGAGCAGAAAAAATACATGGAAGTTCCATCTCCATATGAGGAAGAACTTCTTTACTGTTTGGGTGTCACAGCCCTGGAACAGGCTGCCCAGAGAGGTTGTGGAGTCTCCTCCCCTGGAGATCTTCCAAACCCGCCTGGATGTCACCCTGTGCCACATGTTCTAGGTGTCCCTGCTGGAGCAGGGGGGTTGGACTAGATGATTTCGAGAGGTCCCTTCCAACCCCAACCATTCTGTGATTCTGTGAGAAACCTGCTGGTAGGTGGTGTGAAAGGCAGCTACTGTGCTAAAGGGGAAAACTTGATGGTTTTCCAATGTCATGCTCTTCCAGCTGGCCACTGAGCTTCCTGGCCTGGTCACATTGCTGAGCTATAGCAGTGGAAGGCGCAGCATTATCTTAGGCTTAAGTCCTACCTTTCTCTTTCAGATTTGGAGTTCGTCCTTTCCCAAAACGCCAGATGGTGTTAAAGTTGAAGGCCATATTCCAGTATCCTCACCAGGACGTGGATACGGATGTGGATACTGACACAGAGGATGATATCCCATCCTCCCAGCTTCCCCCACAGAGGCCTCCAGCCAAGCGCCGTAGGCCGCTGAAGACTAACGGGCATGTTGGTGCGAAACGTGCCAAAATCTCCAACTGTAGACAGACAGCAACTGTATCTCCAGAGAGGGGCTCTCTGGCAGCTGATAAGGAGGAGCTGATGCTCTCATCATCTCAGGAATCTTCATATTCTCGGGAATCGTCATCCTCGCTGGATGGCAGTGACGTCTCTACTGGTATACAGAGGTAGGGGAACAAAATACTAACAAAGGAGTCTACTGTGCAGCACAGAGATGAGCTGGGAAAATGGGAAATATAAGTGTCAGAATACAGGGGATCTGTACTGTAGGCAGCTTCCCTGAGCTTTTGTCACTTGAAGTAAGTTCTTCTGTTCTGCGTTTCAGTCTAATTGCTAGTGAGCTATTCTGAGAGCACAGAAATGCTCACGGGTGAAACTGCACATGGGCAGAGCTCAAAGCTGGCACTGCAAGGAGCCTCGCAGGGTTGAGTGAGAGCCTGCAAGAGGAGCAGGGAGCGCTGCTCGGTGAGCACTGCGTGTGGTGCTGCACAGAGCAAGTGTGTCAGCAGTAGTGCAGCAGGAGCAAGGAATGCCGGGCAGCACCGGCACAGCTCGATGTGCAGGTTTGCAGAACACGTGGCGTGTTCTGCCTCCCTCCCTTTGGCAATTGCTGGTGTCGGAGATGCTACACAGGGCATTGCAAGGGTCGGCAGCCAGGGACTTGGGCATCTCTGAGTGTGCCCTTGATGACCAGTTGTTTCCTTGATTGTTTTTTGCACTTTTTCTCACTTTTAGTTCTTGTAGCAATATATCCGAAGATGAGGAAGAGGAGCTCCCAGCTTCTCAGACAGCAGCCCAGGAAGCAGATACACTGGACGCAGTGGGAAACTACATCTTTTCAAATTCAGTCCTGTACCACAAGGTCCTCTCTTACGAGCCAATTGAGCTGGCTGCACTGCACCGAGAGCTGAAAGCAAACGGCATGAAGATTTCCAAGGCAAAGCTGATGGATTTTCTAGATGCTTACTGTATCACCTTCACCACGGCTGCAGAGCGGAAGGAGAAGGAAGCCAAAGGCAAGGGGAACGGAAGACAGAGGAAACGCTACTGAATGGAGCCTCTCTCCCATTTCCAGTGGCAACTGCAAAGATCCCTCCTGTTGGTGCACTCCCCTGCTGCTTCTCCTCTTTATCTTTGCTTTCCATTTTTTCCTAATGAGTTTTAGTTCTCTAATAAGATCTTTTTTCCTGAATCTTCAGACTCTCCAAGTAGTTATTTATTCAGTATCTGAGCGGCCCTACTGATTGCTACGCAGGGGACATTGTGGAAATAAGAGGCCTTTGCTGTCCTTGGTTAATTTGGTGGTCTCTGGTAACACTCCTCAATCTGTGTGCAGCTGTTCTTCTAAACTATTTCTCATGGCTTTGCAGTGTCCTCTAACACCAGCAATTGTGTGAAAGCCTGGATTCCAACATTCCGCTGTGTGTGTCCAACATGTAGCAGGTATTGGCGTGCTGGGATCTCCAAGATATAATCTGCTCCATTTTCTGAGGGCTGTGTTACCTTGTCTTTGTAGTCCGATCAGAGCACATCCTTGACAGAGGTGGGGTTTTTTGTTTTTGTTTTTTTAAGGAGATGGTATTATAGTGATTAAATCTCTTCCTTGAACAGTCTCTTCTTAAGCCTATTGTAAAAGAAGTTGTGAACATCATCTGGAACTCTTGGACAAACTCCTGGACCCTAAAAGGTCATCTTTTATATGTATTTTGTGAGCTCTTCTGACTTTCATGTGTTTTGAGAGCTTTGAATCTGAAAAGGTCTTGGCAAAAAGGACACATTGTTATTTTTTTTAAAAAAGGAGCCACTTTTGTAACGTATTTATGTATTCTGGAAATTATTTATATTTTTGATATATTATAGCCTTTTTATTTAATTTATATAAATAAACAGAATAAGATCTTGATGATAAACTGTAACAGGTAATGCCTTAGGAAGGCCCGGGGCAGCCTAAGCAGCAGTCCTGGGTCTAGCTGGGAGCAGTAGTGGCTCCACAGTGAGCGCTCTGGCTGGAAGGGTCCTCAGCAGAGGACGGAAGGACAAGGTGAGTCGTGGCACAGGGGCCCAGCAGCAAGGAGAGCTGGAACAAGGGATTGCTGCGCAGTGGCTGGAGAGAGGAAGATCACCAGGTTTGTTTGAGATGGAGAGCACCAAGGTAGGAGAGACTCCAGGTAAGGCTGGGGAAGGTGTTTTGGTCGGCCAGAAGGAGAGATGGGGGAAGACTTTCTTGCAGAAAAAGGCCAAGTTTTGCCTTAAGTGGCATTCTAGGAAATACTGTTTCCCATAATGTATCACATATTTCTCTCTTGTCAGTCTTAATATGTGAAAATAAGTAAGATCCCTTTCCATCTTCTCTGCTGTATTCCTAGTCAAGACATTTATCATCAAAACTTTTGCAATCCATTCTTTCTTATATCTTGACCTTCAGCAAATACAGTGTTACACTTTGGGCATATAAATTACAATCGTTCAACTAATAGGACTGCACCATAAGAAACTTGGTAGCATGCTAAGAAAAAAAAATTTAAAAAAGAACAGTTACTGAAAATGCCTATATCCTCTTTTCTCTGTCATCCTTAAGCCTTTCAACTAAACACTTTGCCTAATGAAACAAAACAAAAATTTAACAACTGTGCCATTCGGATTGGAGATAACATTTTGCAGAGGCTTCTCTCAGTATTCTTGTGGCTACAGTTGACAAAATTAAATGGTTTTCCTAATTCTAACAATTCTCCCAAAAGAGGAAAAATGACTTGCAGCATGTCAGATAGGTCACAATGCAGCCTGCATGCTGCAAATTATCAGAAAGCCATTATTCATTCTCCTGCTCTGTTAATCTGTACGCAAGGGTGTCTCTTCCAGCTAATATTAATGTTTCCATCTGCCAGTGACGACGTTATCAATCAGTTTCATTTGTATACTTTTCTCTGTTTTTGTATGTTCCTAACACAGGGTCATATCTCTCTTGGAAAATCCATTGTCTCTATAAGAAAAAAACCTTTTCAACAAAGATTTGAATTGTTTACTATGTTAAAAAGTAGCCAATATGTTATTGGCAATGTATAAAGCCTTTGGCCTACCCCAACACACCTGATGAGCTCCAAATGAGCTTTGAAAAAAACCACTTCCAAATGTGTGTGACAACGAAGTGATCTGTGTGAGTGCCTATGGATACTAGTAGAGCAACTTTTGCAGCTACTGCCTGTTGTTTTGTGCATTATCACATTTCCTACCTACAAAATCGGTAGGGTGATGACTGTTGTGCCCTCCCTTTCTACCCGACCAGTAACTCCCAACTATTGTGTTTACGGTGCTAAAGTTTAGGTACCGAAGTGCTAAATACAAGAACAGCCTTGTGCTCATCCAAGGGCCTCCTGGAGCCTTTGGTAGCTCCATGCTGGTGGATTCCGTGGGCTTTGGTCAGTGACCTGTGCGCTTCAGCTCCACGGTGGCCGTACGAAGGACGGGGGGAGGCCTGGCCACGCAGGTCCCACGGAGGTTCCTGGGGACACAGGTAACGCGTTCACGGTGCGTTCCGACCTCCCTGCGTGCGGTTGCTCTTCCCTTTCATCTCGCCCCAGCCGCGGTGGTGGCTGACGTGTGTCCCTGACGCCTGGGCCCCGGTGCCGGCAGCCCTCCTGGCGGCCTCCCAGGGCAGGTCTCCGCTCTCCTGCTTTGCCCCTCTGCTTTCGCTGGGGACCTCGAGGGCCAAGAACCTTCCTCCTGCTCCTGCACGAGGCTCAGAAGCGGCTCCCCCGCGTGACAGCGGCGCTTCCCCCATGGGGGAGCCGCGTGCTGCAGGTAACGAGCTTGCCCGCCGTTCATACTCGGCAGCAACGGGCCCTGAACGGCGAGAAGCGCCTCGTAACGCGCCCGGACAGCGCCGAGCACCGGCAGCAGCGCCGCCGCCGCCGCCGTTTCACGTCGTCCTCGCAGGCCGCGGCCGCGACCGCCGCGTGCCATTGGCCGCCGCCGTCACGTGGCTCCGCCGCCGGGCTGTGGGCGAGCCCGGAGCGGGTAGCGGCCCGGCCGGGCTCGGCCCGGCTCGGCCCGGCCTCGCGGCGGCCGCTACGCGGTCGGACCCGGCCCCGCGGGCCCGGGCAGCGCGGCTGTCGCCTCGAGGCCGCGCGTCGCTGCTCTCTGGACCCCGGCGCAGGCGCCCCGGCGGGGCGGGCGGCCGGGCTCTGCTCTCCCCTTTCCCTTCCCCCGGCAGGAGCTCCGGGCAGCGGCGGAACCTGATCTCCCACATGGAGCAGGACGAGGAGCGGTGGCTCCGCCGGCTCCAGGCGCCCCTGAGCAGCGCCCGTGCAGGTAAGGGCCCCCCGCGCCGTCCGAACCGGGTCTTCTGCGGCTTCGGGCACTCCCGAGCCAGCCGCGGTGTGGGGTATTTCATAACCCGCTGTGTGTTTTATTGCTGTCTGCATCTGCGGGTGTTTTAGCATCCAGCCTAACTTACATTGAGGAATTCTGCAGCTTGCAGCGCTTTGTGAGGAGCCACATCCTCTGCTTTGAAGCTGCCTTCTACTGGTTCGCTGGATGCCCGTGGTTCTTGTTTTGGAATAAACAGTGCAGGGCAGATGGCTGCCCACCCTCTGCAGGACATGCGTGTTCTTACAGAGCTCTGATATCTCCCATCAGATGAACCTTTCTTGGGCGGAACACCCCGTTAAATCATTTCTCATACAGAGGCTGCTCCAAACCTGGGCATCCATGTTACCTTTCTGTACCTTTTCCAGTACTATTAATTATTGCAGCACATCATTTCAGTCCCATGTCATTGCTCCAAGCCATTTTTAGCTCTACTGTTCAGCTGAAGTTCAGTAGGGAGCTGTTATCTCCCAGCTGCCTGCATTGAGCCAGGGGAATCTGCACTCCCCGGTTAGCAGGAACCACGTGTGCCTTCCACTGCTGCCCCTGCGCTCACGTCACCGCCACTCTTGGGGAACTGGAGCTTCTTGTGCCCAGAAGGTGACATCGCAGGCCCTAAGTGAGTGGCTGCAAACTCCAATAGCTGGGACCGGTCGCAGCTGCTCTTCAAATGCAAAGATGATGGATCAGGGACTGGCTGGTCATCTCAGACACAGACCACTTCCCTAATGGGACAAAAAAGTGAGTTTTAGTAACAAAAGTCTTGTAGATCAGCTCCTACACAGGGAATCTGATATCCTGCCTCTGATCAGCTGCATAATTTTGGGAAAGCTCCTTCCTCTCTCTAAGCCTGTTACTGTGGCAGCGTCTTCCAAATACTCTTGGGTGCAAATAGCAAATGGAGGCTTTTGTAGCAACGATGACCTTGTTGCATTGCAGCAATGGTCAGAAGCATAGAAATGTGCTGTGAAATAGATACAGGTTTACCAGTATGAACATCTACAGATACTAGCAGATACTGTTAAATCTCTTTGCTTTGGAGTCTGTTTATATAATAATACTACAATACAGCTGGTTGTTTTTAAGTGCAGATTTTAAAAAGGCTGCAAGGTATTCACATGGATCAGCAAGGTTCAAGGTGGTTGTCGTATAGAAGTTGAACACAAGTTGTAAACGATTCAGATGATGAAAAAACAGATTCCTGTGCGTGTTATGCATTTCACATTTTTGAGGGATCCTCCTCTTTTAAGTGTCGGTGTTTTTCATTGGGCAATTCAGTGCGATTCGCCACCTAACCCAGTAACATCTATCCCAGAGAACTTGGCCTTTGGGGCTCAGTACTAGCAAGTGCTATGCTGGAAGGTGAGGAATGTGATCTGACATTTCTAGAAAGCTAAGGTTTAACCTTATGTGTTAGTTTTTAAGGGCTGTATATAAGGGTTTTGTCTCTTGCTTAGTCCCTGCCTTGCTTTGTCTATTTGGAAACACAGATGAGAATATGAAGGCAAAAGTAAGATTGTTTGGAATAATTTAGCTCTCTCCCTATACTATGTTTCCTGTGTCTCTAACATTTAGTTTGGGTTTTTATTTTAAGTAGTTGGTGCTCAAGAATGGCATTTATAGTACTGTGCAGCAAAATATTACTGTGACTTGGCTTAGTAGTAATTGTGGAACCGATGCAATGTCTCAGTGCCTCCTAACTGGAGTATTTTCGGTATATTTGTGCAATATTTGCTTGCAAGTTCTTGCAGGATTTTCTTAAGAGCATTTCTAATTCCCATGAAGTGTAGCAACTTAAGAAAGAAGTTGAATAAACCAGCAGAAGTGTTGAAAGACACAAAAACAAAGGAGTTTTTCATGTCAGTTTTTGCAAGCTTCAAACCTTTAGACCTTTAGCCACAACTAACCCAATTGCTTTTGAACACAGTCTGAAATTAAAATGCAGTGTGTGATCTGAGCCCAAACTAAATGCTGTGGAAAGGCAACATCCATCTTCCTTGTCAACTCCAGGTAGCAGAAAGCACAAATGAAAGGTAATGCTCTGTCGCTTGCCCGATGGGCTCTGTGAAAGCCTGAGCGATGGAGCTGTCCACCTTCCAGCTTCATTGCAAGCAGGAAGGGGCTTGTTAAATCCCTGGAGCAGGAGGATTTAATGGACTTTAGCAGCAGCTTTGTGGCCCGCAAATGACCACTGCGGGTTTTAACCACAGAGCTGAAAAAGCAAATATTTGATGCTCGCAAGCAGAGGCTCTGTCTTTATCTCCTCAACATGTATGTGTTTCTAGCATTGGATGTTTCAAAGACCTTAATTCTTAATAGAAGCGCCCCTCCCTGCTGTAAGTTTTCGTGCTTTGGCGCTGTTTTTGCCCGAGAGCGGGTGAGCGGTGTGCCCAGCGGATCGGTGTTTTAGGGTTTTACTCCATATTTGAGCGTTTTTTTTTTTTTTTTATTTTCCCGCGCTCGGGGCGGGCGGCCCTCAGGGGGCGCCGTTGGCGAGCGGCGGCCGTTGGGCCCGGCTCGCAGGGCGGGGCCCGTCACCACGGCAACCGCTGTGGCGTCAGGAAGTCTGTGTTGCGCCTGCGTCGCTCGGCTCGGACGCGCCTGCGCGCACCGCCCGAGCAGCGGCAAGCGCGGGCCGTTGGCGCGCGGTGCATGCGCTTCGCTGCGGTCCTTCCCGGTGTTGTGGCGGGGTGCGAGGAGCGGAGGGAGCCGCGGCTGCGGCGGAGAGGTCAGCGGCGGGCCGGGGGCGGCGAGGACCGGGCGGGAGCGGCGGCACCGGCGCCCCCCGATCCCCTCCGCGGGCCGCGGCTCTGTGCTTAATTCTCAGTTGTATTTTTCATTTTGAAACACCCGCTGCATAGATTCCTGATTTGTATGTTACTGTGTTTGCATACAAGCCATGAAAATTTGCACTGAGCAACCGTTACTTTTTATTTTTATGATTACTTCCCCTTTATCCTTCCATAGGAGGTATAATGTGAAGTTTTTCTGTTTTCAATAAGATGCTCTGTAAAATAGGAGGTTAGTTTCTATAACACTTAAAAAACAGGGGCAGTTTTTGTCACGTATGTACCGATTTAAAATTCATTTCTGGAACATGATAAAAATTTAGCTAGATGTAAAATGTTTTGCCTTATGTACGAGGTACTAGTGAGGGGGGTTGCTCTAAAGGAAACATGAACATGATGCACTGATGGGTTATGAGGGAACATAAGTGGGTAGCGTCTGGTAGACAATGATGCTGGTCATTGCTAAGGTTGCTTCTTAAAATCTGTTTTTTTTTTTTTTTTTTTTTTTTTTAGCCGTTATTTTTTGCTTGTTAATTTGTCATTGCTTGTATTTCCCTATCTGTTTCAGTTACCCTTGTCTGGCATAGGAAGACTGACAGAGACTGGAGCAGAAAGGTTAGTACCTGATTTGGAATTTGTCTTCTACACTTATATTTGTGCTCTGCTCACTGAGTAACTCCTGTTCTCTCTCCTCGGTATTATATATTATATTGGCACTTCCACAAAGCCAGAGAACCTGCACTGTGCAGCTCTTGCATTATGTCTCAGTAGGAGAGAGTGTGCCATAGAGTTGTGGTTCTGGGTTCAAGAAAGTTATTAGGAAACAAGATGGAAAAAGAAAGGGCAGACTATTCATGGTATCATGAGTCCCAACTTTCTGCTCAAAATAGGGTCAGCTCTCGAATTGCGTTGTGTTGTTCAGGACTTTATCTAGCCTGATCTATTCTGACTTCCAAAGAGCTGCGTTGGGGGGGTTTGTTGTTTGTTTGTTTGTTTGTTTTCTGCAGGAGCAGTGCTGTTCACTGCTGGGAGCAGTGCTGGGCTGAGCAGATCCTGAGTAATATTTGAATTCACACGCATATTTAAGTACACAGGTACTTGTGGAAGTGGCTAAACTTAGCACCATTAGAGCATCTGCTGTCACCTTCTCCCACCCTCTGAAGCTTGGAACTTGAGCAAAAAGAGGAATTAGTAAAAATACACTAAAATCTAACCCTTTCCTCCCAATTTCTAGGTTCCATCTTCAAGAACCATCTAGGT
This sequence comes from Tinamus guttatus, assembly GCF_059628265.1. NCBI lineage: Eukaryota > Metazoa > Chordata > Aves > Tinamiformes > Tinamidae > Tinamus > Tinamus guttatus. Next base: position 1,288,062 of record NW_028288640.1, read on the forward strand.
TCTTGCTGCTCTGTGCTATTTTGATTATATACATCAAAAGGTTCAGTTGGGCTATAGACCGAACATCTAAGTGGATAGGTAAGTGCTGCTGTTTATTTTATTTGACCAGCTTGTGTGATTTGTAGAGTCCTAAAATCTTACAAAATTAATTGAATTCTATATTGAAATAAATAATTTTGCAAAACCGTTACTTGACAAGCTCTACAAGATGGTGCCAAAGGGGCTTTAAGGTACATCAATGACAGCATGATCAAATGTATTTAGAGGATCCTGGTCTGTGCCTACGCCTCACTACACGTCTGTAGATGGAGGAGTAAGATAGATTAATCCTTAGGTTTGCATTGCTTATGCATCTCACGTGATCTGCCTGGGGCATTCAGTATTAATTGCAAACAAAAGTTTAACATCAGGAAGTCACCGTAAATAATATGACATGTGTACGCATATGTCTGCGAGAGTTATTTAAAGCCATGGAGGATGTGAGATTCTCTGTGTGCCTCCTCCTACTTAGGAGAAAAAAAAAAAAAAAAAAGGTCAATTTGTAGTGATAACTACTCCAAGATTCTGTCTGAAAAAAATAAATTTATGAACTGGTTACAGAAAATGTCAATTTCTCTCTCAGGAAATGATCCAAGACTTACAGCAAAGTCCTCTGCAGGTTTGGGAGGTGGAATTTAAAATAGATAAATCCATTAATTGCTTATAGGAAAGGCTGACCTGTGAAAATGTGTAACCAGCATTCCTTAGCCTTGCATGGCTGCAGCCAAGCCATTTGAGAAAACAATCCTGCTTGTGTTCTTCCTGCATTTTGAGTCTTTTGGTGCCCAGAGCTTTATTGGAGAAACTGAACCACAGCTGCTGCCATTCCAAATGAAACACTCTGTTTAAGTTTTGAAAGAAATGGATTTGGGAGTCAATATAAAAGCTCCATTAAAATAGCCAGAACCGTAGTGAACATGGGGCTAGGAAGAAGAGGACAATCAAAATGTCTAAGAATAGAAATCTAGTTCTAGTGTTGCTCAGGGATTGATGGCATTTCCATATGGATGTTGTTGTACCTGTCGCTGTTCCAAGAAATCACTAGCTAGCACTGTTATTCTTACTGTAGAGAAAGTTTAAGAAACTTAGTTAAATCAGGTTTTTTTAAATTAGTATAAGAAGCTAATTTAAACCAGCTAAGAAAGAGACAATACTTTTATCTGGTGTATTTGACAACAGTTTATGAGACATGGTCAGTGTCTACTGAGTAGCCAAAGGAGGAGGTAAGAACACAGAGGTGAAAGAAGGGTGGGCACATTTGTTAGATGTGCTCTCTCATCTGTCCAAGAAACTCTTCTGCAAGGCCAAGCACTGCTAAGCCTTACTCTGCTAGCTGCTTTTCAGCATGGGGACAGGCTCTCTTCTTTAAATATGCTGTGTCACAAAATGAAATTTTGCACTCCGAGTGACAGTCTTTCCTCCCCACCTTATGGGAGTGAATACATTCATTTTTGCTGTGTTATATAAATGTAGCTATGGATGCATATACAAGTGGGACATCTCAAATTCTGAGCTCCAGGCAGGATTCTGACCTCAAAGGAGAGGTCAGCATGCTTTTGAATGTGGCCTGTGTCTGTCTGTGCTGAAAGTACAGTATTAGTGTTTGGGGTCAATATGTGCTATTATACTTATGTGCTGCAATATTTTATATGAGAATCTCTTCTCCTTCAAAGAAGAGTCTTCAAAGAATGTCCTCTTTCAAATTGGTACCAGAGGCCTGTTTCACACTGCATCTGCGTATACCATCTTACATATCCACCTTTTAGAGGTTTTTCCATTAAAGGGCTTCAGTAAATCTTTCTGAAGCCCTCTAGCGTACCATGAAGATCCTACACATGCTTTGGGCAGATGGAAATGCTTCACTTCTATTCCAAAATCCTCTGAACAAGAAAGTCATCACTGTGCTGAGTGAAAATAAGCAGGGTCCTTGGAGAATGTGCTGCACTAAATGGTATAATATATTCTATGCAGATGAATTAATCACAGAGGAAAGTCCACCGTTGGAACACTGGAGAAGTGCTGGCGTCTGAAGAATGAAGGCGGCGAGCCAGAGAAGACGCAGCCCTGACTGTTCCTGAGATCTTTCCCTGTAGCGCTGCTAGGCAGCATTACTGCAGCCTGCAGCACCATGGATGAAGAGGACAATGAATTTAAAGTAGTGTGGGCAAAAATTGTCGGTAGGGCAAAGAAGAAAGCTGAGGATACTGAGGAGAAAGCTGAGGATACTGAGGCAACAAAGAAGGTTCAGAAATGGACAAAGACCACTACAACAGGCAGATCTGTTCCTGGGAGCCAAATCGATCAGTGCTTTCCAGTAGTGAAGGGGAAAGATTTGCCACAAAATTTGGGTTCTAAGGTGCCGACAGGGATGCGTGAAGAAGACGACGATGCTGTGCCCTGCAGTAGTGGTGGGACGTCACAAGAAGACAGGAGAAGCGCTTTCCCTGACAGCCAGCTGCGCACAGTGACCAGTTACTCTACCAAGAGGAATGTGACAGGTGCGTGCACTGAAATCTTTCAGACAGAAAATAGGCTAGTACTGAAAAGACTCAGTTCAGTAGAGCTCTTTAGAAGTCTGGAGGAGGTATGCAGTTCTTCAGTAAGGTGAAACCTAAGTGCTGAGTGCTACATGAGGGAGTCATTACCTTTTTTTTTGCGACTTCAGAATGTAAATCATCCCTCAAATCATCAAGAAGCAAGTTTAGATTATATCAAAGTGTTTTTTCACAGTGTGTTATTGTATTGAATGTTGAATTATGTTGCCATTGACTGTCACCAAGGCCAAAAAGATAAATTAAGAAAGGTTCTGGGTTAATTCATGAAGGATTGGTCTTTCAGTGATGACTAAATATGATGACCAGAAGGCAGTCACCAGTGCATGAAATCCTTAAACTGACAGCTAAGGTCAACCAGGAGAAGGATTATTTTGTACTTGTTCTGCCTGATACCCTTTCGTAATTATCTACTAGTGACTGCACTCAGAAACTGGGCTGGTGAGATCTTTGGTCTGATCTCACAGGTTGCCTCAAAGCAGAGAGGAGATACACTGAGCTGTTAGCCTGCTGCTCGTTACCACCCCTCCTTAGGAACACCTGTTGCTTGGTTCTGAGCCTGAAAGTCCGAAGCATGGATAGGGCTTGAAGATCAGAGTAGAAACATGTTCATTCTTTTTGACTATCTCAGGTTGCTGTTTTGGGAAGCTTCCCAAGAGCTCCCTGGGCAGCTCAGTTACCTGTTTAATTCTGACTGGGAAACTGTGCTTTGTCCCCTTCAGTGAATGCTCCGAGTGACTGTTCCCAGACTACACTATCCTTCCGTCCTTCACAACCAGAGACCTGCTCTTCAGACACCTTGAAGACACCACTGCTGCCTGGGTCGAAGGTGCGGGCAGCAAAGCTGGCGGTGGAGGGAATGCAGCAGTTCAAGAGAGTGGCACCTGAGCAGCTAAAACATAGCCTGGGCGATAGCTTGCCAAAGGCTGCAGCTAGCAGGAATTCCTCTGATGAAAGCGAGGAAGAGAACCCGGAAAAAGGTACGTTTCTGCTGTTATTTAGCTCCTGTGTGTGCATGGAGAGTGCTGAGGGCTGCTTAGGGTGATTGCATGAGCAGCAGTCTGGATTCCTGGGCTTTGTTCACAGCTGGACAGGTGGCTTGTGTGATGCTGAATAAATCGCTCCACATGTCTGAGAACTTGCTTTCTCTATTGATCAATGTGTATTGATCTCTGTACTTCTCTCCTAGATCTTTTGTGAGGCTGAAATTTGATTTTATGTTAAGTTCTGGAGAGAGAATTTACTTTCTGGAAACAGGTTGAGATTCTAAGAGCATCAGTAAATCCAGTCGTTCTTCTCAGGGGCAATATTGTGTAGCTCATATAAATATGACCTTAGTTACTCCGTGTCTTCTGTAAATCTCTGAGCACTTACAAAATAGGATGTTCTATGCAGATGAATTGAATCCGTAGCAATTTGAATTCATAGCACATTTTTGGTGTTTTGGTGCTTTAAAAGTCAAGGGGGGGATTGATCCAGGGGGTGATATTTGGGGGCATTGTTCTGTAGCAGGCTTTAGGTACAATCAAGTTGACATTTCTGAAATGATTCATAGATCCCAATATTTAAGAAGAGCTCCTCTTAGACAGCAGCTTCTAAGTTTTATTTTAAAAATCCTTTAAAGGTGTCAGATGCATTTCTGCCAGCCGGAGGCCCAGACACGGCCAATCGTGAGGCAAAAATATATCCCAAAAATATATGCTCTTTTCTGCCTAGTGGCTTTTGCCGACAGCACTGTCTTACGAGGTTTCACCAGGAGAAGACCTGGTGAAAGAAGAGCGTAAGAGATGATGTTGTGTTGGTACATGGATACACAGTCCCTGAAGTTGATCTGCACAGGCTGAAAAAAGTCCACCACCTAGAATTCCTTCAAGAGCAGCTCTAACTTCCCTGGTTACAGTGGTGCGCATTGCACAACGGCACATTCCAAGACCAATGGTAGCCTTAAAATTGTCCAACCATTTAGCATAATATATGCACTGTGTGTCTCCTGTTCACTCATCAGTGAAGACTATGGTTGCTAAATCTAATGTCTCTCTGCTTTGTACTTGACTTGGGTAAAATTCCCTCAGTTCTCCTATTAAGCTGCAGCAAATGGCTGCTGGTCATATGCCAAGAAAACCAAATGCATCTGATAAAGCCAAGAGGGGGAGGCTGAACCGTTCAGCTCAGAAATGTCAGCCTGGGACAGGAGTTTCTTGGGGAGTTGTCATGGCAAGGAAGAAATGGCAGTTAAGAGTTGCCACTTCATTCTGTCTTACAAGAAGGTTGTACATGACTTGAGATGTGCCTTTTCTTCTTTGAGGAAAAGAATTGACTTCCAGTGATTCTTCACTAAGTGGCTTTGCCCTTCTACCCATAGAGAAGAGATTTCCGAGAAGCAACGATATAAATGTAAGGACAAATGTTATTTTTCCCCTTTTCTGTATTGTTTATTTGCACTGTATTTTTGTATTGTTTATTTGTTAAAAAAAAAAGCCTCTCCTATTTGATTAATTTCCAGAAGTATGGAGTATTTCCCATTCATTTTCACAGAAACAGAGATGTTTAAGCATTACAGTCACTCACAGGAATCATCCTAGGCAAAGCTGAAGTCCAAATACGTGATGTTTCATTGATGCCCACAGGCAGGCTTGTGGGTGTTTCAGAGTGTTTGTCCTACTTAATTTAAAATAACAGGTAACATAAAGCAAATTTGTGCATAATTTACACAAAGAGAACCAGGTTAAATATTGAGGCTGTAGTGCATAGAGTATTTGGGGGTAGTTACTAGGGATGTATCTGCTCAGCACTTAGGTAGTACTCTGCTTTGATGCCCAGCCTAGATGACACAGGCCACACTTCCTGGAGACCAGGAGAGACAGAACTGTCTGGGGTTTCATCCAGGCTCATGTACGCACCCATTTTGCATGGTTCTGACCAGAACTTTGTCAATGCCTCTCCTCTTATCTTCCTTTCCAGTCTTTCTTTTGCACAGAGAATGGTGCAGCCAGAATATTTCTGTTCTTACTTAATTTCCCCATTTTCGAGTCATAATTTTAGTGTCAGCAGGAAGGCTGTTCTGGGCTTCCTGCCTGGAAAGCAGTGCCTGCCTTCTCGGGGTACCGTCTTGCAGGTGTCCTACCTGCCAAGAAAAAGAGAGCAAGAAACACCTAACAGGTTTCCAGACTGAGCTTCCTGTCTTGCCCTTGGAGAGCAGTCCATGACGTGCAGAGTCTCCTCTAGCCCACCTGTGAAGCCTGGAAGAAATGGCCCAGCGTGTGCTGCCGTTTCCATGCTAACTGGTACTGGCTCCTTGCAAACACACTGAAGCAAGTAGAGAGGCTGAGTTCCCACTGAACTAACCTAGAAACCTGCTAATAAAATAAAGAGCTCTGCTGTTTCTGGTGGAACTACATCTCATGGAGTTGGATAAAACTTGCCTTTCTTCCAGTCTGCGCTAGGTTCAGAAAGTACAAGGTCAACAATTAGTGTCTCAGGTAAAGCTGCTTTCTACTTACAGTCAGGCAGCCTCCCTCAACCATGGGCTGCAGGTATTTCACGCTTCTCTGAAGCACTGGCCACCTCCAGAAGCAACACTGCTACCTAGGGAGTCTGAGTCTTTAGAAGATTGCCTTGTATGGGTTTGTAGTAGGGGTAGTGCCAGACATTAAACTAGTCACAGATCGCTTGGGCAACCAGCCTTCCCCAAACTTTCAGTAAAGGAGTCTAAAATTATAAGAGTAAATACTTAAAAGTAAATAAATAAAGGAATTTTCAAAGGAGATTTCAGTAACAAGTGCACAAGTTCCTTTGGACTAGATACCTGCATTCCTTTTATTCCGTGTTGCCCCCTTGTTGCAGAGGGCTTCTTCCCAGGTGTCATTGCTAGACCAAAACAGTGAACAAGAGAGGAAAGGCTCATTACCTTGCCCCTGGGTCATCCTCATTCCTCTTGCTCTATGCAATTGTTATGAACTGAGTTCAGTTCCATCAAGGTGGGAATTACAGCTTTCAAAAACATGGTGGAAGACAGCAGAGCAGGAGGCCAACTGCAGGCAGTGGCTCTGCCACATCAGGAAATGATGTGGTAAAGATCCGAGGACGATGATGTGCTGTAATGCAAAAGGCTGTTCCACAAGTAGAGTGGAAGACAGCATGTGACTGCCTCTTCACAGCTGCTAAGCTTTGAAGAGAGGAGAAGGAGGGAAACAAAGCCAGAGATGTGTGTTGGACTAGGTTGCTTACGTCTCTTATGGAAGACCTTGCACTGATAAGGATTCTGTTAGTCCTGAGAAGGCAAAGGCAGCCATACCCACGCTGGGACCCAGAGTACAGCAGTGCTGACAAACTGGGCTGTTGCCTCCTTATCTGCCAGGAAAATGCCTTACAGCTGTAACAACTTCTGTCTTTGTGTCCCTTCTATGTTCTAGTCCTCTTTCAGGATGCTGGCAGAAGATTACAATATCATGGTCAACAACGCCTACTTGAGTGATATCCAGTTTCAAGTGGACTCTGGAGAAATCCTTTATGCCCATATGTTTGTGCTGTATGCACGCTGTCCACGGGCTGTTCAGCTGGTAAGTACTGCTGTTAGACTTTTCTCTTCCCCTCGAGTAAAGCCCCTTTGCAGTAACAGGAGTTTGACCGTCTATTCCAGACTGATCACAACAAATGAGTTAGTGATGCCGTACAGTAAGCACAGAGTATTTGGAGATCCAGTGGCAAGTCACTCTGGACCTGCTGATTATGGAGTAGACAGTATTTACAAGCTGTGCTTGTAACTAACCCAGACAGAGGTCTGTCACTCCCACAGGTGCTATGGAGGTAGCTGCATTGACCTGTGCCTTTGGCAAGGCCAGTGAAGTAATTTCTGTGTTTCCAGAAGCATTTTGGTTCATACAGTTTCCAGCCTGCTCCTGTGCAATTTCCTGCAAAGGCAATGAAAGGCAGTGGGCTGAAGACAGGAACTTGCCCTCTGACAGAGCTGCCACCAGACCATACCAACTTCTTGACAAAGTTTTGTCATTCTTTCTGGAATCAGTAGAATTCATTTTGTCCTCATGCATGATTACAGCAGTTTCAACTCAAGGTGCTTAGGACCATTTATGAGGGGTCCTTGAAAGCTTCAGGGTACAAGTTAACAGCTGTATGGAGCTCCCTATTCCCCAGGGAGCTCTGTATCTCTGGTCATTTTAGCTTCCCTCTGAGGCATCAAATCCTGGCCATAGGAACAGACTTTGACACAAAAAAAAAAAAAAAAAAAAAAATTAGTGGCCTGATAGAGAGCAGATACTGCTGGTGTTGTTCCTTTATGAGGAAGTGGACCTTGTTTGCTTTCCTTTTACCGCACAGGTTTACGACGAAGGGATATATGTGAAGGTGAAGGACGATGACGACGAGCAGACGCGCCGGGTGCTGCTGAGCGATGTGACAAAAGAGGCAGTCCTCGCATTCCTGCGATATCTTTACACTGCTTATACTGACATCCCTGCTAGAATCGTGCCCCAGCTGAGGGCTTTGGCTACCAGGTTTGTATCATATGAGTGTGCTTTGGGTCACCTCATGCTTTCAGCCACATGGACTTTAACCTGATACCTTCTGTTGTGGTTTCAGTGGCTTTCACAAAACTCATTTCACTTGAGATGCAAGTACCTCTGCTTCCATCTTAAGTGAAATATGAACAGAAGAGCATCTTATCCTCATTTTTTCATGAATCTTTCTTCAGGTTACATCTGCTTGAGATTTTCTATTTTTGGTTTATGACTAGAATACTTTTGCCAAGTTTTGTCTCATGATCTTTAATGACAGCTGATGGTGGCAATGGTGATGAGTGTAATTCTCAAAGCATTGCCCTAGTGACACACTTAATCTGAATGAGACTTGCAGAATGTGGATGCAGGCAATGCTAATTTGTTATGTCAGTCATGATCCTAGACATGTGTTAGATAATGAACTTGAAACAGCAGCAGATGAAACACATTCTATCGGATCAAAATCACTTAGTTCTGGAAATGTAGGTGTCCTCCTTTTAAAATAATTCTGAAAAAGACCAGGAAAAAAAATCTGCTCTTTTATGTTGATAGTCAGTTAAACTCATACCTAATCAAGGAGAACTGATTATCCTCTGTAGTGGCAGCGATGCATTGTTTGGAATGGAGGAAATAAGTGTGAAACCTGAGAAGATTATGGTGACACGGAGTGAAAACCTGAAATTGTTATTGACTTTATTAATGTTGAAACTGCATGTCTAATTTGGCACAACAGTTTCACAAATTAAATTTAACTTTCTTTACAAGACTCACTAGATTGATCAGGCAACTATAACATTTTGGAATTTTGAATGAATTTTGAGGGAGATTAACATTTCTGTTACATTCTTGCAGGTTTGATTTAAGGGAACTTGTGCTCAAGTGTAAGGACTGCGCTGAAGAGAGCCAGGCATCTTCTGGAGTGGATCCAGAAGATGATCTCCTCTCTGCGAGAGATGATGAAGATAATGATAACAGAGCTGAGAACTTCAAAGAGCTCCTGAACTCAGTGTGGGTGGGTGAAGATGAGGAAGAAGAAGCTGTGCTAAACCCTGCATGCCAGAAGGAAGACGACAACGGGGTGGGTGAACAGGAGCCGGAGGAAATATATGAGTTTGCTGCAACTCAAAGAAAAATGGTTCAAGACAAACTGGAGATGAGTGAAGGCACAGATGACAACATCTGTAGTGATACTGAGGTAGCCCAAGGTGCGAACCAGCAGACTAAGAAAAAAGAGGCAAAAAGGTCCGTATCTGCCTTGATAAGCAATGACTTCAAACATCTGAGGGAAGACAATGATGTGGAAACATCCAAATGTGACTTGTCTGAAGAAGAGAAAATGCAGAATACAAGTGGATGCAAAAATGGGAATGCCACAAGCATCAATTTTGAGTCTTGTCAGTTTGAGCCTCAGAAGTGGGTTAGGAGATGGGAAAGTGGGAAAGATTTCAAGTTGTCTGAGGCTTCACATAATATGGGAGAAGGAGACCGCTTGGAAGAACAACAATTCACCAACTGTTCACTGCACAATGATACTGATAGGCGTGAAAATTATAAATGCTTATTTTCCAAAAATCAGATAGAATACAGTGAGCCTTCTCCAATGAAAGAAGTTATCAAAGAGTCAGGAAAGGCTGTTAGCGAAAAACATGCTGATGTTAATGATTTGCTTCCTTACTCCAAGTCACAAAAAGACCTCTCTCCACACAGGGATGGTTTTTGTGGCAGTCCTCCTCTCAAATCTTATATGTCTTTTTATCCTGCTGTTGGTTCTTCACTTATGTCTTCAGAATCGGATAGGAAATTTCCCAGAGAAGCAAAAACACCAGAGAGAAATCAAAAACCATTCCTGTCTCCCAAAATAGCTTTCCAGAAAGCCAATGAGCAGGACATTACATCAGGAAATCGGAACATAGAGAGCACAATTTCTCCAAAAGAGCTTTTCTGCACTGATTTAAACAAGCATAAATATGCTTCAGTTTTGTCAACACCAGTCATAAAAACTCAGGATGTTGCAGTCCAGAACAGAAAAGAGGCTGATATTATTTTTTCATCTGCTGATGATGAAATGGAGCTAGAACAAGAGAGGAAGTTACCAGAGTCTGGCTCTCCTGAAAGTTTCCTGAAGCCCAGATTCTGGGAAGTTTCGGATAGTGAAGAGGAGGAATTCCCACAGATGCTTTTTTTAACTGAGAAGGTGTCAGCTTCGGCAGATGCCTGTCCGACAGACCTTGCAAAGACTCCCGGTGAGAGCTTGTATCTGTACAGGGTTCACTAAAGTAGGTTAAATTGTTGTCATTTTAGGTGATCATCCTGTTTGTTGTTCACCTGCTATATTGAGAGGGTGTTTTGGCCTTCTCATCCAAAGCAGTCAGGGCCAGGCACAAGAAGGTACAGTCAGCTTCTGATGTGGGGGAGTGCAACTAAATACGTGGGATAGTTGGAGCGTAGCCATTTGTGATCCATTCATGCTGCTGCTTTGACAGTGATCGTATGCATTGTAGAAATGATGAGACATTACCTGGGAGGGGAAAAAAAATCAAACAGCCTTCACTTTGCATGCTAGGGAATGATTATTCCTTGCAGTAATGGGTCTTGTTTTTCATGCATTCATCACTGATGTATGTGCTAACAATTACACGAAGACATCGGGTAAGCTTTGCTTCCAGTGGTAGAAGATAGAGGTTGGCTGGAAGTAGGTGCCTCTCCTGCCCACAGGTAGGCTCTCTGCATATTTTCCTGCAAAGCTCTTCTGATTTGCCTTTGCTTTGACTTGCCCTGCCCTTGTGTTTGCTGATTGTAGGCTCTTCCAACAGATTGTTGTGTGTCCAGCACTGGTCCCAACTGGAGGACACAGTGAGCGGTTTCAGGACGCACACAAGACTAAGGGCCAAGCTGCTCTTTGCCACCAGATTGCACTTAGTGGTGTCAGGAGCTGGGCCTTGTCTGCTTGAATGTCTGATGACACAGAGAACACTAGCCTCTGGGGTCATACCCTTCTGGGGTCAGCTGCTTACTAGGACAGTTCCTTCCATCTAAGCTCTAAGAACAGCAATTTATCCCTTAATATTTATTAGATATATTACTAATTATACTATCATAAGTAATTAGTTTAACAAGCAGGATTTAGAACATGACCTGAGACTGACTGTGCTTCACAGTATCAGGAAATCAGTATCACTAAATCAGTATCTAATTCAGGCCCCCAGAACCTTGACTTGTTCGGTTTCTTCTGCATCAAGTCTCTCCTATGCAATTTTCTTCCTTGGGAAAGAACCACTTCACAGAATTCAGTAAACATATATTTTTAATTACCTTGCAGCAGTTCTATCAAAGCCTCCAGTGGGCTTTTTTATTCAGACCTAACATATGGCTCAATTTGTTTTCTGATTTAAAGACAATAAAAAACAAATATCCTAGACCCAAGGAAGACGAAAGTGTTGATCTGTTCAGTATAAAGGTATTTAGTAGAGCAGCTTGCAGACAAGTAGTTCTTCTTAAACAGTTACTAGATAACATTAAAATATCTGCCACCAGGAGGGGAAGATATCATCCCTCCTATATCCTTCTGTACTAATTCTGATGACAATTTCATTCTGTTGCAGAACCTGCCTGTCAAGAGAAGGACAAGTCTCCTGAGAAGGACAAGTCTCCTGAGACTCCTATGACACCAATGCCAGCTTACTCCCTTATGAAGACCCCAGAACTGAAGAGGGAGTTGAGCAGGTTAGCACTGCTTCTACAAGTATATCTACAAAAAAAAAAAAAAAAGTACAAGTACATCTCTTTATGAGCAGAAAAAATACATGGAAGTTCCATCTCCATATGAGGAAGAACTTCTTTACTGTTTGGGTGTCACAGCCCTGGAACAGGCTGCCCAGAGAGGTTGTGGAGTCTCCTCCCCTGGAGATCTTCCAAACCCGCCTGGATGTCACCCTGTGCCACATGTTCTAGGTGTCCCTGCTGGAGCAGGGGGGTTGGACTAGATGATTTCGAGAGGTCCCTTCCAACCCCAACCATTCTGTGATTCTGTGAGAAACCTGCTGGTAGGTGGTGTGAAAGGCAGCTACTGTGCTAAAGGGGAAAACTTGATGGTTTTCCAATGTCATGCTCTTCCAGCTGGCCACTGAGCTTCCTGGCCTGGTCACATTGCTGAGCTATAGCAGTGGAAGGCGCAGCATTATCTTAGGCTTAAGTCCTACCTTTCTCTTTCAGATTTGGAGTTCGTCCTTTCCCAAAACGCCAGATGGTGTTAAAGTTGAAGGCCATATTCCAGGATACTCACCAGGACGTGGATACGGATGTGGATACTGACACAGAGGATGATATCCCATCCTCCCAGCTTCCCCCACAGAGGCCTCCAGCCAAGCGCCGTAGGCAGCTGAAGACTAACGGGCATGCTGGTGGGAAACGTGCCAAAATCTCCAACTGTAGACAGACACCAACTGTATCTCCAGAGAGGGGCTCTCTGGCAGCTGATAAGGAGGAGCTGATGCTCTCATCATCTCAGGAATCTTCATATTCTCGGGAATCTTCATCCTCGCTGGATGGCAGTGACGTCTCTACTGGTATACAGAGGTAGGGGAACAAAATACTAACAAAGGAGTCTACTGTGCAGCACAGAGATGAGCTGGGAAAATGGGAAATATAAGTGTCAATGCAGAATACAGGGGATCTGTACTGTAGGCAGCTTCCCTGAGCTTTTGTCACTTGAAGTAAGTTCTTCTGTTGTGCGTTTCAGTCTAATTGCTAGTGAGCTATTCTGAGAGCACAGAAATGCTCACGGGTGAAACTGCACATGGGCAGAGCTCAAAGCTGGCACTGCAAGGAGCCTCGCAGGGTGGAGTGAGAGCCTGCAAGAGGAGCAGGGAGCGCTGCTCGGTGAGCACTGCGTGTGGTGCTGCACAGAGCAAGTGTGTCAGCAGTAGTGCAGCAGGAGCAAGGAATGCCGGGCAGCACCGGCACAGCTTGATGTGCAGGTTTGCAGAACACGTGGCGTGTTCTGCCTCCCTCCCTTTGGCAATTGCTGGTGTCGGAGATCCTACACAGGGCATTGCAAGGGTTGGCAGCCAGGGACTTGGGCATCTCTGAGTGTGCCCTTGATGACCAGTGGTTTCCTTGATTGTTTTTTGCACTTTTTCTCACTTTTAGTTCTTGTAGCAATATATCCGAAGATGAGGAAGAGGAGCTCCCAGCTTCTCAGACAGCAGCCCAGGAAGCAGATACACTGGACGCAGTGGGAAACTGCATCATTTCAAATTCAGTCCTGTACCACAAGGTCCTCTTTTACGAGCCAATTGAGCTGGCTGCACTGCACCGAGAGCTGAAAGCAAACGGCATGAAGATTTCCAAGGCAAAGCTGATGGATTTTCTAGATGCTTACTGTATCACCTTCACCACGGCTGCAGAGCGGAAGGAGAAGGAAGCCAAAGGCAAGGGGAACGGAAGACAGAGGAAACGCTACTGAATGGAGCCTCTCTCCCATTTCCAGCGGCAGCTGCAAAGATCCCTCCTGTTGGTGCACTCCCCTGCTGCTTCTCCTCTTTATCTTTGCTTTCCATTTTTTCCTAATAAGTTTTAGTTCCCTAATAAGATCTTTTTTCCTGAATCTTCAGACTCTCCAAGTAGTTATTTATTCAGTATCTGAGCGGCCCTACTGATTGCTACACAGGGGACATTGTGGAAATAAGAGGCCTTTGCTGTCCTTGGTTAATCTGGTGGTCTCTGGTAAAACTCCTCAATCTGTGTGCAGCTGTTCTTCTAAACTATTTCTCATGGCTTTGCAGTGTCCTCTAACACCAGCAATTGTGTGAAAGCCTGGATTCCAACATTCCAGCATGTAGCAGGTATTGGCGTGCTGGGATCTCCAAGATATAATCTGCTCCATTTTCTGAGGGCTGTGTTACCTTGTCTTTGTAGTCCGATCAGAGCACATCCTTGACAGAGGTGGGGTTTTTTGGTTTTGTTTTTTTAAGGAGATGGTATTATAGTGATTAAATCTCTTCCTTGAACAGTCTCTTCTTAAACCTATTGTAAAAGAAGTTGTGAACATCATCTGGAACTCTTGGACAAACTCCTGGACCCTAAAAGGTCATCTTTTATATGTATTTTGTGAGCTCTTCTGACTTTCATGTGTTTTGAGAGCTTTGAATCTGAAAAGGTCTTGGCAAAAAGGACACATTGTTATTTTTTTTAAAAAAGGAGCCACTTTTGTAACGTATTTATGTATTCTGGAAATTATTTATATTTTTGATATATTATAGCCTTTTTATTTAATTTATATAAATAAACAGAATAAGATCTTGATGATAAACTGTAACAGGTAATGCCTTAGGAAGGCCCGGGGCAGCCTAAGCAGCAGTCCTGGGTCTAGCTGGGAGCAGTAGTGGCTCCACAGTGAGCGCTCTGGCTGGAAGGGTCCTCAGCAGAGGACGGAAGGACAAGGTGAGTCGTGGCACAGGGGCCCAGCAGCAAGGAGAGCTGGAACAAGGGATTGCTGCGCAGTGGCTGGAGAGAGGAAGATCACCAGGTTTGTTTGAGATGGAGAGCACCAAGGTAGGAGAGACTCCAGGTAAGGCTGGGGAAGGTGTTTTGGTCGGCCAGAAGGAGAGATGGGGGAAGACTTTCTTGCAGAAAATGGCCAAGTTTTGCCTTAAGTGGCATTCTAGGAAATACTGTTTCCCATAATGTATCACATATTTCTCTCTTGTCAGTCTTAATATGTGAAAATAAGTAAGATCCCTTTCCATCTTCTCTGCTGTATTCCTAGTCAAGACATTTATCATCAAAACTTTTGCAATCCATTCTTTCTTATATCTTGACCTTCAGCAAATACAGTGTTACACTTTGGGCATATAAATTACAATCGTTCAACTAATAGGACTGCACCATAAGAAACTTGGTAGCATGCTAAGAAAAAAAAATTTAAAAAAGAACAGTTACTGAAAATGCCTATATCCTCTTTTCTCTGTCATCCTTAAGCCTTTCAACTAAACACTTTGCCTAATGAAACAAAACAAAAATTTAACAACTGTGCCATTCGGATTGGAGATAACATTTTGCAGAGGCTTCTCTCAGTATTCTTGTGGCTACAGTTGACAAAATTAAATGGTTTTCCTAATTCTAACAATTCTCCCAAAAGAGGAAAAATGACTTGCAGCATGTCAGATAGGTCACAATGCAGCCTGCATGCTGCAAATTATCAGAAAGCCATTATTCATTCTCCTGCTCTGTTAATCTGTACGCAAGGGTGTCTCTTCCAGCTAATATTAATGTTTCCATCTGCCAGTGATGACGTTATCAATCAGTTTCATTTGTATACTTTTCTCTGTTTTTGTATGTTCCTAACACAGGGTCATATCTCTCTTGGAAAATCCATTGTCTCTATAAGAAAAAAACCTTTTCAACAAAGATTTGAATTGTTTACTATGTTAAAAAGTAGCCAATATGTTATTGGCAATGTATAAAGCCTTTGACCTACCCCAACACACCTGATGAGCTCCAAATGAGCTTTGAAAAAAACCACTTCCAAATGTGTGTGACAACGAAGTGATCTGTGTGAGTGCCTATGGATACTAGTAGAGCAACTTTTGCAGCTACTGCCTGTTGTTTTGTGCATTATCACATTTCCTACCTACAAAATCGGTAGGGTGATGACTGTTGTGCCCTCCCTTTCTACCCGACCAGTAACTCCCAACTATTGTGTTTACGGTGCTAAAGTTTAGGTACCGAAGTGCTAAATACAAGAACAGCCTTGTGCTCATCCAAGGGCCTCCTGGAGCCTTTGGTAGCTCCATGCTGGTGGATTCCGTGGGCTTTGGTCAGTGACCTGTGCGCTTCAGCTCCACGGTGGCCGTACGAAGGACGGGGGGAGGCCTGGCCACGCAGGTCCCACGGAGGTTCCTGGGGACACAGGTAACGCGTTCACGGTGCGTTCCAACCTCCCTGCGTGCGGTTGCTCTTCCCTTTCATCTCGCCCCAGCCGCGGTGGTGGCTGACGTGTGTCCCTGACGCCTGGGCCCCGGTGCCGGCAGCCCTCCTGGCGGCCTCCCAGGGCAGGTCTCCGCTCTCCTGCTTTGCCCCTCTGCTTTCGCTGGGGACCTCGAGGGCCAAGAACCTTCCTCCTGCTCCTGCACGAGGCTCAGAAGCGGCTCCCCCGCGTGACAGCGGCGCTTCCCCCACGGGGGAGCCGCGTGCTGCAGGTAACGAGCTTGCCCGCCGTTCATACTCGGCAGCAACGGGCCCTGAACGGCGAGAAGCGCCTCGTAACGCGCCCGGACAGCGCCGAGCACCGGCAGCAGCGCCGCCGCCGCCGCCGTTTCACGTCGTCCTCGCAGGCCGCGGCCGCGACCGCCGCCTGCCATTGGCCGCCGCCGTCACGTGGCTCCGCCGCCGGGCTGTGGGCGAGCCCGGAGCGGGTAGCGGCCCGGCCGGGCTCGGCCCGGCTCGGCCCGGCCTCGCGGCGGCCGCTACGCGGTCGGACCCGGCCCCGCGGGCCCGGGCAGCGCGGCTGTCGCCTCGAGGCCGCGCGTCGCTGCTCTCTGGACCCCGGCGCAGGCGCCCCGGCGGGGCGGGCGGCCGGGCTCTGCTCTCCCCTTTCCCTTCCCCCGGCAGGAGCTCCGGGCAGCGGCGGAACCTGATCTCCCACATGGAGCAGGACGAGGAGCGGTGGCTCCGCCGGCTCCAGGCGCCCCTGAGCAGCGCCCGTGCAGGTAAGGGCCCCCCGCGCCGTCCGAACCGGGTCTTCTGCGGCTTCGGGCACTCCCGAGCCAGCCGCGGTGTGGGGTATTTCATAACCCGCTGTGTGTTTTATTGCTGTCTGCATCTGCGGGTGTTTTAGCATCCAGCCGAACTTACATTGAGGAATTCTGCAGCTTGCAGCGCTTTGTGAGGAGCCACATCCTCTGCTTTGAAGCTGCCTTCTACTGGTTCGCTGGATGCCCGTGGTTCTTGTTTTGGAATAAACAGCGCAGGGCAGATGGCTGCCCACCCTCTGCAGGACATGCGTGTTCTTACAGAGCTCTGATATCTCCCATCAGATGAACCTTTCTTGGGCGGAACACCCCGTTAAATCATTTCTCATACAGAGGCTGCTCCAAACCTGGGCATCCATGTTACCTTTCTGTACCTTTCCCAGTACTATTAATATAGCACATCATTTCAGTCCCATGTCATTGCTCCAAGCCATTTTTAGCTCTACTGTTCGGCTGAAGTTCAGTAGGGAGCTGTTATCTCCCAGCTGCCTGCATTGAGCCAGGGGAATCTGCACTCCCCGGTTAGCAGGAACCACGTGTGCCTTCCACTGCTGCCCCTGCGCTCACGTCACCGCCACTCTTGGGGAACTGGAGCTTCTTGTGCCCAGAAGGTGACATCGCAGGCCCTAAGTGAGTGGCTGCAAACTCCAATAGCTGGGACCGGTCGCAGCTGCTCTTCAAATGCAAAGATGATGGATCAGGGACTGGCTGGTCATCTCAGACACAGACCACTTCCCTAATGGGACAAAAAAGTGAGTTTTAGTAACAAAAGTCTTGTAGATCAGCTCCTACGCAGGGAATCTGATATCCTGCCTCTGATCAGCTGCATAATTTTGGGAAAGCTCCTTCCTCTCTCTAAGCCTGTTACTGTGGCAGCGTCTTCCAAATACTCTTGGGTGCAAATAGCAAATGGAGGCTTTTGTAGCAACGATGACCTTGTTGCATTGCAGCAATGGTCAGAAGCATAGAAATGTGCTGTGAAATAGATACAGGTTTACCAGTATGAACATCTACAGATACTAGCAGATACTGTTAAATCTCTTTGCTTTGGAGTCTGTTTATATAATAATACTACAATACAGCTGGTTGTTTTTAAGTGCAGATTTTAAAAAGGCTGCAAGGTATTCACATGGATCAGCAAGGTTCAAGGTGGTTGTCGTATAGAAGTTGAACACAAGTTGTAAACGATTCAGATGATGAAAAAACAGATTCCTGTGCGTGTTATGCATTTCACATTTTTGAGGGATCCTCCTCTTTTAAGTGTCGGTGTTTTTCATTGGGCAATTCAGTGCGATTCGCCACCTAAGCCAGTAACATCTCTCCCAGAGAACTTGGCCTTTGGGGCTCAGTACTAGCAAGTGCTATGCTGGAAGGTGAGGAATGTGATCTGACATTTCTAGAAAGCTAAGGTTTAACCTTATGTGTTAGTTTTTAAGGGCTGTATATAAGGGTTTTGCCTCTTGCTTAGTCCCTGCCTTGCTTTGTCTATTTGGAAACACAGATGAGAATATGAAGGCAAAAGTAAGATTGTTTGGAATAATTTAGCTCTCTCCCTATACTATGTTTCCTGTGTCTCTAACATTTAGTTTGGGTTTTTATTTTAAGTAGTTGGTGCTCAAGAATGGCATTTATAGTACTGTGCAGCAAAATATTACTGTGACTTGGCTTAGTAGTAATTGTGGAACCGATGCAATGTCTCAGTGCCTCCTAACTGGAGTATTTTCGGTATATTTGTGCAATATTTGCTTGCAAGTTCTTGCAGGATTTTCTTAAGAGCATTTCTAATTCCCATGAAGTGTAGCAACTTAAGAAAGAAGTTGAATAAACCAGCAGAAGTGTTGAAAGACACAAAAACAAAGGAGTTTTTCATGTCAGTTTTTGCAAGCTTCAAACCTTTAGACCTTTAGCCACAACTAACCCAATTGCTTTTGAACACAGTCTGAAATTAAAATGCAGTGTGTGATCTGAGCCCAAACTAAATGCTGTGGAAAGGCAACATCCGTCTTCCTTGTCAACTCCAGGTAGCAGAAAGCACAAATGAAAGGTAATGCTCTGTCGCTTGCCCGATGGGCTCTGTGAAAGCCTGAGCGATGGAGCTGTCCACCTTCCAGCTTCATTGCAAGCAGGAAGGGGCTTGTTAAATCCCTGGAGCAGGAGGATTTAATGGACTTTAGCAGCAGCTTTGTGGCCCGCAAATGACCACTGCGGGTTTTAACCACAGAGCTGAAAAAGCAAATATTTGATGCTCGCAAGCAGAGGCTCTGTCTTTATCTCCTCAACATGTATGTGTTTCTAGCATTGGATGTTTCAAAGACCTTAATTCTTAATAGAAGCGCCCCTCCCTGCTGTAAGTTTTCGTGCTTTGGCGCTGTTTTTGCCCGAGAGCGGGTGAGCGGTGTGCCCAGCGGATCGGTGTTTTAGGGTTTTACTCCATATTTGAGCGTTTTTTTTTTTTTTATTTTCCCGCGCTCGGGGCGGGCGGCCCTCAGGGGGCGCCGTTGGCGAGCGGCGGCCGTTGGGCCCGGCTCGCAGGGCGGGGCCCGTCACCACGGCAACCGCTGTGGCGTCAGGAAGTCTGTGTTGCGCCTGCGTCGCTCGGCTCGGACGCGCCTGCGCGCACCGCCCGAGCAGCGGCAAGCGCGGGCCGTTGGCGCGCGGTGCATGCGCTTCGCTGCGGTCCTTCCCGGTGTTGTGGCGGGGTGCGAGGAGCGGAGGGAGCCGCGGCTGCGGCGGAGAGGTCAGCGGCGGGCCGGGGGCGGCGAGGACCGGGCGGGAGCGGCGGCACCGGCGCCCCCCGATCCCCTCCGCGGGCCGCGGCTCTGTGCTTAATTCTCAGTTGTATTTTTCATTTTGAAACACCCGCTGCATAGATTCCTGATTTGTATGTTACTGTGTTTGCATACAAGCCATGAAAATTTGCACTGAGCAACCGTTACTTTTTATTTTTATGATTACTTCCCCTTTATCCTTCCATAGGAGGTATAATGTGAAGTTTTTCTGTTTTCAATAAGATGCTCTGTAAAATAGGAGGTTAGTTTCTATAACACTTAAAAAACAGGGGCAGTTTTTGTCACGTATGTACCGATTTAAAATTCATTTCTGGAACATGATAAAAATTTAGCTAGATGTAAAATGTTTTGCCTTATGTACGAGGTACTAGTGAGGGGGGTTGCTCTAAAGGAAACATGAACATGATGCACTGATGGGTTATGAGGGAACATAAGTGGGTAGCGTCTGGTAGACAATGATGCTGGTCATTGCTAAGGTTGCTTCTTAAAATCTGTTTTTTTTTTTTTTTTTTTTTTTTTTTTTAGCCGTTATTTTTTGCTTGTTAATTTGTCATTGCTTGTATTTCCCTATCTGTTTCAGTTACCCTTGTCTGGCATAGGAAGACTGACAGAGACTGGAGCAGAAAGGTTAGTACCTGATTTGGAATTTGTCTTCTACACTTATATTTGTGCTCTGCTCACTGAGTAACTCCTGTTCTCTCTCCTCGGTATTATATATTATATTGGCACTTCCACAAAGCCAGAGAACCTGCACTGTGCAGCTCTTGCATTATGTCTCAGTAGGAGAGAGTGTGCCATAGAGTTGTGGTTCTGGGTTCAAGAAAGTTATTAGGAAACAAGATGGAAAAAGAAAGGGCAGACTATTCATGGTATCATGAGTCCCAACTTTCTGCTCAAAATAGGGTCAGCTCTCGAATTGCGTTGTGTTGTTCAGGACTTTATGTAGCCTGATCTATTCTGACTTCCAAAGAGCTGCGTTGGGGGGGTTTGTTGTTTGTTTGTTTGTTTTCTGCAGGAGCAGTGCTGTTCACTGCTGGGAGCAGTGCTGGGCTGAGCAGATCCTGAGTAATATTTGAATTCACACACATATTTAAGTACACAGGTACTTGTGGAAGTGGCTAAACTTAGCACCATTAGAGCATCTGCTGTCACCTTCTCCCACCCTCTGAAGCTTGGAACTTGAGCAAAAAGAGGAATTAGTAAAAATACACTAAAATCTAACCCTTTCCTCCCAATTTCTAGGTTCCATCTTCAAGAACCATCTAGGTTCTTGCTGCTCTGTGCTATTTTGATTATATACATCAAAAGGTTCAGTTGGGCTATAGACCGAACATCTAAGTGGATAGGTAAGTGCTGCTGTTTATTTTATTTGACCAGCTTGTGTGATTTGTAGAGTCCTAAAATCTTACAAAATTAATTGAATTCTATATTGAAATAAATAATTTTGCAAAACCGTTACTTGACAAGCTCTACAAGATGGTGCCAAAGGGGCTTTAAGGTACATCAATGACAGCATGATCAAATGTATTTAGAGGATCCTGGTCTGTGCCTACGCCTCACTACACGTCTGTAGATGGAGGAGTAAGATAGATTAATCCTTAGGTTTGCATTGCTTATGCATCTCACGTGATCTGCCTGGGGCATTCAGTATTAATTGCAAACAAAAGTTTAACATCAGGAAGTCACCGTAAATAATATGACATGTGTACGCATATGTCTGCGAGAGTTATTTAAAGCCATGGAGGATGTGAGATTCTCTGTGTGCCTCCTCCTACTTAGGAGAAAAAAAAAAAAAAAAAAAAGGTCAATTTGTAGTGATAACTACTCCAAGATTCTGTCTGAAAAAAATAAATTTATGAACTGGTTACAGAAAATGTCAATTTCTCTCTCAGGAAATGATCCAAGACTTACAGCAAAGTCCTCTGCAGGTTTGGGAGGTTGAATTTAAAATAGATAAATCCATTAATTGCTTATAGGAAAGGCTGACCTGTGAAAATGTGTAACCAGCATTCCTTAGCCTTGCATGGCTGCAGCCAAGCCATTTGAGAAAACAATCCTGCTTGTGTTCTTCCTGCATTTTGAGTCTTTTGGTGCCCAGAGCTTTATTGGAGAAACTGAACCACAGCTGCTGCCATTCCAAATGAAACACTCTGTTTAAGTTTTGAAAGAAATGGATTTGGGAGTCAATATAAAAGCTCCATTAAAATAGCCAGAACCGTAGTGAACATAGGGCTAGGAAGAAGAGGACAATCAAAATGTCTAAGAATAGAAATCTAGTTCTAGTGTTGCTCAGGGATTGATGGCATTTCCATATGGATGTTGTTGTACCTATTGCTGTTCCAAGAAATCACTAGCTAGCACTGTTATTCTTACTGTAGAGAAAGTTTAAGAAACTTAGTTAAATCAGTTTTTTTTTTAATTAGTATAAGAAGCTAATTTAAACCAGCTAAGAAAGAGACAATGCTTTTATCTGGTGTATGTGACAACAGTTTACGAAACATGGTCAGTGTCTACTGAGTAGCCAAAGGAGGAGGTAAGAACACAGAGGTGAAAGAAGGGTGGGCACATTTGTTAGATGTGCTCTCTCATCTGTCCAAGAAACTCTTCTGCAAGGCCAAGCACTGCTAAGCCTTACTCTGTGAGCTACTTTTCAGCATGGGGACAGGCTCTCTTCTTTAAATATGCTGTGTCACAAAATGAAATTTTGCACTCCGAGTGACAGTCTTTCCTCCCCACCTTATGGGAGTGAATACATTCATTTTTGCTGTGTTATGTAAATGTAGATATGGATGCATATACAAGTGGGACATCTCAAATTCTGAGCTCCAGGCAGGATTCTGACCTCAAAGGAGAGGTCAGCATGCTTTTGAATGTGGCCTGTGTCTGTCTGTGCTGAAAGTACAGTATTAGTGTTTGGGGTCAATATGTGCTATTATACTTATGTGCTGCAATATTTTATATGAGAATCTCTTCTCCTTCAAAGAAGAGTCTTCAAAGAATGTCCTCTTTCAAATTGGTACCAGAGGCCTGTTTCACACTGCATCTGCGTATACCATCTTACATATCCACCTTTTAGAGGTTTTTCCATTAAAGGGCTTCAGTAAATCTTTCTGAAGCCCTCTAGCGTACCATGAAGATCCTACACATGCTTTGGGCAGATGGAAATGCTTCACTTCTATTCCAAAATCCTCTGAACAAGAAAGTCATCACTGTGCTGAGTGAAAATAAGCAGGGTCCTTGGAGAATGTGCTGCACTAAATGGTATAATATATTCTATGCAGATGAATTAATCACAGAGGAAAGTCCACCGTTGGAACAGTGGAGAAGTGCTGGCGTCTGAAGAATGAAGGCGGCGAGCCAGAGAAGACGCAGCCCTGACTGTTCCTGAGATCTTTCCCTGTAGCGCTGCTAGGCAGCATTACTGCAGCCTGCAGCACCATGGATGAAGAGGACAATGAATTTAAAGTAGTGTGGGCAAAAATTGTCGGTAGGGCAAAGAAGAAAGCTGAGGATACTGAGGAGAAAGCTGAGGATACTGAGGCAACAAAGAAGGTTCAGAAATGGACAAAGACCACTACAACAGGCAGATCTGTTCCTGGGAGCCAAATCGATCAGTGCTTTCCAGTAGTGAAGGGGAAAGATTTGCCACAAAATTTGGGTTCTAAGGTGCCGACAGGGATGCGTGAAGAAGACGACGATGCTGTGCCCTGCAGTAGTGGTGGGACGTCACAAGAAGACAGGAGAAGCGCTTTCCCTGACAGCCAGCTGCGCACAGTGACCAGTTACTCTACCAAGAGGAATGTGACAGGTGCGTGCACTGAAATCTTTCAGACAGAAAATAGGCTAGTACTGAAAAGACTCAGTTCAGTAGAGCTCTTTAGAAGTCTGGAGGAGGTATGCAGTTCTTCAGTAAGGTGAAACCTAAGTGCTGAGTGCTACATGAGGGAGTCATTACCTTTTTTTTTGCGACTTCAGAATGTAAATCATCCCTCAAATCATCAAGAAGCAAGTTTAGATTATATCAAAGTGTTTTTTCACAGTGTGTTATTGTATTGAATGTTGAATTATGTTGCCATTGACTGTCACCAAGGCCAAAAAAATAAATTAAGAAAGGTTCTGGGTTAATTGATGAAGGATTGGTCTTTCAGTGATGACTAAATATGATGACCAGAAGGCAGTCACCAGTGCATGAAATCCTTAAACTGACAGCTAAGGTCAACCAGGAGAAGGATTATTTTGTACTTGTTCTGCCTGATACCCTTTCGTAATTATCTACTAGTGACTGCACTCAGAAACTGGGCTGGTGAGATCTTTGGTCTGATCTCACAGGTTGCCTCAAAGCAGAGCGGAGATACACTGAGCTGTTAGCCTGCTGCTCGTTACCACCCCTCCTTAGGAACACCTGTTGCTTGGTTCTGAGCCTGAAAGTCCGAAGCATGGATAGGGCTTGAAGATCAGAGTAGAAACATGTTCATTTTTTTTGACTATCTCAGGTTGCTGTTTTGGGAAGCTTCCCAAGAGCTCCCTGGGCAGCTCAGTTACCTGTTTAATTCTGACTGGGAAACTGTGCTTTGTCCCCTTCAGTGAATGCTCCGAGTGACTGTTCCCAGACTACACTATCCTTCCGTCCTTCACAACCAGAGACCTGCTCTTCAGACACCTTGAAGACACCACTGCTGCCTGGGTCGAAGGTGCGGGCAGCAAAGCTGGCGGTGGAGGGAATGCAGCACTTCAAGAGAGTGGCACCTGAGCAGCTAAAACATAGCCTGGGCGATAGCTTGCCAAAGGCTGCAGCTAGCAGGAATTCCTCTGATGAAAGCGAGGAAGAGAACCCGGAAAAAGGTACGTTTCTGCTGTTATTTAGCTCCTGTGTGTGCATGGAGAGTGCTGAGGGCTGCTTAGGGTGATTGCATGAGCAGCAGTCTGGATTCCTGGGCTTTGTTCACAGCTGGACAGGTGGCTTGTGTGATGCTGAATAAATCGCTCCACATGTCTGAGAACTTGCTTTCTCTATTGATAAATGTGTATTGATCTCTATACTTTTCTCCTAGATCTTTTGTGAGGCTGAAATTTGATTTTATGTTAAATTCTGGAGAGAGAATTTACTTTCTGGAAACAGGTTGAGATTCTAAGAGCATCAGTAAATCCAGTCGTTCTTCTCTGGGGCAATATTGTGTAGCTCATATAAATATGACCTTAGTTACTCCGCGTCTTCTGTAAATCTCTGAGCACTTACAAAATAGGATGTTCTATGCAGATGAATTGAATCCGTAGCAATTTGAATTCATAGCACTTTTTTTGGTGTTTTGGTGCTTTAAAAGTCAAGGCCCCTTTAAAAGTCAAGGCCCTGCTGGTTCTCTATGGACATGAGAATTTCCTGTGCTTAATATGTAATGTTTAAGACCCCATGTTCTCCCAGAAACTTCATCTAAAACATAACTCTCCTTTTGGTTCTGATACATAATGTGCGATGAACCAATTGCCACCTTCCACTCCTGGGGTAGTGCTCTCCTGTACTGTTTGTGCATTCCCTTGTGAGAAATGAGATGTGAAGATGCAACAGGAAGATTGCAGGGGTTTTTTAAGTTAATAAAATAATCATGACAAATGTAACAGTTTCATGCCTTTCACTACAAGATGTTTAACTCTATCATCTCTCCCTTCTGTGCCAGTTACCCACGATCTTCCATCCACAAAGGACGATGGTGCTTTGGCTTTTGCCCTTCAGCAGAAGATCAAGGAGGAAGTCCCGGAAAGCCTAGAGGAGAAGGGCTTGTTTTTTTGTCAGATCTGCCAGAAGGATCTTTCAGCCATGAACACAACACGACGGGGGCAGCACGTTAATAGGTGAAGCACTAGCATGAAAGGCCAGTGTGGCTTTCAGCAGCAGTGCCTTAGAGAAGATGTAATTGCAGACTAGGTAGCAAAGCTACCCGTTAGTGTCCATTTCAAAATCAGCCCATTTCAACACCATTTATTCAATTAAATAATGATTTCCTAAGAACATTTGGTATGTCAGCTGTTTGCAAATCTGAGCTATTCGCTGAAGGAAAGATGTGATACTGTTTTGCAAGATGAATAAATACATAGACTATGCACTATATACTTTTGTAAAACTATGCACTATATACCTTTGTAAATACTATATATAGGCACTATAGACCTTTGCTTTCCACAGGTAATGAGAGTGGAAGGCTAAGGGAAGGATCCTTGTGTTTTCTTTTGTCAGAATGGTGTGGGCTTAAATTGATGCCAGCACTCTATAACAGTTTCCTTAGTGGTAAATATCAAATACTGTTAAAATAGTACATACAGCTAGCTCTTTATAAATGAAAAGTCTGTGCTTCTCTGTAAAGAAAGTATTGTAAACACCTTGCTTAAGTAGTTGGAGTTGCTCAATTACAGCATTTCAGGAGGCAAGGTTCAAAAAGAGCATTTTATTTTATTTTGTTTTGTTTTGTTTTATTTCCATCATCCTCCAGGTGTCTGGATGAGATGGAGGCAGCAGAGATCTCCTCCTCCAGCACACCAGCAATCCCTGATTGTCTCAGCTGTGGCAAACATTTCCAAACTTCCGAGAGCCAAACTACTCACTTGAAACGCTGTGCTGTGAAGATGGATGTTCCTCCTAAAATGCTGCTTCAGGCACTGCAGGTGTCTCAGTTTGGAGTTGCCTCTCCTAAGTATCCCAGGTAAGATTTTGGTGAAAATCTTGCTTTCCTTCAAAAGTGGTGGATGACTATGAGTCAGCAGACAGGAGCAAAATGGGAAGTAAATAATCTTACACTAATTTGTCAGAAATATTTATGCTCTGAGAAGTAATTACGTAATAAAGCTGAATAGCGTGGTTGAGCTTATTAAGCAGAACATGCTATATGAGCATACAGTCTCTTCGGAGTATCTGTGTTTCCAAGGCCTCAGCTTTTCGGCTCGTTGCTGTCCTGGATACATGGGCCTTATCCACAGAGTCAAGGAGGAAACATACAGGATGTTTTGAATTGTGCTGGGTGCAGAGATGTATCTGCTCTTTGGGATTTGAGCAACATGTTCAGAGTATAGCGAGTGGTGCCTGCCTGAAATGTATCCAAAGGACTTTTAAGTCTTATTGTGCTGAGGAAGGGCCATTGCTTGTTTACTGTGGAAGTGTAAGATTGGCAGAACGGTTTTGGTGATGGTGTTCTTGACTTCAACCTGATTTTTGCCCTTTGATACAAAGTTTAGGTTTGAGGTAGCAGATGGTTAAGGCCATTCCTGCCCTTGCAAAGAAAAAAAAAAGGCAGTTTGTCAGTGCTGCAGTCTTATGTTTACCTTTCCAAAATAAGATTTTCTCCAAATTGCTGTGAATTCCACGCATGATAAGAAATCCTTTTCTTTCCTCCACAGAAAAAAGTACTGTTGATGCTTTCTTATTATTCTGGATATGGGAATCTCTCTGAGGAAGTGGGGCAGCTGGTCTGAAGTGCTCAGGGTTTCTTGTCTCTGATCCAGTTATGTTAGGTTAACTTGGGCTTTCTGCTGCATTCTTACGTTTCAGCAATCAACCAAACATATCAAAGCGCAAAGAGTTCTCCGGAGATGACTCAAAGGAAATGAAAAAGAGGATCAAAATGGAACCTCAGGATGAAGATCTGCAGGTTGCTATGGCAATGTCACGCTCTCTCTTGGAGCAAGAAAAGCGTGAACAAGCAGCAGTAGCTGCAAATATGAAACCCGTGGCTGCCTTGCCAATCAAATGGAAGCCTGGATCAGGTATGTGTCACCGTGAGTGTCTCAGGCTGTACTATTGGAGGAGTGATGTAACAGCCTGCTCTTCACTACCAACTTTTCTGTTGGGCATAGGGGATGACAAGCACACTTCTGTTTCATTTAAGTTGTCCGAGATGGAGTAATGCAAAGTATCCACATACAGATAGCCAAGGGAGGCTGCAGGATGTTTCGCTGAAATCCAGGGAAAAGACCATTGTTATTTTTTTTGCAGTGCATTTTTCTTATTCACTGTCCCATACCCTTGATTATGCAACTTTTTCATCCTTCTCTCCTTGCTCTGCTTTCTTTCTGAGGTATATGTGCATACAACTACACACGTTGAACCTGTGGTTTGCTATTTAAATGCACAAAAATGGTCAGAAAAGAAGCCAGTTGCCCTGGGGGAAGGTTGAGTTCTGCACATAGGAGACACTTTGCTCTTCGTGGCTCTCCTCAATCTCTTCCTGCTGATAACCACTGCCAATTATATTGGGAATTAGGAAGTCAAAGGCAGTAAAGAAACAGACCTGAGAAACAGACCTGACAAATGATAGCTGTGCAGGATTCATATGTGCTGTGGTTTGACATGAGTGACCATCACCAGTGATCAAGACACACCAAAAGCAGTCCTTCATGGCTTTGGAGTCTTTTTTCTTCTCTCTCTCTCTCTCTTTTTTGAGTGAAGCGCTGCTAACTCGCCAAAAGCACTGTACGCTCACTGTTCAAAGGGTCTGGAAGGTAGCCTGCACATAGGTATCAGTTGCTTTCATAGTGATCTGATTTGACAGCTCAGCCCAGCAGGACCATGTGTGCACGAATAAGTCTTCCCTGAAGGTTTGTTTCTCTGGCAGAAGTAACGGGAGACTTGGGACTTATTGCAGAAATCTTGTGTTCTGCTGTAGTTGCATTTTGATCATTGCCAACTGCAACACTTGAAAAAGCTGGCAGGTTCAGTTCCTCTGCTTATGTGTTCAGCTGTTCATTTATTTGGGTTTCTTTTGCTTTTCTTTTTAAAGAGAAAAGAACACGTAAAAGAGGCCCAACTACTCCTCCACCGTTACTGCTGCGGGATCCAGAGACAGCCCGCAAAAGGACTGAAGAGCGAGCCGCCATGGTGCTTACACAAGAGATGGAATTCCCTTCCACTCCTCGGCTTCCCACCAGTAGGATTTTGGAGGATGGATCTGAGAAAACAGACTGGCTCATGCCATCGCCCAGAAACAAGGACTGCCCTTTATGGAACAGCAATGCTCTAACAGGGCCCTGCGACCCTGAATCATTCTACACTGCTGAACCGACCCCTCCAATCGTACCTTGCATAACTGTGCAGGTGGGATGCTCTTTTCTCCTTCCTCTGGTATTTGTGTACCACAGTTTACTTGCTCTGTAGCCCTTCTCTTTTCTGCCATTTAAGTGAGTCACCCCATGCTCTGCATGCTCTCTGCTCCTGCACAACTGTCCCCTGGTCTCACACAAGTAGGTTTGGTGATCTTGAACTTTCACTTCTCCCTTTTGGACAGGAGGCTGAGGCTTGTGTTGCCGTGCTGTTCTTTGGGCTTTTGGAAGACAAAACAAATGGGAGCAGAGCACTGAGTGAGAGGGCTTGAGCCTCTTCATTTTGCCACTAGCTTAGCTATTTTTACAGTAGCCTGACTCTTGTGTTCCTTCTTGATACTTTTCTCTGACTGATTATAATCAGAGCCTTTCTCTTTCTTTACTCATGTTTTGTATCAAGGCAGCAAGGAACAGTGTGGAAAGTTCACACTGAAGATGGATGCTTGTGTGTTACACTGAGGAGGGGGTGGGCACTCCTAGGGTTGTAAAGTGAAGCGTTTGCATTTCAGGCTTTCCCCATGTATCCCCCTGCCTGAAGCTGCATGCAGGACTGTGATCCAGTTTTAAACCGGGCGGTCTCACTCTGTTATTATCCAGATGTCTTGCCTCTCGTTTTTCTGTAGTTTTATAAATGCTGCCTACAGAAACAGACAGGACCTTTTAGTCTGTCGCCTTATAGCACTATCTTGGAGAGCAAGTATGTATCTGGGGATCGCTCAAAGTATTTTATTAATATTTATTAAGATATTTTGAAAGTATGAAGTAGAGATCAATTCAGAGACTGTACTCTGAGCTCTGCAAATACATACAAAATTATTTTATTGATGTCTTTTTTTTCTCTCCTTTGATCAGAATTATAAGTCAGAGACTTCTCTGCCATCAGTGGGATCTGATCAACCAGAAGTATCTCAGCAACTTCAGCCTGATCTCAGTCCTCATTATCCTGCTTCTCCAGAGACTGGAGAAAAAGCTGCTGATGAAGCCGACTCAGGCTCTGAACAGGCTGGACAGATTTCGTCTCAGGGCGAGAAGGTTCACGTTCAGACTCTGCAGCAACTGGTTGAGTTGGCCATGGAAGCACAAACTCAGTGGAGGCTTGAGCTTAACGACGCTCAGGAAGTCGAGCAGCCAAGTAAGTTCTGGCAGCCTCATGAGCCTCCTCTCTGGTGTCATCAGCTATGAGGAGCCACGTTTAGCCATACTGAACTTGGAGAGCAGTGGCAGCAGCCGCAAGATGATATTGTTGATCCAGGGGGTGATATTTGGGGGCATTGTTCTGTAGTAGGCTTTAGGTACAATCAAGTTGACATTTCTGAAATGATTCATAGATCCCAATATTTAAGAAGAGCTCCTCTTAGACAGCAGCTTCTAAATTTTATTTTAAAAATCCTTTAAAGGTGTCAGATGCATTTCTGCCAGCCGGGGGCCCAGACACGGCCAATCGTGAGGCAAAAATATATCCCCAAAATATATGCTCTTTTCTGCCTAGTGGCTTTTGCCGACAGCACTGTCTTACGAGGTTTCACCAGGAGAAGACCTGGTGAAAGAAGAGCGTTAAGAGATGATGTTGTGTTGGTACATGGATACACAGTCCCTGAAGTTGATCTGTACAGGCTGAAAAAAGTCCACCACCTAGAATTCCTTCAAGAGCAGCTCTAACTTCCCTGGTTACAGTGGTGTGCATTGCACAACGGCACATTCCAAGACCAATGGTAGCCTTAAAATTGTCCAACCATTTAGCATAATATATGCACTGTGTGTCTCCTGTTCACTCATCAGTGAAGACTATGGTTGCTAAATCTAATGTCTCTCTGCTTTGTACTTGACTTGGGTAAAATTCCCTCAGTTCTCCTATTAAGCTGCAGCAAATGGCTGCTGGTCATATGCCAAGAAAACCAAATGCATCTGATAAAGCCAAGAGGGGGAGGCTGAACCGTTCAGCTCAGAAATGTCAGCCTGGGACAGGAGTCTCTTGGGGAGTTGTCATGGCAAGGAAGAAATGGCAGTTAAGAGTTGCCACTTCATTCTGTCTTACAAGAAGTTTGTACCTGACTTGAGATGTGCCTTTTCTTCTTTGAGGAAAAGAATTGACTTCCAGTGATTCTTCACTAAGTGGCTTTGCCCTTCTACCCATAGAGAAGAGATTTCCGAGAAGCAACGATATAAATGTAAGGACAAATGTTATTTTTCCCCTTTTTTGTATTGTTTATTTGCACTGTATTTTTGTATTGTTTATTTGTTAAAAAAAAAAAGCCTCTCCTATTTGATTAATTTCCAGAAGTATGGAGTATTTCCCATTCATTTTCACAGAAACAGAGATGTTTAAGCATTACAGTCACTCACAGGAATCATCCTAGGCAAAGCTGAAGTCCAAATACGTGATGTTTCATTGATGCCCACAGGCAGGCTTGTGGGTGTTTCAGAGTGTTTGTCCTACTTAATTTAAAATAACAGGTAACATAAAGCAAATTTATGCATAATTTACACAAAGAGAACCAGGTTAAATATTGAGGCTGTAGTGCATAGAGTATTTGGGGGTAGTTACTAGGGATGTATCTGCTCAGCACTTAGGTAGTACTCTGCTTTGATGCCCAGCCTAGATGACACAGGCCACACTTCCTGGAGACCAGGAGAGACAGAACTGTCTGGGGTTTCATCCAGGCTCATGTACGCACCCATTTTGCATGGTTCTGACCAGAACTTTGTCAATGCCTCTCCTCTTATCTTCCTTTCCAGTCTTTCTTTTGCACAGAGAATGGTGCAGCCAGAATATTTCTGTTCTTACTTAATTTCCCCATTTTCGAGTCATAATTTTAGTGTCAGCAGGAAGGCTGTTCTGGGCTTCCTGCCTGGAAAGCAGTGCCTGCCTTCTCGGGGTACCGTCTTGCAGGTGTCCTACCTGCCAAGAAAAAGAGAGCAAGAAACACCTAACAGGTTTCCAGACTGAGCTTCCTGTCTTGCCCTTGGAGAGCAGTCCATGACGTGCAGAGTCTCCTCTAGCCCACCTGTGAAGCCTGGAAGAAATGGCCCAGCGTGTGCTGCCGTTTCCATGCTAACCGGTATTGGCTCCTTGCAAACACACTGAAGCAAGTAGAGAGGCTGAGTTCCCACTGAACCAACCTAGAAACCTGCTAATAAAATAAAGAGCTCTGCTGTTTCTGGTGGAACTACCTCTCATGGAGTTGGATAAAACTTGCCTTTCTTCCAGTCTGCGCTAGGTTCAGAAAGTACAAGGTCAACAATTAGTGTCTCAGGTAAAGCTGCTTTCTACTTACAGTCAGGCAGCCTCCCTCAACCATGGGCTGCAGGTATTTCACGCTTCTCTGAAGCACTGGCCACCTCCAGAAGCAACACTGCTACCTAGGGAGTCTGAGTCTTTAGAAGATTGCCTTGTATGGGTTTGTAGTAGGGGTAGTGCCAGACATTAAACTAGTCACAGATCGCTTGGGCAACCAGCCTTCCCCAAACTTTCAGTAAAGGAGTCTAAAATTATAAGAGTAAATACTTAAAAGTAAATAAATAAAGGAATTTTCAAAGGAGATTTCAGTAACAAGTGCACAAGTTCCTTTGGACTAGATACCTGCATTTCTTTTATTCCGTGTTGCCCCCTTGTTGCAGAGGGCTTCTTCCCAGGTGTCATTGCTAGACCAAAACAGTGAACAAGAGAGGAAAGGCTCATTACCTTGCCCCTGGGTCATCCTCATTCCTCTTGCTCTATGCAATTGTTATGAACTGAGTTCAGTTCCATCAAGGTGGGAATTACAGCTTTCAAAAACATGGTGGAAGACAGCAGAGCAGGAGGCCAACTGCAGGCAGTGGCTCTGCCACATCAGGAAATGATGTGGTAAAGATCCGAGGACGATGATGTGCTGTAATGCAAAAGGCTGTTCCACAAGTAGAGTGGAAGACAGCATGTGACTGCCTCTTCACAGCTGCTAAGCTTTGAAGAGAGGAGAAGGAGGGAAACAAAGCCAGAGATGTGTGTTGGACTAGGTTGCTTACGTCTCTTATGGAAGACCTTGCACTGATAAGGATTCTGTTAGTCCTGAGAAGGCAAAGGCAGCCATACCCACGCTGGGACCCAGAGTACAGCAGTGCTGACAAACTGGGCTGTTGCCTCCTTATCTGCCAGGAAAATGCCTTACAGCTGTAACAACTTCTGTCTTTGTGTCCCTTCTATGTTCTAGTCCTCTTTCAGGATGCTGGCAGAAGATTACAATATCATGGTCAACAACGCCTACTTGAGTGATATCCAGTTTCAAGTGGACTCTGGAGAAATCCTTTATGCCCATATGTTTGTGCTGTATGCACGCTGTCCACGGGCTGTTCAGCTGGTAAGTACTGCTGTTAGACTCTTCTCTTCCCCTCGAGTAAAGCCCCTTTGCAGTAACAGGAGTTTGACCGTCTATTCCAGACTGATCACAACAAATGAGTTAGTGATGCCGTACAGTAAGCACAGAGTATTTGGAGATCCAGTGGCAAGTCACTCTGGACCTGCTGATTATGGAGTAGACAGTATTTACAAGCTGTGCTTGTAACTAACCCAGACAGAGGTCTGTCACTCCCACAGGTGCTATGGAGGTAGCTGCATTGACCTGTGCCTTTGGCAAGGCCAGTGAAGTAATTTCTGTGTTTCCAGAAGCATTTTGGTTCATACAGTTTCCAGCCTGCTCCTGTGCAATTTCCTGCAAAGGCAATGAAAGGTAGTGGGCTGAAGACAGGAACTTGCCTTCTGACAGAGCTGCCACCAGACCATACCAACTTCTTGACAAAGTTTTGTCATTCTTTCTGTAATCAGTAGAATTCGTTTTGTCCTCATGCATGATTACAGCAGTTTCAACTCAAGGTGCTTAGGACCATTTATGAGGGGTCCTTGAAAGCTTCACGGTATCTCTGGTCATTTTAGCTTCCCTCTGAGGCACCAAATCCTGGCCATAGGAACAGACTTTGACACAAAAAAAAAAAAAAAAAAAAAATAGTGGCCTGATAGAGAGCAGATACTGCTGGTGTTGTTCCTTTATGAGGAAGTGGACCTTGTTTGCTTTCCTTTTACCGCACAGGTTTACGACGAAGGGATATATGTGAAGGTGAAGGACGATGACGATGAGCAGACGCGCCGGGTGCTGCTGAGCGATGTGACAAAAGAGGCAGTCCTCGCATTCCTGCGATATCTTTACACTGCTTATACTGACATCCCTGCTAGAATTGTGCCCCAGCTGAGGGCTTTGGCTACCAGGTTTGTATCATATGAGTGTGCTTTGAGTCACCTCATGCTTTCAGCCACATGGACTTTAACCTGATACCTTCTGTTGTGGTTTCAGTGGATTTCACAAAACTCATTTCACTTGAGATGCAAGTACCTCTGCTTCCATCTTAAGTGAAATATGAACACACGAGCATCTTATCCTCATTTTTTCATGAATCTTTCTTCAGGTTACATCTGCTTGAGATTTTCTATTTTTGGTTTATGACTAGAACACTTTTGCCAAGTTTTGTCTCATGATCTTTAATGACAGCTGATGGTGGCAATGGTGATGAGTGTAATTCTCAAAGCATTGCCCTAGTGACACACTTAATCTGAATGAGACTTGCAGAATGTGGATGCAGGGAATGCTAATTTGTTATGTCAGTCATGATCCTAGACATGTGTTAGATAATGAACTTGAAACAGCAGCAGATGAAACACATTCTATCGGATCAAAATCACTTAGTTCTGGAAATGTAGGTGTCCTCCTTTTAAAGTAATTCTGAAAAAGACCAGGAAAAAAAATCTGCTCTTTTATGTTGATAGTCAGTTAAACTCATACCTAATCAAGGAGAACTGATTATCCTCTGTAGTGGCAGCGATGCATTGTTTGGAATGGGGGAAATAAGTGTGAAACCTGAGAAGATTATGGTGACACGGAGTGAAAACCTGAAATTGTTATTGACTTTATTAATGTTGAAACTGCATGTCTAATTTGGCACAACAGTTTCACAAATTAAATTTAACTTTCTTTACAAGACTCACTAGATTGATCAGGCAACTATAACATTTTGGAATTTTGAATGAATTTTGAGGGAGATTAACATTAACATTTCTGTTACATTCTTGCAGGTTTGATTTAAGGGAACTTGTGCTCAAGTGTAAGGACTGCGCTGAAGAGAGCCAGGCATCTTCTGGAGTGGATCCAGAAGATGATCTCCTCTCTGCGAGAGATGATGAAGATAATGATAACAGAGCTGAGAACTTCAAAGAGCTCCTGAACTCAGTGTGGGTGGGTGAAGATGAGGAAGAAGAAGCTGTGCTAAACCCTGCATGCCAGAAGGAAGACGACAACGGGGTGGGTGAACAGGAGCCGGAGGAAATATGAGTTTGCTGCAACTCAAAGAAAAATGGTTCAAGACAAACTGGAGATGAGTGAAGGCACAGATTACAACATCTGTAGTGATACTGAGGTAGCCCAAGGTGCGAACCAGCAGACTAAGAAAAAAGAGGCAAAAAGGTCCATATCTGCCTTGATAAGCAATGACTTCAAACATCTGAGGGAAGACAATGATGTGGAAACATCCAAATGTGACTTGTCTGAAGAAGAGAAAATGCAGAATACAAGTGGATGCAAAAATGGGAATGCCACAAGCATCAATTTTGAGTCTTGTCAGTTTGAACCTCAGATGTGGGTTAGGAGATGGGAAAGTGGGAAAGATTTCAAGTTGTCTCAGGCTTCACATAATATGGGAGGAGACGACCGCTTGGAAGAACAACAATTCACCAACTGTTCACTACACAATGATACTGATAGGCGTGAAAATTATAAATGCTTATTTTCCAAAAATCAGATAGAATACTGTGAGCCTTCTCCAATGAAAGAAGTTATCAAAGAGTCAGGAAAGGCTGTTAGCGAAAAACATGCTGATGTTAATGATTTGCTTCCTTACTCCAAGTCACAAAAAGACCTCTCTCCACACAGGGATGGTTTTTGTGGCAGTCCTCCTCTCAAATCTTATATGTCTTTTTATCCTGCTGTTGGTTCTTCACCTATGTCTTCAGAATCGGATAGGAAATTTCCCAGAGAAGCAAAAACACCAGAGAGAAATCAAAAACCATTCCTGTCTCCCAAAATAGCTTTCCAGAAAGCCAATGAGCAGGACATTACATCAGGAAATCGGAA
Organism: Tinamus guttatus; assembly: GCF_059628265.1. Classification (NCBI taxonomy): domain Eukaryota; kingdom Metazoa; phylum Chordata; class Aves; order Tinamiformes; family Tinamidae; genus Tinamus; species Tinamus guttatus. The sequence continues at coordinate 1,323,937 of NW_028288640.1, forward strand.
CATAGAGAGCACAATTTCTCCAAAAGAGCTTTTCTGCACTGATTTAAACAAGCATAAATATGCTTCAGTTTTGTCAACACCAGTCATAAAAACTCCGGATGTTGCAGTCCAGAACAGAAAAGAGGCTGATATTATTTTTTCATCTGCTGATGATGAAATGGAGCTAGAACAAGAGAGGAAGTTACCAGAGTCTGGCTCTCCTGAAAGTTTCCTGAAGCCCAGATTCTGGGAAGTTTCGGATAGTGAAGAGGAGGAATTCCCACAGATGCATTTTTAACTGAGAAGGTGTCAGCTTCGGCAGATGCCTGTCCGACAGACCTTGCAAAGACTCCCGGTGAGAGCTTGTATCTGTACAGGGTTCACTGAAGTAGGTTAAATTGTTGTCATTTTAGGTGATCATCCTGTTTGTTGTTCACCTGCTATATTGAGAGGGTGTTTTGGCCTTCTCATCCAAAGCAGTCAGGGCCAGGCTCAAGAAGGTACAGTCAGCTTCTGATGTGGGGGAGTGCAACTAAATACGTGGGATAGTTGGAGCGTAGCCATTTGTGATCCATTCATGCTGCTGCTTTGACAGTGATCGTATGCATTGTAGAAATGATGAGACATTACCTGGGAGGGGAAAAAAAATCAAACAGCCTTCACTTTGCATGCTAGGGAATGATTATTCCTTGCAGTAATGGGTCTTGTTTTTCATGCATTCATCACTGATGTATGTGCTAACAATTACACGAAGACATCGGGTAAGCTTTGCTTCCAGTGGTAGAAGTATAGAGGTTGGCTGGAAGTAGGTGCCTCTCCTGCCCACGGGTAGGCTCTCTGCATATTTTCCTGCAAAGTTCTTCTGATTTGCCTTTGCTTTGACTTGCCCTGCCCTTGTGTTTGCTGATTGTAGGCTCTTCCAACAGATTTTTGTGTGTCCAGCACTGGTCCCAACTGGAGGACACAGTGAGCGGTTTCAGGACGCACACAAGACTAAGGGCCAAGCTGCTCTTTGCCACCAGATTGCACTTAGTGGTGTCAGGAGCTGGGCCTTGTCTGCTTGAATGTCTGATGACACAGAGAACACTAGCCTCTGGGGTCATACCCTTCTGGGGTCAGCTGCTTACTAGGACAGTTCCTTCCATCTAAGCTCTAAGAACAGCAATTTATCCCTTAATATTTATTAGATATATTACTAATTATACTATCGTAAGTAATTAGTTTAACAAGCAGGATTTAGAACATGACCTGAGACTGACTGTGCTTCACAGTATCAGGAAATCAGTATCACTAAATCAGTATCTAATTCAGGCCCCCAGAACCTTGACTTGTTCGGTTTCTTCTGCATCAAGTCTCTCCTATGCAATTTTCTTCCTTGGGAAAGAACCACTTCACAGAATTCAGTAAACATATATTTTTAATTACCTTGCAGCAGTTCTATCAAAGCCTCCAGTGGGCTTTTTTATTCAGACCTAACATATGGCTCAATTTGTTTTCTGATTTAAAGACACTAAAAAGCAAATATCCTAGACCCAAGGAAGACGAAAGTGTTGATCTGTTCAGTATAAAGGTATTTAGTAGAGCAGCTTGCAGACAAGTAGTTCTTCTTAAACAGTTACTAGATAACATTAAAATATCTGCCACCAGGAGGGGAAGATATCATCCCTCCTATATCCTTCTGTACTAATTCTGATGACAATTTCATTCTGTTGCAGAACCTGCCTGTCAAGAGAAGGACAAGTCTCCTGAGAAGGACAAGTCTCCTGAGACTCCTATGACACCAATGCCAGCTTACTCCCTTATGAAGACCCCAGAACTGACGAGGGAGTTGAGCAGGTTAGCACTGCTTCTACAAGTATATCTAGAAAAAAAAAAAGTACAAGTACATCTCTTTATGAGCAGAAAAAATACATGGAAGTTCCATCTCCATATGAGGAAGAACTTCTTTACTGTTTGGGTGTCACAGCCCTGGAACAGGCTGCCCAGAGAGGTTGTGGAGTCTCCTCCCCTGGAGATCTTCCAAACCCGCCTGGATGTCACCCTGTGCCACATGTTCTAGGTGTCCCTGCTGGAGCAGGGGGGTTGGACTAGATGATTTCGAGAGGTCCCTTCCAACCCCAACCATTCTGTGATTCTGTGAGAAACCTGCTGGTAGGTGGTGTGAAAGGCAGCTACTGTGCTAAAGGGGAAAACTTGATGGTTTTCCAATGTCATGCTCTTCCAGCTGGCCACTGAGCTTCCTGGCCTGGTCACATTGCTGAGCTATAGCAGTGGAAGGCGCAGCATTATCTTAGGCTTAAGTCCTACCTTTCTCTTTCAGATTTGGAGTTCGTCCTTTCCCAAAACGCCAGATGGTGTTAAAGTTGAAGGCCATATTCCAGGATCCTCACCAGGACGTGGATACGGATGTGGATACTGACACAGAGGATGATATCCCATCCTCCCAGCTTCCCCCACAGAGGCCTCCAGCCAAGCGCCGTAGGCAGCTGAAGACTAACGGGCATGCTGGTGGGAAACGTGCCAAAATCTCCAACTGTAGACAGACACCAACTGTATCTCCAGAGAGGGGCTCTCTGGCAGCTGATAAGGAGGAGCTGATGCTCTCATCATCTCAGGAATCTTCATATTCTCAGGAATCGTCATCCTCGCTGGATGGCAGTGACGTCTCTACTGGTATACAGAGGTAGGGGAACAAAATACTAACGAAGGAGTCTACTGTGCAGCACAGAGATGAGCTGGGAAAATGGGAAATATAAGTGTCAATGCAGAATACAGGGGATCTGTACTGTAGGCAGCTTCCCTGAGCTTTTGTCACTTGAAGTAAGTTCTTCTGTTGTGCGTTTCAGTCTAATTGCTAGTGAGCTATTCTGAGAGCACAGAAATGCTCACGGGTGAAACTGCACATGGGCAGAGCTCAAAGCTGGCACTGCAAGGAGCCTCGCAGGGTGGAGTGAGAGCCTGCAAGAGGAGCAGGGAGCGCTGCTCGGTGAGCACTGCGTGTGGTGCTGCACAGAGCAAGTGTGTCAGCAGTAGTGCAGCAGGAGCAAGGAATGCCGCGCAGCACCGGCACAGCTTGATGTGCAGGTTTGCAGAACACGTGGCGTGTTCTGCCTCCCTCCCTTTGGCAATTGCTGGTGTCGGAGATCCTACACAGGGCATTGCAAGGGTTGGCAGCCAGGGACTTGGGCATCTCTGAGTGTGCCCTTGATGACCAGTGGTTTCCTTGATTGTTTTTTGCACTTTTTCTCACTTTTAGTTCTTGTAGCAATATATCCGAAGATGAGGAAGAGGAGCTCCCAGCTTCTCAGACAGCAGCCCAGGAAGCAGATACACTGGACGCAGTGGGAAACTGCATCATTTCAAATTCAGTCCTGTACCACAAGGTCCTCTCTTACGAGCCAATTGAGCTGGCTGCACTGCACCGAGAGCTGAAAGCAAACGGCATGAAGATTTCCAAGGCAAAGCTGATGGATTTTCTAGATGCTTACTGTATCACCTTCACCACGGCTGCAGAGCGGAAGGAGAAGGAAGCCAAAGGCAAAGGGGAACGGAAGACAGAGGAAACGCTACTGAATGGAGCCTCTCTCCCATTTCCAGCGGCAGCTGCAAAGATCCCTCCTGTTGGTGCACTCCCCTGCTGCTTCTCCTCTTTATCTTTGCTTTCCATTTTTTCCTAATAAGTTTTAGTTCCCTAATAAGATCTTTTTTCCTGAATCTTCAGACTCTCCAAGTAGTTATTTATTCAGTATCTGAGCGGCCCTACTGATTGCTACGCAGGGGACATTGTGGAAATAAGAGGCCTTTGCTGTCCTTGGTTAATCTGGTGGTCTCTGGTAACACTCCTCAATCTGTGTGCAGCTGTTCTTCTAAACTATTTCTCATGGCTTTGCAGTGTCCTCTAACACCAGCAATTGTGTGAAAGCCTGGATTCCAACATTCCAGCATGTAGCAGGTATTGGCGTGCTGGGATCTCCAAGATATAATCTGCTCCATTTTCTGAGGGCTGTGTTACCTTGTCTTTGTAGTCCGATCAGAGCACATCCTTGACAGAGGTGGGGTTTTTTGGTTTTGTTTTTTTAAGGAGATGGTATTATAGTGATTAAATCTCTTCCTTGAACAGTCTCTTCTTAAACCTATTGTAAAAGAAGTTGTGAACATCATCTGGAACTCTTGGACAAACTCCTGGACCCTAAAAGGTCATCTTTTATATGTATTTTGTGAGCTCTTCTGACTTTCATGTGTTTTGAGAGCTTTGAATCTGAAAAGGTCTTGGCAAAAAGGACACATTGTTATTTTTTTTAAAAAAGGAGCCACTTTTGTAACGTATTTATGTATTCTGGAAATTATTTATATTTTTGATATATTATAGCCTTTTTATTTAATTTATATAAATAAACAGAATAAGATCTTGATGATAAACTGTAACAGGTAATGCCTTAGGAAGGCCCGGGGCAGCCTAAGCAGCAGTCCTGGGTCTAGCTGGGAGCAGTAGTGGCTCCACAGTGAGCGCTCTGGCTGGAAGGGTCCTCAGCAGAGGACGGAAGGACAAGGTGAGTCGTGGCACAGGGGCCCAGCAGCAAGGAGAGCTGGAACAAGGGATTGCTGCGCAGTGGCTGGAGAGAGGAAGATCACCAGGTTTGTTTGAGATGGAGAGCACCAAGGTAGGAGAGACTCCAGGTAAGGCTGGGGAAGGTGTTTTGGTCAGCCAGAAGGAGAGATGGGGGAATACTTTCTTGCAGAAAAAGGCCAAGTTTTGCCTTAAGTGGCATTCTAGGAAATACTGTTTCCCATAATGTATCACGTATTTCTCTCTTGTCAGTATTAATATGTGAAAATAAGTAAGATCCCTTTCCATCTTCTCTGCTGTATTCCTAGTCAAGACATTTATCATCAAAACTTTTGCAATCCATTCTTTCTTATATCTTGACCTTCAGCAAATACAGTGTTACACTTTGGGCATATAAATTACAATCGTTCAACTAATAGGACTGCACCATAAGAAACTTGGTAGCATGCTAAGAAAAAAAAAATTTAAAAAAGAACAGTTACTGAAAATGCCTATATCCTCTTTTCTCTGTCATCCTTAAGCCTTTCAACTAAACACTTTGCCTAATGAAACAAAACAAAAATTTAACAACTGTGCCATTCGGATTGGAGATAACATTTTGCAGAGGCTTCTCTCAGTATTCTTGTGGCTACAGTTGACAAAATTAAATGGTTTTCCTAATTCTAACAATTCTCCCAAAAGAGGAAAAATGACTTGCAGCATGTCAGATAGGTCACAATGCAGCCTGCATGCTGCAAATTATCAGAAAGCCATTATTCATTCTCCTGCTCCGTTAATCTGTACGCAAGGGTGTCTCTTCCAGCAATTATTAATGTTTCCATCTGCCAGTGATGACGTTATCAATCAGTTTCATCTGTATACTTTTCTCTGTTTTTGTATGTTCCTAACACAGGGTCATATCTCTCTTGGAAAATCCATTGTCTCTATAAGAAAAAAACCTTTTCAACTAAGATTTGAATTGTTTCCTACGTTAAAAAGTAGCCAATATGTTATTGGCAATGCATAAAGCCTTTGTCCTACCCCGACACACCTGATGAGCTCCAAATGAGCTTTGAAAAAAAACCACTTCCAAATGTGTGTGACAACGAAGTGATCTGTGTGAGTGCCTATGGATACTAGTAGAGCAACTTTTGCAGCTACTGCCTGTTGTTTTGTGCATTATCACATTTCCTACCTACAAAATCGGTAGGGTGATGACTGTTGTGCCCTCCCTTTCTACCCGACCAGTAACTCCCAACTATTGTGTTTACGGTGCTAAAGTCTAGGTACCGAAGTGCTAAATACATGAACAGCCTTGTGCTCATCCAAGGGCCTCCTGGAGCCTTTGGTAGCTCCATGCTGGTGGATTCCGTGGGCTTTGGTCAGTGACCTGTGCGCTTCAGCTCCATGGTGGCCATACGAAGGACGGGGGGAGGCCTGGCCACGCAGGTCCCACAGAGGTTCCTGGGGACACAGGTAACGCGTTCACGGTGCGTTCCGACCTCCCTGCGTGCGGTTGCTCTTCCCTTTCATCTCGCCCCAGCCGCGGTGGTGGCTGACGTGTGTCCCTGACGCCTGGGCCCCGGTGCCGGCAGCCCTCCTGGCGGCCTCCCAGGGCAGGTCTCCGCTCTCCTGCTTTGCCCCTCTGCTTTCGCTGGGGACCTCGAGGGCCAAGAACCTTCCTCCTGCTCCTGCACGAGGCTCAGAAGCGGCTCCCCCGCGTGACAGCGGCGCTTCCCTCACGGGGGAGCCGCGTGCTGCAGGTAACGAGCTTGCCCGCCGTTCATACTCGGCAGCAACGGGCCCTGAACGGCGAGAAGCGCCTCGTAACGCGCCCGGACAGCGCCGAGCACCGGCAGCAGCGCCGCCGCCGCCGCCGTTTCACGTCGTCCTCGCAGGCCGCGGCCGCGACCGCCGCCTGCCATTGGCCGCCGCCGTCACGTGGCTCCGCCGCCGGGCTGTGGGCGAGCCCGGAGCGGGTAGCGGCCCGGCCGGGCTCGGCCCGGCTCGGCCCGGCCTCGCGGCGGCCGCTACGCGGTCGGACCCGGCCCCGCGGGCCCGGGCAGCGCGGCTGTCGCCTCGAGGCCGCGCGTCGCTGCTCTCTGGACCCCGGCGCAGGCGCCCCGGCGGGGCGGGCGGCCGGGCTCTGCTCTCCCCTTTCCCTTCCCCCGGCAGGAGCTCCGGGCAGCGGCGGAACCTGATCTCCCACATGGAGCAGGACGAGGAGCGGTGGCTCCGCCGGCTCCAGGCGCCCCTGAGCAGCGCCCGTGCAGGTAAGGGCCCCCCGCGCCGTCCGAACCGGGTCTTCTGCGGCTTCGGGCACTCCCGAGCCAGCCGCGGTGTGGGGTATTTCATAACCCGCTGTGTGTTTTATTGCTGTCTGCATCTGTGGGTGTTTTAGCATCCAGCCTAACTTACATTGAGGAATTCTGCAGCTTGCAGCGCTTTGTGAGGAAGCACATCCTCTGCTTTGAAGCTGCCTTCTACTGGTTCGCTGGATGCCCGTGGTTCTTGTTTTGGAATAAACAGCGCAGGGCAGATGGCTGCCCACCCTCTGCAGGACATGCGTGTTCTTACAGAGCTCTGATATCTCCCATCAGATGAACCTTTCTTGGGCGGAACACCCCGTTAAATCATTTCTCATACAGAGGCTGCTCCAAACCTGGGCATCCATGTTACCTTTCTGTACCTTTTCCAGTACTATTAATATAGCACATCATTTCAGTCCCATGTCATTGCTCCAAGCCATTTTTAGCTCTACTGTTCGGCTGAAGTTCAGTAGGGAGCTGTTATCTCCCAGCTGCCTGCATTGAGCCAGGGGAATCTGCACTCCCCGGTTAGCAGGAACCACGTGTGCCTTCCACTGCTGCCCCTGCGCTCACGTCACCGCCACTCTTGGGGAACTGGAGCTTCTTGTGCCCAGAAGGTGACATCGCAGGCCCTAAGTGAGTGGCTGCAAACTCCAATAGCTGGGACCGGTCGCAGCTGCTCTTCAAATGCAAAGATGATGGATCAGGGACTGGCTGGTCATCTCAGACACAGACCACTTCCCTAATGGGACAAAAAAGTGAGTTTTAGTAACAAAAGTCTTGTAGATCAGCTCCTACGCAGGGAATCTGATATCCTGCCTCTGATCAGCTGCATAATTTTGGGAAAGCTCCTTCCTCTCTCTATGCCTGTTACTGTGGCAGCGTCTTCCAAATATTCTTGGGTGCAAACAGCAAATGGAGGCTTTTGTAGCAACGATGACCTTGTTGCATTGCAGCAATGGTCAGAAGCATAGAAATGTGCTGTGAAATAGATACAGGTTTACCAGTATGAACATCTACAGATACTAGCAGATACTGTTAAATCTCTTTGCTTTGGAGTCTGTTTATATAATAATACTACAATACAGCTGGTTGTTTTTAAGTGCAGATTTTAAAAAGGCTGCAAGGTATTCACATGGATCAGCAAGGTTCAAGGTGGTTGTCGTATAGAAGTTGAACACAAGTTGTAAATGATTCAGATGATGAAAAAACAGATTCCTGTGCGTGTTATGCATTTCACATTTTTGAGGGATCCTCCTCTTTTAAGTGTCAGTGTTTTTCATTGGACAATTCAGTGCGATTCGCCACCTAAGCCAGTAACATCTCTCCCAGAGAACTTGGCCTTTGGGGCTCAGTACTAGCAAGTGCTATGCTGGAAGGTGAGGAATGTGATCTGACATTTCTAGAAAGCTAAGGTTTTACCTTATGTGTTAGTTTTTAAGGGCTGTATATAAGGGTTTTGTCTCTTGCTTAGTCCCTGCCTTGCTTTGTCTATTTGGAAACACAGATGAGAATATGAAGGCAAAAGTAAGATTGTTTGGAATGATTTAGCTCTCTCCCTATACTATGTTTCCTGTGTCTCTAACATTTAGTTTGGGTTTTTATTTTAAGTAGTTGGTGCTCAAGAATGGCATTTATAGTACTGTGCAGCAAAATATTACTGTGACTTGGCTTAGTAGTAATTGTGGAACCGATGCAATGTCTCAGTGCCTCCTAACTGGAGTATTTTCGGTATATTTGTGCAATATTTGCTTGCAAGTTCTTGCAGGATTTTCTTAAGAGCATTTCTAATTCCCATGAAGTGTAGCAACTTAAGAAAGAAGCTGAATAAACCAGCAGAAGTGTTGAAAGACACAAAAACAAAGGAGTTTTTCATGTCAGTTTTTGCAAGCTTCAAACCTTTAGAACTTTAGCCACAACTAACCCAATTGCTTTTGAACACAGTTTGAAATTAAAATGCAGTGTGTGATCTGAGCCCAAACTAAATGCTGTGGAAAGGCAACATCCGTCTTCCTTGTCAACTCCAGGTAGCAGAAAGCACAAATGAAAGGTAATGCTCTGTCGCTTGACCGATGGGCTCTGTGAAAGCCTGAGCGATGGAGCTGTCCACCTTCCAGCTTCATTGCAAGCAGGAAGGGGCTTGTTAAATCCCTGGAGCAGGAGGATTTAATGGACTTTAGCAGCAGCTTTGTGGCCCGCAAATGACCACTGCGGGTTTTAACCACAGAGCTGAAAAAGCAAATATTTGATGCTCGCAAGCAGAGGCTCTGTCTTTATCTCCTCAACATGTATGTGTTTCTAGCATTGGATGTTTCAAAGACCTTAATTCTTAATAGAAGCGCCCCTCCCTGCTGTAAGTTTTCGTGCTTTGGCGCTGTTTTTGCCCGAGAGCGGGTGAGCGGTGTGCCCAGCGGATCGGTGTTTTAGGGTTTTACTCCATATTTGAGCGTTTTTTTTTTTTTTATTTTCCCGCGCTCGGGGCGGGCGGCCCTCAGGGGGCGCCGTTGGCGAGCGGCGGCCGTTGGGCCCGGCTCGCAGGGCGGGGCCCGTCACCACGGCAACCGCTGTGGCGTCAGGAAGTCTGTGTTGCGCCTGCGTCGCTCGGCTCGGACGCGCCTGCGCGCACCGCCCGAGCAGCGGCAAGCGCGGGCCGTTGGCGCGCGGTGCATGCGCTTCGCTGCGGTCCTTCCCGGTGTTGTGGCGGGGTGCGAGGAGCGGAGGGAGCCGCGGCTGCGGCGGAGAGGTCAGCGGCGGGCCGGGGGCGGCGAGGACCGGGCGGGAGCGGCGGCACCGGCGCCCCCTGATCCCCTCCGCGGGCCGCGGCTCTGTGCGGAGGGCCGGGCCGGCGGCGTGATGTCACGGCGGCGCCGCTTGCGCGGTGGTTCACGCCTCTAAAGTGACTTAAAAAAAAAATAAACTCGCCAAAAAGATACCGACTTAGCCCGGGAGACCCCGTTCTTCACAAAACTGTTTGGATTCGTGGTAATTCGTTATCCATCGAGTCCCGTATCAGTCATTTATTTCGCGTTGCCGTCCGTTTCGGTCTGCAAGATTCTTGCTTCCCCAACGGTCCTGCTCAAACGTCGCCGCTGGGGACGGGGATTCTGAGAGATCGGGGGCTCTGCCGGGCCAGAGAGCGCTCGGCCTGTTCGCCCGTAGCATCTGTTGCATTGCAGCTCGTTGCTAGAAATCGGGACCTGCAGGAGCTGTGGTTTTTAATAGTGTTTGGGCTTCTCTTGTAGTGCACTAATGTCATCATCATTATGGGATAGATGCCATTAGACCATTGATTTCTGAGTTAGTAGTTTTAATAACGATCTAATAGCGTTGTTAGTTTTTTGTGGGTTTTATGTACACCAAAAGCTCCTTTTGAACATTCTCTAATAAATCTTGTGTAATTTTACCACATTCTCATTTTAATGCAGTTCCTTTTTTTATGTTCTGCACTGCACCATTTCATTATCACGTTGCTATTTTGCATATTTGTTTTTATACCTACTCTGAATATTTCTCCTCTGAAAATCAGATTAGCATTTAACAACTGGTGTCCTGTTCGTTAGTTGTGGAATGGTAGAATTTTGGGCATCAATTGAAATGTTTTTAAACAGTGCTTAATTCTCAGTTGTATTTTTCATTTTGAAACACCCGCTGCATAGATTCCTGATTTGTATGTTACTGTGTTTGCATACAAGCCATGAAAATTTGCACCTGAGCAACCGTTACTTTTTATTTTTATGATTACTTCCCCTTTATCCTTCCATAGGAGGTATAATGTGAAGTTTTTCCTGTTTTCAATAAGATGCTCTGTAAAATAGGAGGTTAGTTTCTATAACACTTAAAAAACAGGGGCAGTTTTTGTCATGTAAGTACCAATTTAAAATTAATTTCTGCAACGTGATAAAAATTTTACTAGATATAAAATGTTTTGCCTTATGTACGAGGTACTAGTGAGGGGGGTTGCTTTAAAGGAAACATGAACATGATGCACTGATGGGTTATGAGGGAACATAAGTGGGTAGTGTCTGGTAGACAATGATGCTGGTCATTGCTAAGGTTGCTTCTTAAAATCTGTTTTTTTTTTTAGCCGTTATTTTTTGCTTGTTAATTTGTCATTGCTTGTATTTCCCTATCTGTTTCAGTTACCCTTGTCTGCCATAGGAAGACTGACAGAGACTAGAGCAGAAAGGTTAGTACCTGATTTGGAATTTGTCTTCTACACTTATATTTGTGCTCTGCTCACTGAGTAACTCCTGTTCTCTCTCCTCGGTATTATATATTATATTGGCACTTCCACAAAGCCAGAGAACCTGCACTGTGCAGCTCTTGCATTATGTCTCAGTAGGAGAGAGTGTGCCATAGAGTTGTGGTTCTGGGTTCAAGCAAGTTATTAGGAAACAAGATGGAAAAAGAAAGGGCAGACTATTCATGGTATCATGAGTCCCAACTTTCTGCTCAAAATAGGGTCAGCTCTCGAATTGCGTTGTGTTGTTCAGGACTTTATCTAGCCTGATCTATTCTGACTTCCAAAGAGCTGCGTGGGGGGGGTTTGTTGTTTGTTTGTTTGTTTTCTGCAGGAGCAGTGCTGTTCACTGCTGGGAGCAGTGCTGGGCTGAGCAGATCCTGAGTAATATTTGAATTCACACACATATTTAAGTACACAGGTACTTGTGGAAGTGGCTAAACTTAGCACCATTAGAGCATGTGCTGTCACCTTCTCCCACCCTCTGAAGCTTGGAACTTGAGCAAAAAGAGGAATTAGTAAAAATACACTAAAATCTAACCCTTTCCTCCCAATTTCTAGGTTCCATCTTCAAGAACCATCTAGGTTCTTGCTGCTCTGTGCTATTTTGACTATATACATCAAAAGGTTCAGTTGGGCTGTAGACCGAACATCTAAGTGGATAGGTAAGTGCTGCTGTTTATTTTATTTGACCAGCTTGTGTGATTTGTAGAGTCCTAAAATCTTACAAAATTAATCGAATTCTATATTGAAATAAATAATTTTGCAAAACTGTTACTTGACAAGCTCTACAAGATGGTGCCAAAGGGGCTTTAAGGTACATCAATAACAGCATGATCAGATGTATTTAGAGGATCCTGGTCTGTGCCTACGCCTCACTACACGTCTGTAGATGGAGGAGTAAGATAGATTAATCCTTAGGTTTGCATTGCTTATGCATCTCACGTGATCTGCCTGGGGCATTCAGTATTAATTGCAAACAAAAGTTTAACATCAGGAAGTCACCGTAAATAATATGACATGTGTATGCATATGTCTGTGAGAGTTATTTAAAGCCATGGAGGATGTGAGATTCTCTGTGTGCCTCCTCCTACTTAGGAAAAAAAAAAAAAAAAAAAAAAAAAGGTCAATTTGTAGTGATAACTACTCCAAGATTCTGTCTGAAAAAAATAAATTTATGAACTGGTTACAGAAAATGTCAATTTCTCTCTCAGGAAATGATCCAAGACTCACAGCAAAGTCCTCTGCAGGTTTGGGAGGTGGAATTTAAAATAGATAAATCCATTAACATCTGTAATTGCTTATAGGAAAGGCTGACCTGTGAAAATGTGTAACCAGCATTCCTTAGCCTTGCATGGCTGCAGCCAAGCCATTTGAGAAAACAATCCTGCTTGTGTTCTTCCTGCATTTTGAGTCTTTTGGTGCCCAGAGCTTTATTGGAGAAACTGAACCACAGCTGCTGCCATTCCAAATGAAACACTCTGTTTAAGTTTTGAAAGAAATGGATTTGGGAGTCAATATAAAAGCTCCATTAAAATAGCCAGAACCGTAGTGAACATATGGCTAGGAAGAAGAGGACAATCAAAATGTCTAAGAATAGAAATCTAGTTCTAGTGTTGCTCAGGGATTGATGGCATTTCCATATGGATGTTATTGTACCTATTGCTGTTCCAAGAAATCACTAGCTAGCACTGTTATTCTTACTGTAGAAAAAGTTTAAGAAACTTAGTTAAATCAGTTTTTTTTTAAATTAGTTTAAGAAGCTAATTTAAACCAGCTAAGAAAGAGACAATACTTTTATCTGGTGTATGTGACAACAGTTTATGAGACATGGTCAGTGTCTACTGAGTAGCCAAAGGAGGAGGTAAGAACACAGAGGTGAAAGAAGGGTGGGCACATTTGTTAGATGTGCTCTCTCATCTGTCCGAGAAACTCTTCTGCAAGGCCAAGCACTGCTAAGCCTTACTCTGTGAGCTGCTTTTCAGCATGGGGACAGGCTCTCTTCTTTAAATATGCTGTGTCACAAAATGAAATTTTGCACTCCGAGTGACAGTCTTTCCTCCCCACCTTATGGGAGTGAATACATTCATTTTTGCTGTGTTATGTAAATGTAGATATGGATGCATATACAAGTGGGACATCTCAAATTCTGAGCTCCAGGCAGGATTCTGACCTCAAAGGAGAGGTCAGCATGCTTTTGAATGTGGCCTGTGTCTGTCTGTGCGGAAAGTACAGTATTAGTGTTTTGGGTCTATATGTGCTATTATACTTATGTGCTGCAATATTTTATATGAGAATCTCTTCTCCTTCAAAGAAGAGTCTTCAAAGAATGTCCTCTTTCAAATTGGTACCAGAGGCCTGTTTCACACTGCATCTGCGTATACCATCTTACATATCCACCTTTTAGAGGTTTTTCCATTAAAGGGCTTCAGTAAATCTTTCTGAAGCCCTCTAGCGTACCATGAAGATCCTACACATGCTTTGGGCAGATTGAAATGCTTCACTTCCATTCCAAAATCCTCTGAACAAGAAAGTCATCACTGTGCTGAGTGAAAATAAGCAGGGTCCTTGGAGAATGTGCTGCACTAAATGGTATAATATATTCTATGCAGATGAATTAATCACAGAGGAAAGTCCACCGTTGGAACAGTGGAGAAGTGCTGGCGTCTGAAGAATGAAGGCGGCGAGCCAGAGAAGACGCAGCCCTGACTGTTCCTGAGATCTTTCCCTGTAGCGCTGCTAGGCAGCATTACTGCAGCCTGCAGCACCATGGATGAAGAGGACAATGAATTTAAAGTAGTGTGGGCAAAAATTGTCGGTAGGGCAAAGAAGAAAGCTGAGGATACTGAGGAGAAAGCTGAGGATACTGAGGCAACAAAGAAGGTTCAGAAATGGACAAAGACCACTACAACAGGCAGATCTGTTCCTGGGAGCCAAATCGATCAGTGCTTTCCAGTAGTGAAGGGGAAAGATTTGCCACAAAATTTGGGTTCTAAGGTGCCGACAGGGATGCGTGAAGAAGACGACGATGCTGTGGCCTGCAGTAGTGGTGGGACGTCACAAGAAGACAGGAGAAGCGCTTTCCCTGACAGCCAGCTGCGCACAGTGACCAGTTACTCTACCAAGAGGAATGTGACAGGTGCGTGCACTGAAATCTTTCAGACAGAAAATAGGCTAGTACTGAAAAGACTCAGTTCAGTAGAGCTCTTTAGAAGTCTGGAGGAGGTATGCAGTTCTTCAGTAAGGTGAAACCTAAGTGCTGAGTGATATATGAGGGAGTCATTACCTTTTTTTTTGCGACTTCAGAATGTAAATCATTCCTCAAATCATCAAGAAGCAAGTTTAGATTATATCAAAGTGTTTTTTCACAGTGTGTTATTGTATTGAATGTTGAATTATGTTGCCATTGACTGTCACCAAGGCCAAAAAAATAAATTAAGAAAGGTTCTGGGTTAATTGATGAAGGATTGGTCTTTCAGTGATGACTAAATATGATGACCAGAAGGCAGTCACCAGTGCATGAAATCCTTAAACTGACAGCTAAGGTCAACCAGGAGAAGGATTATTTTGTACTTGTTCTGCCTGATACCCTTTCGTAATTATCTACTAGTGACTGCACTCAGAAACTGGGCTGGTGAGATCTTTGGTCTGATCTCACAGGTTGCCTCAAAGCAGAGCGGAGATACACTGAGCTGTTAGCCTGCTGCTCGTTACCACCCCTCCTTAGGAACACCTGTTGCTTGGTTCTGAGCCTGAAAGTCCGAAGCATGGATAGGGCTTGAAGATCAGAGTAGAAACATGTTCATTTTTTTTGACTATCTCAGGTTGCTGTTTTGGGAAGCTTCCCAAGAGCTCCCTGGGCAGCTCAGTTACCTGTTTAATTCTGACTGGGAAACTGTGCTTTGTCCCCTTCAGTGAATGCTCCGAGTGACTGTTCCCAGACTACACTATCCTTCCGTCCTTCACAACCAGAGACCTGCTCTTCAGACACCTTGAAGACACCACTGCTGCCTGGGTCGAAGGTGCGGGCAGCAAAGCTGGCGGTGGAGGGAATGCAGCACTTCAAGAGAGTGGCACCTGAGCAGCTAAAACATAGCCTGGGCGATAGCTTGCCAAAGGCTGCAGCTAGCAGGAATTCCTCTGATGAAAGCGAGGAAGAGAACCCGGAAAAAGGTACGTTTCTGCTGTTATTTAGCTCCTGTGT
This sequence comes from Tinamus guttatus, assembly GCF_059628265.1. Taxonomy (NCBI): domain Eukaryota; kingdom Metazoa; phylum Chordata; class Aves; order Tinamiformes; family Tinamidae; genus Tinamus; species Tinamus guttatus. The sequence continues at coordinate 1,339,215 of NW_028288640.1, forward strand.
GTGCATGGAGAGTGCTGAGGGCTGCTTAGGGTGATTGCATGAGCAGCAGTCTGGATTCCTGGGCTTTGTTCACAGCTGGACAGGTGGCTTGTGTGATGCTGAATAAGTCGCTCGACATGTCTGAGAACTTGCTTTCTCTATTGATAAATGTGTATTGATCTCTATACTTCTCTCCTAGATCTTTTGTGAGGCTGAAATTTGATTTTATGTTAAGTTCTGGAGAGAGAATTTACTTTCTGGAAACAGGTTGAGATTCTAAGAGCATCAGTAAATCCAGTCGTTCTTCTCAGGGGCAATATTGTGTAGCTCATATAAATATGACCTTAGTTACTCCGTGTCTTCTGTAAATCTCTGAGCACTTACAAAATAGGATGTTCTATGCAGATGAATTGAATCCGTAGCAATTTGAATTCATAGCACTTTTTTTGGTGTTTTGGTGCTTTAAAAGTCAAGGCCCCTTTAAAAGTCAAGGCCCTGCTGGTTCTCTATGGACATGAGAATTTCCTGTGTTTAATATGTAATGTTTAAGACCCCATGTTCTCCCAGAAACTTCATCTAAAACATAACTCTCCTTTTGGTTCGGATACATAATGTGCGATGAACCAATTGCCACCTTCCACTCCTGGGGTAGTGCTCTCCTGTACTGTTTGTGCATTCCCTTGTGAGAAATGAGATGTGAAGATGCAACAGGAAGATTGCAGGGGTTTTTTAAGTTAATAAAATAATCATGACAAATGTAACAGTTTCATGCCTTTCATTACAAGATGTTTAACTCTATCATCTCTCCCTTCTGTGCCAGTTACCCACGATCTTCCATCCACAAAGGACGATGGTGCTTTGGCTTTTGCCCTTCAGCAGAAGATCAAGGAGGAAGTCCCGGAAAGCCTAGAGGAGAAGGGCTTGTTTTTTTGTCTGATCTGCCAGAAGGATCTTTCAGCCATGAACACAACACGACGGACGCAGCACGTTAATAGGTGAAGCACTAGCATGAAAGGCCAGTGTGGCTTTCAGCAGCAGTGCCTTAGAGAAGATGTAATTGCAGACTAGGTAGCAAAGCTACCCGTTAGTGTCCATTTCAAAATCTGCCCATTTCAACACCATTTATTCATTTATATAATGATTTCCTAAGAACATTTGGTATGTCAGCTGTTTGCAAATCTGAGCTATTCGCTGAAGGAAAGATGTGATACTGTTTTGCAAGATGAATAAATACATAGACTATGCACTATATACCTTTGTAAATACTATATATAGGCACTATAGACCTTTGCTTTCCACAGGTAATGAGAGTGGAAGGCTAAGGGAAGGATCCTTGTGTTTTCTTTTGTCAGAATGGTGTGGGCTTAAATTGATGCCAGCACTCTATAACAGTTTCCTTAGTGGTAAATATCAAATACTGTTAAAATATTACATACAGCTAGCTCTTTATAAATGAAAAGTCTGTGCTTCTCTGTAAAGAAAGTATTGTAAACACCTTGCTTAACTAGTTGGAGTTGCTCAATTACAGCATTTCAGGAGGCAAGGTTCAAAAAGAGCATTTTATTTTATTTTGTTTTGTTTTGTTTTGTTTCCATCATCCTCCAGGTGTCTGGATGAGATGGAGGCAGCAGAGATCTCCTCCTCCAGCAAACCAGCAATCCCTGATTGTCTCAGCTGTGGCAAACATTTCCAAACTTCCGAGAGCCAAACTACTCACTTGAAACGCTGTGCTGTGAAGATGGATGTTCCTCCTAAAATGCTGCTTCAGGCACTGCAGGTGTCTCAGTTTGGAGTTGCCTCTCCTAAGTATCCCAGGTAAGATTTTGGTGAAAATCTTGCTTTCCTTCAAAAGTGGTGGATGACTATGAGTCAGCAGACAGGAGCAAAATGGGAAGTAAATAATCTTACACTAATTTGTCAGAAATATTTATACTCTGAGAGGTAATTATGTAATAAAGCTGAATAGCGTGGTTGAGCTTATTAAGCAGAACATGCTATATGAGCATACAGTCTCTTCGGAGTATCTGTGTTTCCAAGGCCTCAGCTTTTCGGCTCGTTGCTGTCCTGGATACATGGGCCTTATCCACAGAGTCAAGGAGGAAACATACAGGATGTTTTGAATTGTGCTGGGTGCAGAGATGTATCTGCTCTTTGGGATTTGAGCAACATGTTCAGAGTATAGCGAGTGGTGCCTGCCTGAAATGTATCCAAAGGACTTTTAAGTCTTATTGTGCTGAGGAAGGGCCATTGCTTGTTTATTGTGGAAGTGTAAGATTGGCAGAACGGTTTTGGTGACGGTGTTCTTGACTTCAACCTGTTTTTTGCCCTTTGATACAAAGTTTAGGTTTGAGGTAGCAGATGGTTAAGGCCATTCCTGCCCTTGCAAAAAAAAAAAAAAAAGGCAGTTTGTCAGTGCTGCAGTCTTATGTTTACCTTTCCAAAATAAGATTTTCTCCAAATTGCTGTGAATTCCACGCATGATAAGAAATCCTTTTCTTTCCTCCACAGAAAAAAGTACTGTTGATGCTTTCTTATTATTCTGGATATGGGAATCTCTCTGAGGAAGGGGGGCAGCTGGTCTGAAGTGCTCAGGGTTTCTTGTCTCTGATCCAGTTATGTTAGGTTAACTTGGGCTTTCTGCTGCATTCTTACGTTTCAGCAATCAACCAAACACATCAAAACGCAAAGAGTTCTCCGGAGATGACTCCAAGGAAATGAAAAAGAGGATCAAAATGGAACCTCAGGATGAAGATCTGCAGGTTGCTATGGCAATGTCACGCTCTCTCTTGGAGCAAGAAAAGCGTGAACAAGCAGCAGTAGCTGCAAATATGAAACCCGTGGCTGCCTTGCCAATCAAATGGAAGCCTGGATCAGGTATGTGTCACCGTGAGTGTCTCAGGCTGTACTATTGGAGGAGTGATGTAACAGCCTGCTCTTCACTACCAACTTTTCTGTTGGGCATAGGGGATGACAAGCACACTTCTGTTTCATTTAAGTTGTCCGAGATGGAGTAATGCAAAGTATCCACATACAGATAGCCAAGGGAGGCTGCAGGATGTTTCACTGAAATCCATTCTGAGTCTTATATTTATTTCACTGGTTGATTGTTTCAAAACTATAGAATGTTTTTAAGATGAGTTGTTTTTTAATAAATCCCAAAGGGAAAACATGAAAAGACCATTGTTATTTTTTTTGCAGTGCATTTTTCTTATTCACTGTCCCATACCCTTGATTATGCAACTTTTTCATCCTTCTCTCCTTGCTCTGCTTTCTTTCTGAAGTATATGTGCATACAACTACACACATTGAACCTGTGGTTTGCTATTTAAATGCACAAAAATGGTCAGAAAAGAAGCCAGTTGCCCTGGGGGAAGGTTGAGTTCTGCACATAGGAGACACTTTGCTCTTCGTGGCTCTCCTCAATCTCTTCCTGCTGATAACCACTGCCAATTATATTGGGAATTAGTAAGTCAAAGGCAGTAAAGAAACAGACCTGAGAAACAGACCTGACAAATGAGAGCTGTGCAGGATTCATATGTGCTGTGGTTTGACATGAGTGACCATCACCAGTGATCAAGACACACCAAAAGCAGTCCTTCATGGCTTTGGAGTCTTTTTTCTTCTCTCTCTCTCTCTCTCTCTTTTGAGTGAAGCGCTGCTAACTCGCCAAAAGCACTGTACGCTCACTGTTCAAAGGGTCTGGAAGGTAGCCTGCACATAGGTATCAGTTGCTTTCATAGTGATCTGATTTGACAGCTCAGCCCAGCAGGACCATGTGTGCACGAATAAGTCTTCCCTGAAGGTTTGTTTCTCTGGCAGAAGTAACGGGAGGCTTGGGACTTATTGCAGAAATCTTGTGTTCTGCTGTAGTTGCATTTTGATCATTGCCAACGGCAACACTTGAAAAAGCTGGCAGGTTCAGTTCCTCTGCTTATGTGTTCAGCTGTTCATTTATTTGGGTTTCTTTTGCTTTTCTTTTTAAAGAGAAAAGAACACGTAAAAGAGGCCCAACTACTCCTCCACCGTTACTGCTGCGGGATCCAGAGACAGCCCGCAAAAGGACTGAAGAGCGAGCCGCCATGGTGCTTACACAAGAGATGGAATTCCCTCCCACTCCTCGGCTTCCCACCAGCAGGATTTTGGAGGATGGATCTGAGAAAACAGACTGGCTCATGCCATCGCCCAGAAACAAGGACTGCCCTTTATGGAACAGCAGTGCTCTAACAGGGCCCTGCGACCCTGAATCATTCTACACTGCTGAACTGACCCCTCCAATTGTACCTTGCATAACTGTGCAGGTGGGATGCTCTTTTCTCCTTCCTCTGGTATTTGTGTGCCACAGTTTACTTGCTCTGTAGCCCTTCTCTTTTCTGCCATTTAAGTGAGTCACCCCATGCTCTGCATGCTCTCTGCTCCTGCACAACTGTCCCCTGGTCTCACACAAGTAGGTTTGGTGATCTTGAACTTTCACTTCTCCCTTTTGGACAGGAGCCTGAGGCTTGTGTTGCCAAGCTGTTCTTTGGGCTTTTGGAAGACAAAACAAATGGGAGCAGAGCACTGAGTGAGAGGGCTTGAGCCTCTTCATTTTGCCACTAGCTTAGCTATTTTTACAGTAGCCTGACTCTTGTGTTCCTTCTTGATACTTTTCTCTGACTGATTATAATCAGAGCCTTTCTCTTTCTTTACTCATGTTTTGTATCAAGGCAGCAAGGAACAGTGTGGAAAGTTCACACTGAAGATGGATGCTTGTGTGTTACACTGAGGAGGGGGTGGGCACTCCTAGGGTTGTAAAGTGAAGCGTTTGCATTTCAGGCTTTCCCCATGTATCCCACTGCCTGAAGCTGCATGCAGGACTGTGATCCAGTTTTAAACCGGGCGGTCTCACTCTGTTATTATCCAGATGTCTTGCCTCTCGTTTTTCTGTAGTTTTATAAATATAAATATATATATATATATATTATATATATATATATATAAATATAAATAAAAATAGTTTTATAAAAAATAGTTTTATAAAAATAGTTTTATAAAATATATTAATTTATTGATGTCTTTTTTTTTCTCTCCTTTGATCAGATTTGTAAGTCAGAGACTTCTCTGCCATCAGTGGGATCTGATCAACCAGAAGTATCTCAGCAACTTCAGCCTGATCTCAGTCCTCATTATCCTGCTTCTCCAGAGACTGGAGAAAAAGCTGCTGATGAAGCCGACTCGGGCTCTGAACGGGCTGGACAGATTTCGTCTCAGGGCGAGAAGGTTCATGTTCAGAGTCTGCAGCAACTGGTTGAGTTGGCCATGGAAGCACAAACTCAGTGGAGGCTTGAGCTTAACGACGCTCAGGAAGTAGAGCAGCCAAGTAAGTTCTGGCAGCCTCATGAGCCTCCTCTCTGGTGTCATCAGCTGTGAGGAGCCACGTTTAGCCATACTGAACTTGGAGAGCAGTGGCAGCAGCCGCAAGATGATATTGTTGATCCAGGGGGTGATATTTGGGGGCATTGTTCTGTAGCAGGCTTTAGGTACAATCAAGTTGACATTTCTGAAATGATTCATAGATCCCAATATTTAAGAAGAGCTCCTCTTAGACAGCAGCTTCTAAATTTTATTTTAAAAATCCTTTAAAGGTGTCAGATGCATTTCTGCCAGCTGGGGGCCCAGACACGGCCAATAGTGAGGCAAAAATATATCCCCAAAATATATGCTCTTTTCTGCCTAGTGGCTTTTGCCGACAGCACTGTCTTACGAGGTTTCACCAGGAGAAGACCTGGTGAAAGAAGAGCGTAAGAGATGATGTTGTGTTGGTACATGGATACACAGTCCCTGAAGTTGATCTGTACAGGCTGAAAAAAGTCCACCACCTAGAATTCCTTCAAGAGCAGCTCTAACTTCCCTGGTTACAGTGGTGTGCATTGCACAACGGCACATTCCAAGACCAATGGTAGCCTTAAAATTGTCCAACCATTTAGCATAATATATGCACTGTGTGTCTCCTGTTCACTCATCAGTGAAGACTATGGTTGCTAAATCTAATGTCTCTCCGCTTTGTACTTGACTTGGGTAAAATTCCCTCAGTTCTCCTATTAAGCTGCAGCAAATGGCTGCTGGTCATATGCCAAGAAAACCAAATGCATCTGATAAAGCCAAGAGGGGGAGGCTGAACCGTTCAGCTCAGAAATGTCAGCCTGGGACAGGAGTCTCTTGGGGAGTTGTCATGGCAAGGAAGAAATGGCAGTTAAGAGTTGCCACTTCATTCTGTCTTACAAGAAGTTTGTACATGACTTGAGATGTGCCTTTTCTTCTTTGAGGAAAAGAATTGACTTCCAGTGATTCTTCACTAAGTGGCTTTGCCCTTCTACCCATAGAGAAGAGATTTCCGAGAAGCAACGATATAAATGTAAGGAAAAATGTTATTTTTCCCCTTTTTTGTATTGTTTATTTGCACTGTATTTTTGTATTGTTTATCTGTTAAAAAAAAAAAGCCTCTCCCATTTGATTAATTTCCAGAAGTATGGAGTATTTCCCATTCATTTTCACAGAAACAGAGATGTTTAAGCATTACAGTCACTCACAGGAATCATCCTAGGCAAAGCTGAAGTCCAAATACGTGATGTTTCATTGATGCCCACAGGCAGGCTTGTGGGTGTTTCAGAGTGTTTGTCCTACTTAATTTAAAATAACAGGTAACATAAAGCAGATTTGTGCATAATTTACACAAAGAGAACCAGGTTAAATATTGAGGCTGTAGTGCATAGAGTATTTGGGGGTAGTTACTAGGGATGTATCTGCTCAGCACTTAGGTAGTACTCTGCTTTGATGCCCAGCCTAGATGACACAGGCCACACTTCCTGGAGACCAGGAGAGACAGAACTGTCTGGGGTTTCATCCAGGCTCATGTACGCACCCATTTTGCATGGTTCTGACCAGAACTTTGTCAATGCCTCTCCTCTTATCTTCCTTTCCAGTCTTTCTTTTGCACAGAGAATGGTGCAGCCAGAATATTTCTGTTCTTACTTAATTTCCCCATTTTCGAGTCATAATTTTAGTGTCAGCAGGAAGGCTGTTCTGGGCTTCCTGCCTGGAAAGCAGTGCCTGCCTTCTCGGGGTACCGTCTTGCAGGTGTCCTACCTGCCAAGAAAAAGAGAGCAAGAAACACCTAACAGGTTTCCAGACTGAGCTTCCTGTCTTGCCCTTGGAGAGCAGTCCATGACGTGCAGAGTCTCCTCTAGCCCACCTGTGAAGCCTGGAAGAAATGGCCCAGCGTGTGCTGCCGTTTCCATTCTAACTGGTACTGGCTCCTTGCAAACACACTGAAGCAAGTAGAGAGGTTGAGTTCCCACTGAACCAACCTAGAAACCTGCTAATAAAATAAAGAGCTCTGCTGTTTCTGGTGGAACTACATCTCATGGAGTTGGATAAAACTTGCCTTTCTTCCAGTCTGTGCTAGGTTCAGAAATTACAAGGTCAACAATTAGTGTCTCAGGTAAAGCTGCTTTCTACTTACAGTCAGGCAGCCTCCCTCAAGAAGACCTTGCACTGATAAGGATTCTGTTAGTCCTGAGAAGGCAAAGGCAGCCATACCCACGCTGGGACCCAGAGTACAGCAGTGCTGACAAACTGGGCTGTTGCCTCCTTATCTGCCAGGAAAATGCCTTACAGCTGTAACAACTCCTGTCTTTGTGTCCCTTCTATGTTCTAGTCCTCTTTCAGGATGCTGGCAGAAGATTACAATATCATGGTCAACAACGCCTACTTGAGTGATATCCAGTTTCAAGTGGACTCTGGAGAAATCCTTTATGCCCATATGTTTGTGCTGTATGCACGCTGTCCACGGGCTGTTCAGCTGGTAAGTACTGCTGTTAGACTCTTCTCTTCCCCTCGAGTAAAGCCCCTTTGCAGTAACAGGAGTTTGACCATCTATTCCAGACTGATCACAACAAATGAGTTAGTGATGCCGTACAGTAAGCACAGAGTATTTGGAGATCCAGTGGCAAGTCACTCTGGACCTGCTGATTACGGAGTAGACAGTATTTACAAGCTGTGCTTGTAACTAACCCAAACAGAGGTCTGTCACTCCCACAGGTGCTATGGAGGTAGCTGCATTGACCTGTGCCTTTGGCAAGGCCAGTGAAGTAATTTCTGTGTTTCCAGAAGCATTTTGGTTCATACAGTTTCCAGCCTGCTCCTGTGCAATTTCCTGCAAAGGCAATGAAAGGTAGTGGGCTGAAGACAGGAACTTGCCCTCTGACAGAGCTGCCACCAAACCATACCAACTTCTTGACAAAGTTTTGTCATTCTTTCTGGAATCAGTAGAATTCGTTTTGTCCTCATGCATGATTACAGCAGTTTCAACTCAAGGTGCTTAGGACCATTTATGAGGGGTCCTTGAAAGCTTCAGGGTACAAGTTAACAGCTGTATGGAGCTCCCTATTCCCCAGGGAGCTCTGTATCTCTGGTCATTTTAGCTTCCCTCTGAGGCATCAAATCCTGGCCATAGGAACAGACTTTGACACAAAAAAAAAAAAAAAAATTAGTGGCCTGATAGAGAGCAGATACTGCTGGTGTTGTTCCTTTATGAGGAAGTGGACCTTGTTTGCTTTCCTTTTACCGCACAGGTTTACGACGAAGGGATATATGTGAAGGTGAAGGACGATGACGACGAGCAGACGCGCCGGGTGCTGCTGAGCGATGTGACAAAAGAGGCAGTCCTCGCGTTCCTGCGATATCTTTACACTGCTTATACTGACATCCCTGCTAGAATTGTGCCCCAGCTGAGGGCTTTGGCTACCAGGTTTGTATCATATGAGTGTGCTTTGGGTCACCTCATGCTTTCAGCCACATGGACTTTAACCTGATACCTTCTGTTGTGGTTTCAGTGGCTTTCACAAAACTCATTTCACTTGAGATGCAAGTACCTCTGCTTCCATCTTAAGTGAAATATGAACACAAGAGCATCTTATCCTCATTTTTTCATGAATCTTTCTTCAGGTTACATCTGCTTGAGATTTTCTATTTTTGGTTTATGACTAGAACACTTGCCAAGTTTTGTCTCATGATCTTTAATGACAGCTGATGGTGGCAATGGTGATGAGTGTAATTCTCAAAGCATTGCCCTAGTGACACACTTAATCTGAATGAGACTTGCAGAATGTGGATGCAGGGAATGCTAATTTGTTATGTCAGTCATGATCCTAGACATGTGTTAGATAATGAACTTGAAACAGCAGCAGATGAAACACATTCTATCGGATCAAAATCACTTAGTTCTGGAAATGTAGGTGTCCTCCTTTTAAAGTAATTCTGAAAAAGACCAGGAAAAAAAATCTGCTCTTTTATGTTGATAGTCAGTTAAACTCATACCTAATCAAGGAGAACTGATTATCCTCTGTAGTGGCAGCGATGCATTGTTTGGAATGGGGGAAATAAGTGTGAAACCTGAGAAGATTATGGTGACACGGAGTGAAAACCTGAAATTGTTATTGACTTTATTAATGTTGAAACTGCATGTCTAATTTGGCACAACAGTTTCACAAATTAAATTTAACTTTCTTTACAAGACTCACTAGATTGATCAGGCAACTATAACATTTTGGAATTTTGAATGAATTTTGAGGGAGATTAACATTAACATTTCTGTTACATTCTTGCAGGTTTGATTTAAGGGAACTTGTGCTCAAGTGTAAGGACTGCGCTGAAGAGAGCCAGGCATCTTCTGGAGTGGATCCAGAAGATGATCTCCTCTCTGCGAGAGATGATGAAGATAATGATAACAGAGCTGAGAACTTCAAAGAGCTCCTGAACTCAGTGTGGGTGGGTGAAGATGAGGAAGAAGAAGCTGTGCTAAACCCTGCATGCCAGAAGGAAGACGACAACGGGGTGGGTGAACAGGAGCCGGAGGAAATATATGAGTTTGCTGCAACTCAAAGAAAAATGGTTCAAGACAAACTGGAGATGAGGGAAGGCACAGATGACAACATCTGTAGGGATACTGAGGTAGCCCAAGGTGCGAACCAGCAGACTGAGAAAAAAGAGGCAAAAAGGTCCGTATCTGCCTTGATAAGCAATGACTTCAAACATCTGAGGGAAGACAGTGATGTGGAAACATCCAAATGTGAGTTGTCTGAAGAAGAGAAAATGCAGAATACAAGTGGATGCAAAAATGTGAATGCCACAAGCATCAATTTTGAGTCTTGTCAGTTTGAACCTCAGATGTGGGTTAGGAGATGGGAAAGTGGGAAAGATTTCAAGTTGTCTCAGGCTTCACATAATATGGGAGGAGACGACCGCTTGGAAGAACAACAATTCACCAACTGTTCACTGCACAATGATACTGATAGGCGTGAAAATTATAAATGCTTATTTTCCAAAAATCAGATAGAATACAGTGAGCCTTCTCCAATGAAAGAAGTTATCAAAGAGTCAGGAAAGGCTGTTAGCAAAAAACATGCTGATGTTAATGATTTGCTTCCTTACTCCAAGTCACAAAAAGACCTCTCTCCACAAAGGGATGGTTTTTGTGGCAGTCCTCCTCTCAAATCTTCTGTGTCTTTTTATCCTGCTGTTGGTTCTTCACCTATGTCTTCAGAATCGGATAGGAAATTTCCCAGAGAAGCAAAAACACCAGAGAGAAATCAAAAACCATTCCTGTCTCCCAAAATAGCTTTCCAGAAAGCCAATGAGCAGGACATTACATCAGGAAATCGGAACATGGAGAGCACAATTTCTCCAGAAGAGCTTTCCTGCACTGATTTAAACAAGCATAAATATGCTTCAGTTTTGTCAACACCAGTCATAAAAACTCAGGATGTTGCAGTCCAGAACAGAAAAGAGGCTGATATTATTGTTTCATCTTCTGATAATGAAATGGAGCTAGAACAAGAGAGGAAGTTACCAGAGTCTGGCTCTCCTGAAAGTTTCCTGAAGCCCAGATTCTGGGAAGTTTCAGATAGTGAAGAGGAGGAATTCCCACAGATGCTTTTTTTAACTGAGAAGGTGTCAGCTTCAGCAGATGCCTGTCCGACAGACCTTGCAAAGACTCCCGGTGAGAGCTTGTATCTGTACAGAGTTCACTGAAGTAGGTTAAATTGTTGTCATTTTAGGTGATCATCCTGTTTGTTGTTCACCTGCTATATTGAGAGGGTGTTTTGGCCTTCTAATCCAAAGCAGTCAGGGCCAGGCACAAGAAGATACAGTCAGCTTCTGATGTGGGGGAGTGCAACTAAATACGTGGGATAGTTGGAGCGTAGCCATTTGTGATCCATTCATGCTGCTGCTTTGACAGTGATCGTATGCATTGTAGAAATGATGAGACATTACCTGGGAGGGGAAAAAAAATCAAACAGCCTTCACTTTGCATGCTAGGGAATGATTATTCCTTGCAGTAATGGGTCTTGTTTTTCATGCATTCATCACTGATGTATGTGCTAACAATTACACGAAGACATCGGGTAAGCTTTGCTTCCAGTGGTAGAAGTATAGAGGTTGGCTGGAAGTAGGTGCCTCTCCTGCCCACGGGTAGGCTCTCTGCATATTTTCCTGCAAAGTTCTTCTGATTTGCCTTTGCTTTGACTTGCCCTGCCCTTGTGTTTGCTGATTGTAGGCTCTTCCAACAGATTTTTGTGTGTCCAGCACTGGTCCCAACTGGAGGACACAGTGAGCGGTTTCAGGACGCACACAAGACTAAGGGCCAAGCTGCTCTTTGCCACCAGATTGCACTTAGTGGTGTCAGGAGCTGGGCCTTGTCTGCTTGAATGTCTGATGACACAGAGAACACTAGCCTCTGGGGTCATACCCTTCTGGGGTCAGCTGCTTACTAGGACAGTTCCTTCCATCTAAGCTCTAAGAACAGCAATTTATCCCTTAATATTTATTAGATATATTACTAATTATACTATCGTAAGTAATTAGTTTAACAAGCAGGATTTAGAACATGACCTGAGACTGACTGTGCTTCACAGTATCAGGAAATCAGTATCACTAAATCAGTATCTAATTCAGGCCCCCAGAACCTTGACTTGTTCGGTTTCTTCTGCATCAAGTCTCTCCTATGCAATTTTCTTCCTTGGGAAAGAACCACTTCACAGAATTCAGTAAACATATATTTTTAATTACCTTGCAGCAGTTCTATCAAAGCCTCCAGTGGGCTTTTTTATTCAGACCTAACATATGGCTCAATTTGTTTTCTGATTTAAAGACAATAAAAAACAAATATCCTAGACCCAAGGAAGACGAAAGTGTTGATCTGTTCAGTATAAAGGTATTTAGTAGAGCAGCTTGCAGACAAGTAGTTCTTCTTAAACAGTTACTAGATAACATTAAAATATCTGCCACCAGGAGGGGAAGATATCATCCCTCCTATATCCTTCTGTACTAATTCTGATGACAATTTCATTCTGTTGCAGAACCTGCCTGTCAAGAGAAGGACAAGTCTCCTGAGAAGGACAAGTCTCCTGAGACTCCTATGACACCAATGCCAGCTTACTCCCTTATGAAGACCCCAGAACTGAAGAGGGAGTTGAGCAGGTTAGCACTGCTTCTACAAGTATATCTACAAAAAAAAAAAAAAAAAAAGTACAAGTACATCTCTTTATGAGCAGAAAAAATACATGGAAGTTCCATCTCCATATGAGGAAGAACTTCTTTACTGTTTGGGTGTCACAGCCCTGGAACAGGCTGCCCAGAGAGGTTGTGGAGTCTCCTCCCCTGGAGATCTTCCAAACCCGCCTGGATGTCACCCTGTGCCACATGTTCTAGGTGTCCCTGCTGGAGCAGGGGGGTTGGACTAGATGATTTCGAGAGGTCCCTTCCAACCCCAACCATTCTGTGATTCTGTGAGAAACCTGCTGGTAGGTGGTGTGAAAGGCAGCTACTGTGCTAAAGGGGAAAACTTGATGGTTTTCCAATGTCATGCTCTTCCAGCTGGCCACTGAGCTTCCTGGCCTGGTCACATTGCTGAGCTATAGCAGTGGAAGGCGCAGCATTATCTTAGGCTTAAGTCCTACCTTTCTCTTTCAGATTTGGAGTTGGTCCTTTCCCAAAACGCCAGATGGTGTTAAAGTTGAAGGCCATATTCCAGGATACTCACCAGGACGTGGATACGGATGTGGATACTGACACAGAGGATGATATCCCATCCTCCCAGCTTCCCCCACAGAGGCCTCCAGCCAAGCGCCGTAGGCAGCTGAAGACTAACGGGCATGCTGGTGGGAAACGTGCCAAAATCTCCAACTGTAGACAGACACCAACTGTATCTCCAGAGAGGGGCTCTCTGGCAGCTGATAAGGAGGAGCTGATGCTCTCATCATCTCAGGAATCTTCATATTCTCGGGAATCTTCATCCTCGCTGGATGGCAGTGACGTCTCTACTGGTATACAGAGGTAGGGGAACAAAATACTAACAAAGGAGTCTACTGTGCAGCACAGAGATGAGCTGGGAAAATGGGAAATATAAGTGTCAATGCAGAATACAGGGGATCTGTACTGTAGGCAGCTTCCCTGAGCTTTTGTCACTTGAAGTAAGTTCTTCTGTTGTGCGTTTCAGTCTAATTGCTAGTGAGCTATTCTGAGAGCACAGAAATGCTCACGGGTGAAACTGCACATGGGCAGAGCTCAAAGCTGGCACTGCAAGGAGCCTCGCAGGGTGGAGTGAGAGCCTGCAAGAGGAGCAGGGAGCGCTGCTCGGTGAGCACTGCGTGTGGTGCTGCACAGAGCAAGTGTGTCAGCAGTAGTGCAGCAGGAGCAAGGAATGCCGGGCAGCACCGGCACAGCTTGATGTGCAGGTTTGCAGAACACGTGGCGTGTTCTGCCTCCCTCCCTTTGGCAATTGCTGGTGTCGGAGATCCTACACAGGGCATTGCAAGGGTTGGCAGCCAGGGACTTGGGCATCTCTGAGTGTGCCCTTGATGACCAGTGGTTTCCTTGATTGTTTTTTGCACTTTTTCTCACTTTTAGTTCTTGTAGCAATATATCCGAAGATGAGGAAGAGGAGCTCCCAGCTTCTCAGACAGCAGCCCGGGAAGCAGATACACTGGACGCAGTGGGAAACTGCATCATTTCAAATTCAGTCCTGTACCACAAGGTCCTCTTTTACGAGCCAATTGAGCTGGCTGCACTGCACCGAGAGCTGAAAGCAAACGGCATGAAGATTTCCAAGGCAAAGCTGATGGATTTTCTAGATGCTTACTGTATCACCTTCACCACGGCTGCAGAGCGGAAGGAGAAGGAAGCCAAAGGCAAGGGGAACGGAAGACAGAGGAAACGCTACTGAATGGAGCCTCTCTCCCATTTCCAGCGGCAGCTGCAAAGATCCCTCCTGTTGGTGCACTCCCCTGCTGCTTCTCCTCTTTATCTTTGCTTTCCATTTTTTCCTAATAAGTTTTAGTTCCCTAATAAGATCTTTTTTCCTGAATCCTCAGACTCTCCAAGTAGTTATTTATTCAGTATCTGAGCGGCCCTACTGATTGCTACGCAGGGGACATTGTGGAAATAAGAGGCCTTTGCTGTCCTTGGTTAATCTGGTGGTCTCTGGTAACACTCCTCAATCTGTGTGCAGCTGTTCTTCTAAACTATTTCTCATGGCTTTGCAGTGTCCTCTAACACCAGCAATTGTGTGAAAGCCTGGATTCCAACATTCCACTGTGTGTGTCCAGCATGTAGCAGGTATTGGCGTGCTGGGATCTCCAAGATATAATCTGCTCCATTTTCTGAGGGCTGTGTTACCTTGTCTTTGTAGTCCGATCAGAGCACATCCTTGACAGAGGTGGGGTTTTTTGTTTTTGTTTTTTTAAGGAGATGGTATTATAGTGATTAAATCTCTTCCTTGAACAGTCTCTTCTTAAACCTATTGTAAAAGAAGTTGTGAACATCATCTGGAACTCTTGGACAAACTCCTGGACCCTAAAAGATCATCTTTTATATGTATTTTGTGAGCTCTTCTGACTTTCATGTGTTTTGAGAGCTTTGAATCTGAAAAGGTCTTGGCAAAAAGGACACATTGTTATTTTTTTTAAAAAAGGAGCCACTTTTGTAACGTATTTATGTATTCTGGAAATTATTTATATTTTTGATATATTATAGCCTTTTTATTTAATTTATATAAATAAACAGAATAAGATCTTGATGATAAACTGTAACAGGTAATGCCTTAGGAAGGCCCGGGGCAGCCTAAGCAGCAGTCCTGGGTCTAGCTGGGAGCAGTAGTGGCTCCACAGTGAGCGCTCTGGCTGGAAGGGTCCTCAGCAGAGGACGGAAGGACAAGGTGAGTCGTGGCACAGGGGCCCAGCAGCAAGGAGAGCTGGAACAAGGGATTGCTGCGCAGTGGCTGGAGAGAGGAAGATCACCAGGTTTGTTTGAGATGGAGAGCACCAAGGTAGGAGAGACTCCAGGTAAGGCTGGGGAAGGTGTTTTGGTTGGCCAGAAGGAGAGATGGGGGAAGACTTTCTTGCAGAAAAAGGCCAAGTTTTGCCTTAAGTGGCATTCTAGGAAATACTGTTTCCCATAATGTATCACATATTTCTCTCTTGTCAGTCTTAATATGTGAAAATAAGTAAGATCCCTTTCCATCTTCTCTGCTGTATTCCTAGTCAAGACATTTATCATCAAAACTTTTGCAATCAATTCTTTCTTATATCTTGACCTTCAGCAAATACAGTGTTACACTTTGGGCATATAAATTACAATCGTTCAACTAATAGGACTGCACCATAAGAAACTTGGTAGCATGCTAAGAAAAAAAAAATTTAAAAAGAACAGTTACTGAAAATGCCTATATCCTCTTTTCTCTGTCATCCTTAAGCCTTTCAACTAAACACTTTGCCTAATGAAACAAAACAAAAATTTAACAACTGTGCCATTCGGATTGGAGATAACATTTTGCAGAGGCTTCTCTCAGTATTCTTGTGGCTACAGTTGACAAAATTAAATGGTTTTCCTAATTCTAACAATTCTCCCAAAAGAGGAAAAATGACTTGCAGCATGTCAGATAGGTCACAATGCAGCCTGCATGCTGCAAATTATCAGAAAGCCATTGTTCATTCTCCTGCTCTGTTAATCTGTACGCAAGGGTGTCTCTTCCAGCTAATATTAATGTTTCCATCTGCCAGTGATGACGTTATCAATCAGTTTCATTTGTATACTTTTCTCTGTTTTTGTATGTTCCTAACACAGGGTCATATCTCTCTTGGAAAATCCATTGTCTCTATAAGAAAAAAACCTTTTCAACAAAGATTTGAATTGTTTACTATGTTAAAAAGTAGCCAATATGTTATTGGCAATGTATAAAGCCTTTGGCCTACCCCAACACACCTGATGAGCTCCAAATGAGCTTTGAAAAAAACCACTTCCAAATGTGTGTGACAACGAAGTGATCTGTGTGAGTGCCTATGGATACTAGTAGAGCAACTTTTGCAGCTACTGCCTGTTGTTTTGTGCATTATCACATTTCCTACCTACAAAATCGGTAGGGTGATGACTGTTGTGCCCTCCCTTTCTACCCGACCAGTAACTCCCAACTATTGTGTTTACGGTGCTAAAGTTTAGGTACCGAAGTGCTAAATACAAGAACAGCCTTGTGCTCATCCAAGGGCCTCCTGGAGCCTTTGGTAGCTCCATGCTGGTGGATTCCGTGGACTTTGGTCAGTGACCTGTGCGCTTCAGCTCCATGGTGGCCGTACGAAGGACGGGGGGAGGCCTGGCCACGCAGGTCCCACAGAGGTTCCTGGGGACACAGGTAACGCGTTCACGGTGCGTTCCGACCTCCCTGCGTGCGGTTGCTCTTCCCTTTCATCTCGCCCCAGCCGCGGTGGTGGCTGACGTGTGTCCCTGACGCCTGGGCCCCGGTGCCAGCAGCCCTCCTGGCGGCCTCCCAGGGCAGGTCTCCGCTCTCCTGCTTTGCCCCTCTGCTTTCGCTGGGGACCTCGAGGGCCAAGAACCTTCCTCCTGCTCCTGCACGAGGCTCAGAAGCGGCTCCCCCGCGTGACAGCGGCGCTTCCCCCACGGGGGAGCCGCGTGCTGCAGGTAACGAGCTTGCCCGCCGTTCATACTCGGCAGCAACGGGCCCTGAACGGCGAGAAGCGCCTCGTAACGCGCCCGGACAGCGCCGAGCACCGGCAGCAGCGCCGCCGCCGCCGCCGTTTCACGTCGTCCTCGCAGGCCGCGGCCGCGACCGCCGCCTGCCATTGGCCGCCGCCGTCACGTGGCTCCGCCGCCGGGCTGTGGGCGAGCCCGGAGCGGGTAGCGGCCCGGCCGGGCTCGGCCCGGCTCGGCCCGGCCTCGCGGCGGCCGCTACAGGGTCGGAGCCGGCCCCGCGGGCCCGGGCAGCGCGGCTGTCGCCTCGAGGCCGCGCGTCGCTGCTCTCTGGACCCCGGCGCAGGCGCCCCGGCGGGGCGGGCGGCCGGGCTCTGCTCTCCCCTTTCCCTTCCCCCGGCAGGAGCTCCGGGCAGCGGCGGAACCTGATCTCCCACATGGAGCAGGACGAGGAGCGGTGGCTCCGCCGGCTCCAGGCGCCCCTGAGCAGCGCCCGTGCAGGTAAGGGCCCCCCGCGCCGTCCGAACCGGGTCTTCTGCGGCTTCGGGCACTCCCGAGCCAGCCGCGGTGTGGGGTATTTCATAACCCGCTGTGTGTTTTATTGCTGTCTGCATCTGCGGGTGTTTTAGCATCCAGCCTAACTTACATTGAGGAATTCTGCAGCTTGCAGCGCTTTGTGAGGAAGCACATCCTCTGCTTTGAAGCTGCCTTCTACTGGTTCGCTGGATGCCCGTGGTTCTTGTTTTGGAATAAACAGCGCAGGGCAGATGGCTGCCCACCCTCTGCAGGACATGCGTGTTCTTACAGAGCTCTGATATCTCCCATCAGATGAACCTTTCTTGGGCGGAACACCCCGTTAAATCATTTCTCATACAGAGGCTGCTCCAAACCTGGGCATCCATGTTACCTTTCTGTACCTTTTCCAGTACTATTAATTATTCCAGCACATCATTTCAGTCCCATGTCATTGCTCCAAGCCATTTTTAGCTATACTGTTCGGCTGAAGTTCAGTAGGGAGCTGTTATCTCCCAGCTGCCTGCATTGAGCCAGGGGAATCTGCACTCCCCGGTTAGCAGGAACCACGTGTGCCTTCCACTGCTGCCCCTGCGCTCACGTCACCGCCACTCTTGGGGAACTGGAGCTTCTTGTGCCCAGAAGGTGACATCGCAGGCCCTAAGTGAGTGGCTGCAAACTCCAATAGCTGGGACCGGTCGCAGCTGCTCTTCAAATGCAAAGATGATGGATCAGGGACTGGCTGGCCATCTCAGACACAGACCACTTCCCTAATGGGACAAAAAAGTGAGTTTTAGTAACAAAAGTCTTGTAGATCAGCTCCTACGCAGGGAATCTGATATCCTGCCTCTGATCAGCTGCATAATTTTGGGAAAGCTCCTTCCTCTCTCTAAGCCTGTTACTGTGGCAGCGTCTTCCAAATACTCTTGGGTGCAAATAGCAAATGGAGGCTTTTGTAGCAACGATGACCTTGTTGCATTGCAGCAATGGTCAGAAGCATAGAAATGTGCTGTGAAATAGATACAGGTTTACCAGTATGAACATCTACAGATACTAGCAGATACTGTTAAATCTCTTTGCTTTGGAGTCTGTTTATATAATAATACTACAATACAGCTGGTTGTTTTTAAGTGCAGATTTTAAAAAGGCTGCAAGGTATTCACGTGGATCAGCAAGGTTCAAGGTGGTTGTCGTATAGAAGTTGAACACAAGTTGTAAATGATTCAGATGATGAAAAAACAGATTCCTGTGCGTGTTATGCATTTCACATTTTTGAGGGATCCTCCTCTTTTAAGTGTCAGTGTTTTTCATTGGGCAATTCAGTGCGATTCGCCACCTAACCCAGTAACATCTATCCCAGAGAACTTGGCCTTTGGGGCTCAGTACTAGCAAGTGCTATGCTGGAAGGTGAGGAATGTGATCTGACATTTCTAGAAAGCTAAGGTTTAACCTTATGTGTTAGTTTTTAAGGGCTGTATATAAGGGTTTTGTCTCTTGCTTAGTCCCTGCCTTGCTTTGTCTATTTGGAAACACAGATGAGAATATGAAGGCAAAAGTAAGATTGTTTGGAATAATTTAGCTCTCTCCCTATACTATGTTTCCTGTGTCTCTAACATTTAGTTTGGGTTTTTATTTTAAGTAGTTGGTGCTCAAGAATGGCATTTATAGTACTGTGCAGCAAAATATTACTGTGACTTGGCTTAGTAGTAATTGTGGAACCGACGCAATGTCTCAGTGCCTCCTAACTGGAGTATTTTCGGTATATTTTGTGCAATATTTGCTTGCAAGTTCTTGCAGGATTTTCTTAAGAGCATTTCTAATTCCCATGAAGTGTAGCAACTTAAGAAAGAAGTTGAATAAACCAGCAGAAGTGTTGAAAGACACAAAAACAAAGGAGTTTTTCATGTCAGTTTTTGCAAGCTTCAAACCTTTAGACCTTTAGCCACAACTAACCCAATTGCTTTTGAACACAGTCTGAAATTAAAATGCAGTGTGTGATCTGAGCCCAAACTAAATGCTGTGGAAAGGCAACATCCGTCTTCCTTGTCAACTCCAGGTAGCAGAAAGCACAAATGAAAGGTAATGCTCTGTCGCTTGACCGATGGGCTCTGTGAAAGCCTGAGCGATGGAGCTGTCCACCTTCCAGCTTCATTGCAAGCAGGAAGGGGCTTGTTAAATCCCTGGAGCAGGAGGATTTAATGGACTTTAGCAGCAGCTTTGTGGCCCACAAATGACCACTGCGGGTTTTAACCACAGAGCTGAAAAAGCAAATATTTGATGCTCGCAAGCAGAGGCTCTGTCTTTATCTCCTCAACTGTAGGGTGCATTAGCAGGGAAGGTAGGGGTTAAATAGCTAATGTAGAATAAGCTGAGTCTTAGAGCACAAGGACCCATGATAACTGGCAGAGTCCGGATGTCTTGCTCATGGCAGGGGCAGAACCCTTGATAGATGGCAGGGTCAGGATGCCCTGCTCATGGCAAGGTCTGGACCCTTGATAGGTGGCGGGGTTAGGGTGCCCTGCCCTCAATCAGGATGATAGGGGGGCTGCTTATCCAGATGTTTTAATTCAGCAAAATAGATAACATTAACAAGAATGCAAAACAGGAAAACGGGAGGGGGAACACTCTTGGGTAAGAACGGTATAAAAGAGGGACGCTCGAAGTGGTCGGGGTCTGTGGTGTGACCCCTGCGTGGGAAAGCCCGGACCCCAGCTAGCTGGTAATACTTATTATCTTTCTTCTATTAATAAAAGACAATATATCTATGGTGGTTGTCTCTCTCCCTGTCAGTTCGGATACCGGACCTAACACAACATGTATGTGTTTCTAGCATTGGATGTTTCAAAGACCTTAATTCTTAATAGAAGCGCCCCTCCCTGCTGTAAGTTTTCGTGCTTTGGCGCTGTTTTTGCCCGAGAGCGGGTGAGCGGTGTGCCCAGCGGATCGGTGTTTTAGGGTTTTACTCCATATTTGAGCGTTTTTTTTTTTTTTATTTTCCCGCGCTCGGGGCGGGCGGCCCTCAGGGGGCGCCGTTGGCGAGCGGCGGCCGTTGGGCCCGGCTCGCAGGGCGGGGCCCGTCACCACGGCAACCGCTGTGGCGTCAGGAAGTCTGTGTTGCGCCTGCGTCGCTCGGCTCGGACGCGCCTGCGCGCACCGCCCGAGCAGCGGCAAGCGCGGGCCGTTGGCGCGCGGTGCATGCGCTTCGCTGCGGTCCTTCCCGGTGTTGTGGCGGGGTGCGAGGAGCGGAGGGAGCCGCGGCTGCGGCGGAGAGGTCAGCGGCGGGCCGGGGGCGGCGAGGACCGGGCGGGAGCGGCGGCACCGGCGCCCCCCGATCCCCTCCGCGGGCCGCGGCTCTGTGCTTAATTCTCAGTTGTATTTTTCATTTTGAAACACCCGCTGCATAGATTCCTGATTTGTATGTTACTGTGTTTGCATACAAGCCATGAAAATTTGCACTGAGCAACCGTTACTTTTTATTTTTATGATTACTTCCCCTTTATCCTTCCATAGGAGGTATAATGTGAAGTTTTTCTGTTTTCAATAAGATGCTCTGTAAAATAGGAGGTTAGTTTCTATAACACTTAAAAAACAGGGGCAGTTTTTGTCATGTAAGTACCGATTTAAAATTAATTTCTGCAACGTGATAAAAATTTTACTAGATATAAAATGTTTTGCCTTATGTACGAGGTACTAGTGAGGGGGGTTGCTTTAAAGGAAACATGAACATGATGCACTGATGGGTTATGAGGGAACATAAGTGGGTAGTGTCTGGTAGACAATGATGCTGGTCATTGCTAAGGTTGCTTCTTAAAATCTGTTTTTTTTTTTAGCCGTTATTTTTTGCTTGTTAATTTGTCATTGCTTGTATTTCCCTATCTGTTTCAGTTACCCTTGTCTGGCATAGGAAGACTGACAGAGACTAGAGCAGAAAGGTTAGTACCTGATTTGGAATTTGTCTTCTACACTTATATTTGTGCTCTGCTCACTGAGTAACTCCTGTTCTCTCTCCTCGGTATTATATATTATATTGGCACTTCCACAAAGCCAGAGAACCTGCACTGTGCAGCTCTTGCATTATGTCTCAGTAGGAGAGAGTGTGCCATAGAGTTGTGGTTCTGGGTTCAAGCAAGTTATTAGGAAACAAGATGGAAAAAGAAAGGGCAGACTATTCATGGTATCATGAGTCCCAACTTTCTGCTCAAAATAGGGTCAGCTCTAGAATTGCGTTGTGTTGTTCAGGACTTTATCTAGCCTGATCTATTCTGACCTCCAAAGAGCTGCGTTGGGGGGGTTTGTTGTTTGTTTGTTTGTTTTCTGCAGGAGCAGTGCTGTTCACTGCTGGGAGCAGTGCTGGGCTGAGCAGATCCTGAGTAATATTTGAATTCACACACATATTTAAGTACACAGGTACTTGTGGAAGTGGCTAAACTTAGCACCATTAGAGCATGTGCTGTCACCTTCTCCCACCCTCTGAAGCTTGGAACTTGAGCAAAAAGAGGAATTAGTAAAAATACACTAAAATCTAACCCTTTCCTCCCAATTTCTAGGTTCCATCTTCAAGAACCATCTAGGTTCTTGCTGCTCTGTGCTATTTTGACTATATACATCAAAAGGTTCAGTTGGGCTGTAGACCGAACATCTAAGTGGATAGGTAAGTGCTGCTGTTTATTTTATTTGACCAGCTTGTGTGATTTGTAGAGTCCTAAAATCTTACAAAATTAATCGAATTCTATATTGAAATAAATAATTTTGCAAAACTGTTACTTGACAAGCTCTACAAGATGGTGCCAAAGGAGCTTTAAGGTACATGAATGACAGCATGATCAGATGTATTTAGAGGATCCTGGTCTGTGCCTACGCCTCACTACACGTCTGTAGATGGAGGAGTAAGATAGA
This sequence comes from Tinamus guttatus, assembly GCF_059628265.1. Lineage (NCBI taxonomy): Eukaryota > Metazoa > Chordata > Aves > Tinamiformes > Tinamidae > Tinamus > Tinamus guttatus. The sequence continues at coordinate 1,361,619 of NW_028288640.1, forward strand.
TTAATCCTTAGGTTTGCATTGCTTATAGATCTCACGTGATCTGCCTGGGGCATTCAGTATTAATTGCAAACAAAAGTTTAACATCAGGAAGTCACCGTAAATAATATGACATGTGTACGCATATGTCTGTGAGAGTTATTTAAAGCCATGGAGGATGTGAGATTCTCTGTGTGCCTCCTCCTACTTAGGGGGAAAAAAAAAAAAAAAGGTCAATTTGTAGTGATAACTACTCCAAGATTCTGTCTGAAAAAAATAAATTTATGAACTGGTTACAGAAAATGTCAATTTCTCTCTCAGGAAATGATCCAAGACTCACAGCAAAGTCCTCTGCAGGTTTGGGAGGTGGAATTTAAAATAGATAAATCCATTAACATCTGTAATTGCTTATAGGAAAGGCTGACCTGTGAAAATGTGTAACCAGCATTCCTTAGCCTTGCATGGCTGCAGCCAAGCCATTTGAGAAAACAATCCTGCTTGTGTTCTTCCTGCATTTTGAGTCTTTTGGTGCCCAGAGCTTTATTGGAGAAACTGAACCACAGCTGCTGCCATTCCAAATGAAACACTCTGTTTAAGTTTTGAAAGAAATGGATTTGGGAGTCAATATAAAAGCTCCATTAAAATAGCCAGAACCGTAGTGAACATATGGCTAGGAAGAAGAGGACAATCAAAATGTCTAAGAATAGAAATCTAGTTCTAGTGTTGCTCAGGGATTGATGGCATTTCCATATGGATGTTGTTGTACCTATTGCTGTTCCAAGAAATCACTAGCTAGCACTGTTATTCTTACTGTAGAGAAAGTTTAAGAAACTTAGTTAAATCAGTTTTTTTTTTAATTAGTTTAAGAAGCTAATTTAAACCAGCTAAGAAAGAGACAATACTTTTATCTGGTGTATTTGACAACAGTTTATGAGACATGGTCAGTGTCTACTGAGTAGCCAAAGGAGGAGGTAAGAACACAGAGGTGAAAGAAGGGTGGGCACATTTGTTAGATGTGCTCTCTCATCTGTCCAAGAAACTCTTCTGCAAGGCCAAGCACTGCTAAGCCTTACTCTGCTAGCTGCTTTTCAGCATGGGGACAGGCTCTCTTCTTTAAATATGCTGTGTCACAAAATGAAATTTTGCACTCCGAGTGACAGTCTTTCCTCCCCACCTTATGGGAGTGAATACATTCATTTTTGCTGTGTTATATAAATGTAGATATGGATGCATATACAAGTGGGACATCTCAAATTCTGAGCTCCAGGCAGGATTCTGACCTCAAAGGAGAGGTCAGCATGCTTTTGAATGTGGCCTGTGTCTGTCTGTGCGGAAAGTACAGTATTAGTGTTTTGGGTCTATATGTGCTATTATACTTATGTGCTGCAATATTTTATATGAGAATCTTCTCCTTCAAAGAAGAGTCTTCAAAGAATGTCCTCTTTCAAATTGGTACCAGAGGCCTGTTTCACACTGCATCTGCGTATACCATCTTACATATCCACCTTTTAGAGGTTTTTCCATTAAAGGGCTTCAGTAAATCTTTCTGAAGCCCTCTAGCGTACCATGAAGATCCTACACATGCTTTGGGCAGATTGAAATGCTTCACTTATATTCCAAAATCCTCTGAACAAGAAAGTCATCACTGTGCTGAGTGAAAATAAGCAGGGTCCTTGGAGAATGTGCTGCACTAAATGGTATAATATATTCTATGCAGATGAATTAATCACAGAGGAAAGTCCACCGTTGGAACAGTGGAGAAGTGCTGGCGTCTGAAGAATGAAGGCGGCGAGCCAGAGAAGACGCAGCCCTGACTGTTCCTGAGATCTTTCCCTGTAGCGCTGCTAGGCAGCATTACTGCAGCCTGCAGCACCATGGATGAAGAGGACAATGAATTTAAAGTAGTGTGGGCAAAAATTGTCGGTAGGGCAAAGAAGAAAGCTGAGGATACTGAGGAGAAAGCTGAGGATACTGAGGAGAAAGCTGAGGATACTGAGGCAACAAAGAAGGTTCAGAAATGGACAAAGACCACTACAACAGGCAGATCTGTTCCTGGGAGCCAAATTGATCATTGCTCTCCAGTAGTGAAGGGGAAAGATTTGCCACAAAATTTGGGTTCTAAGGTGCCGACAGGGATGCGTGAAGAAGACGACGATGCTGTGGCCTGCAGTAGTGGTGGGACGTCACAAGAAGACAGGAGAAGCGCTTTCCCTGACAGCCAGCTGCGCACAGTGACCAGTTACTCTACCAAGAGGAATGTGACAGGTGCGTGCACTGAAATCTTTCAGACAGAAAATAGGCTAGTACTGAAAAGACTCAGTTCAGTAGAGCTCTTTAGAAGTCTGGAGGAGGTATGCAGTTCTTCAGTAAGGTGAAACCTAAGTGCTGAGTGATATATGAGGGAGTCATTACCTTTTTTTTTGCGACTTCAGAATGTAAAACATCCCTCAAATCATCAAGAAGCAAGTTTAGATTATATCAAAGTGTTTTTTCACAGTGTGTTATTGTATTGAATGTTGAATTATGTTGCCATTGACTGTCACCAAGGCCAAAAAAATAAATTAAGAAAGGTTCTGGGTTAATTCATGAAGGATTGGTCTTTCAGTGATGACTAAATATGATGACCAGAAGGCAGTCACCAGTGCATGAAATCCTTAAGCTGACAGCTAAGGTCAACCAGGAGAAGGATTATTTTGTACTTGTTCTGCCTGATACCCTTTCGTAATTATCTACTAGTGACTGCACTCAGAAACTGGGCTGGTGAGATCTTTGGTCTGATCTCACAGGTTGCCTCAAAGCAGAGCGGAGATACACTGAGCTGTTAGCCTGCTGCTCGTTACCACCCCTCCTTAGGAACACCTGTTGCTTGGTTCTGAGCCTGAAAGTCCGAAGCATGGATAGGGCTTGAAGATCAGAGTAGAAACATGTTCATTTTTTTTGACTATCTCAGGTTGCTGTTTTGGGAAGCTTCCCAAGAGCTCCCTGGGCAGCTCAGTTACCTGTTTAATTCTGACTGGGAAACTGTGCTTTGTCCCCTTCAGTGAATGCTCCGAGTGACTGTTCCCAGACTACACTATCCTTCCGTCCTTCACAACCAGAGACCTGCTCTTCAGACACCTTGAAGACACCACTGCTGCCTGGGTCGAAGGTGCGGGCAGCAAAGCTGGCGGTGGAGGGAATGCAGCAGTTCAAGAGAGTGGCACCTGAGCAGCTAAAACATAGCCTGGGCGATAGCTTGCCAAAGGCTGCAGCTAGCAGGAATTCCTCTGATGAAAGCGAGGAAGAGAACCCGGAAAAAGGTACGTTTCTGCTGTTATTTAGCTCCTATGTGTGCATGGAGAGTGCTGAGGGCTGCTTAGGGTGATTGCATGAGCAGCAGTCTGGATTCCTGGGCTTTGTTCACAGCTGGACAGGTGGCTTGTGTGATGCTGAATAAATTGCTCCACATGTCTGAGAACTTGCTTTCTCTATTGATCAATGTGTATTGATCTCTATACTTCTCTCCTAGATCTTTTGTGAGGCTGAAATTTGATTTTATGTTAAGTTCTGGAGAGAGAATTTACTTTCTGGAAACAGGTTGAGATTCTAAGAGCATCAGTAAATCCAGTCGTTCTTCTCAGGGGCAATATTGTGTAGCTCATATAAATATGACCTTAGTTACTCCGTGTCTTCTGTAAATCTCTGAGCACTTACAAAATAGGATGTTCTATGCAGATGAATTGAATCCGTAGCAATTTGAATTCATAGCACTTTTTTTGGTGTTTTGGTGCTTTAAAAGTCAAGGCCCCTTTAAAAGTCAAGGCCCTGCTGGTTCTCTATGGACATGAGAATTTCCTGTGTTTAATATGTAATGTTTAAGACCCCATGTTCTCCCAGAAACTTCATCTAAAACATAACTCTCCTTTTGGTTCTGATACATAATGTGCGATGAACCAATTGCCACCTTCCACTCCTGGGGTAGTGCTCTCCTGTACTGTTTGTGCATTCCCTTGTGAGAAATGAGATGTGAAGATGCAACAGGAAGATTGCAGGGGTTTTTTAAGTTAATAAAATAATCATGACAAATGTAACAGTTTCATGCCTTTCACTACAAGATGTTTAACTCTATCATCTCTCCCTTCTGTGCCAGTTACCCACGATCTTCCATCCACAAAGGACGATGGTGCTTTGGCTTTTGCCCTTCAGCAGAAGATCAAGGAGGAAGTCCCGGAAAGCCTAGAGGAGAAGGGCTTGTTTTTTTGTCAGATCTGCCAGAAGGATCTTTCAGCCATGAACACAACACGACGGACGCAGCACGTTAATAGGTGAAGCACTAGCATGAAAGGCCAGTGTGGCTTTCAGCAGCAGTGCCTTAGAGAAGATGTAATTGCAGACTAGGTAGCAAAGCTACCCGTTAGTGTCCATTTCAAAATCTACCCATTTCAACACCATTTATTCAATTAAATAATGATTTCCTAAGAACATTTGGTTATGTCAGCTGTTTGCAAATCTGAGCTATTCGCTGAAGGAAAGATGTGATACTGTTTTGCAAGATGAATAAATACATAGACTATGCACTATATACTTTTGTAAAACTATGCACTATATACCTTTGTAAATACTATATATATGCACTATAGACCTTTGCTTTCCACAGGTAATGAGAGTGGAAGGCTAAGGGAAGGATCCTTGTGTTTTCTTTTGTCAGAATGGTGTGGGCTTAAATTGATGCCAGCACTCTATAACAGTTTCCTTAGTGGTAAATATCAAATACTGTTAAAATATTACATACAGCTAGCTCTTTATAAATGAAAAGTCTGTGCTTCTCTGTAAAGAAAGTATTGTAAACAGCTTGCTTAAGTAGTTGGAGTTGCTCAATTACAGCATTTCAGGAGGCAAGGTTCAAAAAGAGCATTTTATTTTATTTTGTTTTGTTTTATTTCCATCATCCTCCAGGTGTCTGGATGAGATGGAGGCAGCAGAGATCTCCTCCTCCAGCACACCAGCAATCCCTGATTGTCTCGTCTGTGGCAAACATTTCCAAACTTCCGAGAGCCAAACTACTCACTTGAAACGCTGTGCTGTGAAGATGGATGTTCCTCCTAAAATGCTGCTTCAGGCACTGCAGGTGTCTCAGTTTGGAGTTGCCTCTCCTAAGTATCCCAGGTAAGATTTTGGTGAAAATCTTGCTTTCCTTCAAAAGTGATCAGGTGGTGGATGACTATGAGTCAGCAGACAGGAGCAAAATGGGAAGTAAATAATCTTACACTAATTTGTCAGAAATATTTATGCTCTGAGAGGTAATTACGTAATAAAGCTGAATAGCGTGGTTGAGCTTATTAAGCAGAACATGCTATATGAGCATACAGTCTCTTTGGAGTATCCGTGTTTCCAAGGCCTCAGCTTTTCGGCTCGTTGCTGTCCTGGATACATGGGCCTTATCCACAGAGTCAAGGAGGAAACATACAGGATGTTCTGAATTGTGCTGGGTGCAGAGATGTATCTGCTCTTTGGGATTTGAGCACCATGTTCAGAGTATAGCGAGTGGTGCCTGCCTGAAATGTATCCAAAGGACTTTTAAGTCTTATTGTGCTGAGGAAGGGCCATTGCTTGTTTACTGTGGAAGTGTAAGATTGGCAGAACGGTTTTGGTGATGGTGTTCTTGACTTCAACCTGATTTTTGCCCTTTGATACAAAGTTTAGGTTTGAGGTAGCAGATGGTTAAGGCCATTCCTGCCCTTGCAAAAAAAAAAAAAAAAAAAAAAAAAGGCAGTTTGTCAGTGCTGCAGTCTTATGTTTACCTTTCCAAAATAAGATTTTCTCCAAATTGCTGTGAATTCCACGCATGATAAGAAATCCTTTTCTTTCCTCCACAGAAAAAAGTACTGTTGATGCTTTCTTATTATTCTGGATATGGGAATCTCTCTGAGGAAGTGGGGCAGCTGGTCTGAAGTGCTCAGGGTTTCTTGTCTCTGATCCAGTTATGTTAGGTTAACTTGGGCTTTCTGCTGCATTCTTACGTTTCAGCAATCAACCAAACATATCAAAGCGCAAAGAGTTCTCCGGAGATGACTCAAAGGAAATGAAAAAGAGGATCAAAATGGAACCTCAGGATGAAGATCTGCAGGTTGCTATGGCAATGTCACGCTCTCTCTTGGAGCAAGAAAAGCGTGAACAAGCAGCAGTAGCTGCAAATATGAAACCCGTGGCTGCCTTGCCAATCAAATGGAAGCCTGGATCAGGTATGTGTCACCATGAGTGTCTCAGGCTGTACTATTGGAGGAGTGATGTAACAGCCTGCTCTTCACTACCAACTTTTCTGTTGGGCATAGGGGATGACAAGCACACTTCTGTTTCATTTAAGTTGTCCGAGATGGAGTAATGCAAAGTATCCACATACAGATAGCCAAGGGAGGCTGCAGGATGTTTCGCTGAAATCCAGGGAAAAGACCATTGTTATTTTTTTTGCAGTGCATTTTTCTTATTCACTGTCCCATACCCTTGATTATGCAACTTTTTCATCCTTCTCTCCTTGCTCTGCTTTCTTTCTGAGGTATATGTGCATACAACTACACACGTTGAACCTGTGGTTTGCTATTTAAATGCACAAAAATGGTCAGAAAAGAAGCCAGTTGCCCTGGGGGAAGGTTGAGTTCTGCACATAGGAGACACTTTGCTCTTCGTGGCTCTCCTCAATCTCTTCCTGCTGATAACCACTGCCAATTATATTGGGAATTAGTAAGTCAAAGGCAGTAAAGAAACAGACCTGAGAAACAGACCTGACAAATGATAGCTGTGCAGGATTCATATGTGCTGTGGTTTGACATGAGTGACCATCACCAGTGATCAAGACACACCAAAAGCAGTCCTTCATGGCTTTGGAGTCTTTTTTCTTCTCTCTCTCTCTCTCTTTTTTGAGTGAAGCGCTGCTAACTCGCCAAAAGCACTGTACGCTCACTGTTCAAAGGGTCTGGAAGGTAGCCTGCACATAGGTATCAGTTGCTTTCATAGTGATCTGATTTGACAGCTCAGCCCAGCAGGACCATGTGTGCACGAATAAGTCTTCCCTGAAGGTGTGTTTCTCTGGCAGAAGTAACGGGAGACTTGGGACTTATTGCAGAAATCTTGTGTTCTGCTGTAGTTGCATTTTGATCATTGCCAACTGCAACACTTGAAAAAGCTGGCAGGTTCAGTTCCTCTGCTTATGTGTTCAGCTGTTCATTTATTTGGGTTTCTTTTGCTTTTCTTTTTAAAGAGAAAAGAACACGTAAAAGAGGCCCAACTACTCCTCCACCGTTACTGCTGCGGGATCCAGAGACAGCCCGCAAAAGGACTGAAGAGCGAGCCGCCATGGTGCTTACACAAGAGATGGAATTCCCTCCCACTCCTCGGCTTCCCACCAGCAGGATTTTGGAGGATGGATCTGAGAAAACAGACTGGCTCATGCCATCGCCCAGAAACAAGGACTGCCCTTTATGGAACAGCAATGCTCTAACAGGGCCCTGCAACCCTGAATCATTCTACACTGCTGAACCGACCCCTCCAATCGTACCTTGCATAACTGTGCAGGTGGGATGCTCTTTTCTCCTTCCTCTGGTATTTGTGTGCCACAGTTTACTTGCTCTGTAGCCCTTCTCTTTTCTGCCATGTAAGTGAGTCACCCCATGCTCTGCATGCTCTCTGCTCCTGCACAACTGTCCCCTGGTCTCACACAAGTAGGTTTGGTGATCTTGAACTTTCGCTTCTCCCTTTTGGACAGGAGGCTGAGGCTTGTGTTGCCGTGCTGTTCTTTGGGCTTTTGGAAGACAAAACAAATGGGAGCAGAGCACTGAGTGAGAGGGCTTGAGCCTCTTCATTTTGCCACTAGCTTAGCTATTTTTACAGTAGCCTGACTCTTGTGTTCCTTCTTGATACTTTTCTCTGACTGATTATAATCAGAGCCTTTCTCTTTCTTTACTCATGTTTTGTATCAAGGCAGCAAGGAACAGTGTGGAAAGTTCACGCTGAAGATGGATGCTTGTGTGTTACACTGAGGAGGGGGTGGGCACTCCTAGGGTTGTAAAGTGAAGCGTTTGCATTTCAGGCTTTCCCCATGTATCCCCCTGCCTGAAGCTGCATGCAGGACTGTGATCCAGTTTTAAACCGGGCGGTCTCACTCTGTTATTATCCAGATGTCTTGCCTCTCGTTTTTCTGTAGTTTTATAAATGCTGCCTACAGAAACAGACAGGACCTTTTAGTCTGTCGCCTTATAGCACTATCTTCTTGGAGAGCAAGTATGTATCTGGGAATCGCTCAAAGTATTTTATTAATATTTATTAAGATATTTTGAAAGTATGAACTAGAGATCAATTCAGAGACTGTACTCTGAGCTCTGCAAATACATACAAAATTATTTTATTGATGTCTTTTTTTTCTCTCCTTTGATCAGAATTATAAGTCAGAGACTTCTCTGCCATCAGTGGGATCTGATCAACCAGAAGTATCTCAGCAACTTCAGCCTGATCTCAGTCCTCATTATCCTGCTTCTCCAGAGACTGGAGAAAAAGCTGCTGATGAAGCCGACTTGGGCTCTGAACGGGCTGGACAGATTTCGTCTCAGGGCGAGAAGGTTCATGTTCAGACTCTGCAGCAACTGGTTGAGTTGGCCATGGAAGCACAAACTCAGTGGAGGCTTGAGCTTAACGACGCTCAGGAAGTCGAGCAGCCAAGTAAGTTCTGGCAGCCTCATGAGCCTCCTCTCTGGTGTCATCAGCTATGAGCAGCCACGTTTAGCCATACTGAACTTGGAGAGCAGTGGCAGCAGCCGCAAGATGATATTGTTGATCCAGGGGGTGATATTTGGGGGCATTGTTCTGTAGTAGGCTTTAGGTACAATCAAGTTGACATTTCTGAAATGATTCATAGATCCCAATATTTAAGAAGAGCTCCTCTTAGACAGCAGCTTCTAAATTTTATTTTAAAAATCCTTTAAAGGTGTCAGATGCATTTCTGCCAGCTGGGGGCCCAGACACGGCCAATCGTGAGGCAAAAATATATCCCCAAAATATATGCTCTTTTCTGCCTAGTGGCTTTTGCCGACAGCACTGTCTTACGAGGTTTCACCAGGAGAAGACCTGGTGAAAGAAGAGCGTTAAGAGATGATGTTGTGTTGGTACATGGATACACAGTCCCTGAAGTTGATCTGTACAGGCTGAAAAAAGTCCACCACCTAGAATTCCTTCAAGAGCAGCTCTAACTTCCCTGGTTACAGTGGTGTGCATTGCACAACGGCACATTCCAAGACCAATGGTAGCCTTAAAATTGTCCAACCATTTAGCATAATATATGCACTGTGTGTCTCCTGTTCACTCATCAGTGAAGACTATGGTTGCTAAATCTAATGTCTCTCTGCTTTGTACTTGACTTGGGTAAAATTCCCTCAATTCTCCTATTAAGCTGCAGCAAATGGCTGCTGGTCATATGCCAAGAAAACCAAATGCATCTGATAAAGCCAAGAGGGGGAGGCTGAACCGTTCAGCTCAGAAATGTCAGCCTGGGACAGGAGTCTCTTGGGGAGTTGTCATGGCAAGGAAGAAATGGCAGTTAAGAGTTGCCACTTCATTCTGTCTTACAAGAAGTTTGTACCTGACTTGAGATGTGCCTTTTCTTCTTTGAGGAAAAGAATTGACTTCCAGTGATTCTTCACTAAGTGGCTTTGCCCTTCTACCCATAGAGAAGAGATTTCCGAGAAGCAACGATATAAATGTAAGGACAAATGTTATTTTTCCCCTTTTTTGTATTGTTTATTTGCACTGTATTTTTGTATTGTTTATCTGTTAAAAAAAAAAAGCCTCTCCCATTTGATTAATTTCCAGAAGTATGGAGTATTTCCCATTCATTTTCACATAAACAGAGATGTTTAAGCATTACAGTCACTCACAGGAATCATCCTAGGCAAAGCTGAAGTCCAAATACGTGATGTTTCATTGATGCCCACAGGCAGGCTTGTGGGTGTTTCAGAGTGTTTGTCCTACTTAATTTAAAATAACAGGTAACATAAAGCAGATTTGTGCATAATTTACACAAAGAGAACCAGGTTAAATATTGAGGCTGTAGTGCATAGAGTATTTGGGGGTAGTTACTAGGGATGTATCTGCTCAGCACTTAGGTAGTACTCTGCTTTGATGCCCAGCCTAGATGACACAGGCCACACTTCCTGGAGACCAGGAGAGACAGAACTGTCTGGGGTTTCATCCAGGCTCATGTACGCACCCATTTTGCATGGTTCTGACCAGAACTTTGTCAATGCCTCTCCTCTTATCTTCCTTTCCAGTCTTTCTTTTGCACAGAGAATGGTGCAGCCAGAATATTTCTGTTCTTACTTAATTTACCCATTTTCGAGTCATAATTTTAGTGTCAGCAGGAAGGCTGTTCTGGGCTTCCTGCCTGGAAAGCAGTGCCTGCCTTCTCGGGGTACCGTCTTGCAGGTGTCCTACCTGCCAAGAAAAAGAGAGCAAGAAACACCTAACAGGTTTCCAGACTGAGCTTCCTGTCTTGCCCTTGGAGAGCAGTCCATGACGTGCAGAGTCTCCTCTAGCCCACCTGTGAAGCCTGGAAGAAATGGCCCAGCGTGTGCTGCCGTTTCCATGCTAACCGGTATTGGCTCCTTGCAAACACACTGAAGCAAGTAGAGAGGCTGAGTTCCCACTGAACCAACCTAGAAACCTGCTAATAAAATAAAGAGCTCTGCTGTTTCTGGTGGAACTACCTCTCATGGAGTTGGATAAAACTTGCCTTTCTTCCAGTCTGCGCTAGGTTCAGAAAGTACAAGGTCAACAATTAGTGTCTCAGGTAAAGCTGCTTTCTACTTACAGTCAGGCAGCCTCCCTCAACCATGGGCTGCAGGTATTTCACGCTTCTCTGAAGCACTGGCCACCTCCAGAAGCAACACTGCTACCTAGGGAGTCTGAGTCTTTAGAAGATTGCCTTGTATGGGTTTGTAGTAGGGGTAGTGCCAGACATTAAACTAGTCACAGATCGCTTGGGCAACCAGCCTTCCCCAAACTTTCAGTAAAGGAGTCTAAAATTATAAGAGTAAATACTTAAAAGTAAATAAATAAAGGAATTTTCAAAGGAGATTTCAGTAACAAGTGCACAAGTTCCTTTGGACTAGATACCTGCATTTCTTTTATTCCGTGTTGCCCCCTTGTTGCAGAGGGCTTCTTCCCAGGTGTCATTGCTAGACCAAAACAGTGAACAAGAGAGGAAAGGCTCATTACCTTGTCCCTGGGTCATCCTCATTCCTCTTGCTCTATGCAATTGTTATGAACTGAGTTCAGTTCCATCAAGGTGGGAATTACAGCTTTCAAAAACATGGTGGAAGACAGCAGAGCAGGAGGCCAACTGCAGGCAGTGGCTCTGCCACATCAGGAAATGATGTGGTAAAGATCCGAGGACGATGATGTGCTGTAATGCAAAAGGCTGTTCCACAAGTAGAGTGGAAGACAGCATGTGACTGCCTCTTCACAGCTGCTAAGCTTTGAAGAGAGGAGAAGGAGGGAAACAAAGCCAGAGATGTGTGTTGGACTAGGTTGCTTACGTCTCTTATGGAAGACCTTGCACTGATAAGGATTCTGTTAGTCCTGAGAAGGCAAAGGCAGCCATACCCACGCTGGGACCCAGAGTACAGCAGTGCTGACAAACTGGGCTGTTGCCTCCTTATCTGCCAGGAAAATGCCTTACAGCTGTAACAACTTCTGTCTTTGTGTCCCTTCTATGTTCTAGTCCTCTTTCAGGATGCTGGCAGAAGATTACAATATCATGGTCAACAACGCCTACTTGAGTGATATCCAGTTTCAAGTGGACTCTGGAGAAATCCTTTATGCCCATATGTTTGTGCTGTATGCACGCTGTCCACGGGCTGTTCAGCTGGTAAGTACTGCTGTTAGATTCTTCTCTTCCCCTCGAGTAAAGCCCCTTTGCAGTAACAGGAGTTTGACCGTCTATTCCAGACTGATCACAACAAATGAGTTAGTGATGCCGTACAGTAAGCACAGAGTATTTGGAGATCCAGTGGCAAGTCACTCTGGACCTGCTGATTATGGAGTAGACAGTATTTACAAGCTGTGCTTGTAACTAACCCAGACAGAGGTCTGTCACTCCCACAGGTGCTATGGAGGTAGCTGCATTGACCTGTGCCTTTGGCAAGGCCAGTGAAGTAATTTCTGTGTTTCCAGAAGCATTTTGGTTCATACAGTTTCCAGCCTGCTCCTGTGCAATTTCCTGCAAAGGCAATGAAAGGTAGTGGGCTGAAGACAGGAACTTGCCTTCTGACAGAGCTGCCACCAAACCATACCAGCTTCTTGACAAAGTTTTGTCATTCTTTCTGTAATCAGTAGAATTCGTTTTGTCCTCATGCATGATTACAGCAGTTTCAACTCAAGGTGCTTAGGACCATTTATGAGGGGTCCTTGAAAGCTTCACGGTATCTCTGGTCATTTTAGCTTCCCTCTGAGGCACCAAATCCTGGCCATAGGAACAGACTTTGACACAAAAAAAAAAAAAAAAAAAAATAGTGGCCTGATAGAGAGCAGATACTGCTGGTGTTGTTCCTTTATGAGGAAGTGGACCTTGTTTGCTTTCCTTTTACCGCACAGGTTTACGACGAAGGGATATATGTGAAGGTGAAGGACGATGACGACGAGCAGACGCGTCGGGTGCTGCTGAGCGATGTGACAAAAGAGGCAGTCCTCGCATTCCTGCGATATCTTTACACTGCTTATACTGACATCCCTGCTAGAATTGTGCCCCAGCTGAGGGCTTTGGCTACCAGGTTTGTATCATATGAGTGTGCTTTGGGTCACCTCATGCTTTCAGCCACATGGACTTTAACCTGATACCTTCTGTTGTGGTTTCAGTGGATTTCACAAAACTCATTTCACTTGAGATGCAAGTACCTCTGCTTCCATCTTAAGTGAAATATGAACACACGAGCATCTTATCCTCATTTTTTCATGAATCTTTCTTCAGGTTACATCTGCTTGAGATTTTCTATTTTTGGTTTATGACTAGAACACTTTTGCCAAGTTTTGTCTCATGATCTTTAATGACAGCTGATGTTGGCAATGGTGATGAGTGTAATTCTCAAAGCATTGCCCTAGTGACACACTTAATCTGAATGAGACTTGCAGAATGTGGATGCAGGCAATGCTAATTTGTTATGTCAGTCATGATCCTAGACATGTGTTAGATAATGAACTTGAAACAGCAGCAGATGAAACACATTCTATCGGATCAAAATCACTTAGTTCTGGAAATGTAGGTGTCCTCCTTTTAAAATAATTCTGAAAAAGACCAGGAAAAAAAATCTGCTCTTTTATGTTGATAGTCAGTTAAACTCATACCTAATCAAGGAGAACTGATTATCCTCTGTAGTGGCAGCGATGCATTGTTTGGAATGGAGGAAATAAGTGTGAAACCTGAGAAGATTATGGTGACACGGAGTGAAAACCTGAAATTGTTATTGACTTTATTAATGTTGAAACTGCATGTCTAATTTGGCACAACAGTTTCACAAATTAAATTTAACTTTCTTTACAAGACTCACTAGATTGATCAGGCAACTATAACATTTTGGAATTTTGAATGAATTTTGAGGGAGATAAACATTAACATTTCTGTTACATTCTTGCAGGTTTGATTTAAGGGAACTTGTGCTCAAGTGTAAGGACTGCGCTGAAGAGAGCCAGGCATCTTCTGGAGTGGATCCAGAAGATGATCTCCTCTCTGCGAGAGACGATGAAGATAATGATAACAGAGCTGAGAACTTCAAAGAGCTCCTGAACTCAGTGTGGGTGGGTGAAGATGAGGAAGAAGAAGCTGTGCTAAACCCTGCATGCCAGAAGGAAGACGACAACGGGGTGGGTGAACAGGAGCCGGAGGAAATATATGAGTTTGCTGCAACTCAAAGAAAAATGGTTCAAGACAAACTGGAGATGAGTGAAGGCACAGATTACAACATCTGTAGGGATACTGAGGTAGCCCAAGGTGCGAACCAGCAGACTAAGAAAAAAGAGGCAAAAAGGTCCGTATCTGCCTTGATAAGCAATGACTTCAAACATCTGAGGGAAGACAATGATGTGGAAACATCCAAATGTGACTTGTCTGAAGAAGAGAAAATGCAGAATACAAGTGGATGCAAAAATGTGAATGCCACAAGCATCAATTTTGAGTCTTGTCAGTTTGAACCTCAGATGTGGGTTAGGAGATGGGAAAGTGGGAAAGATTTCAAGTTGTCTCAGGCTTCACATAATATGGGAGGAGACGACCGCTTGGAAGAACAACAATTCACCAACTGTTCACTGCACAATGATACTGATAGGCGTGAAAATTATAAATGCTTATTTTCCAAAAATCAGATAGAATACAGTGAGCCTTCTCCAATGAAAGAAGTTATCAAAGAGTCAGGAAAGGCTGTTAGCGAAAAACATGTTGATGTTAATGATTTGCTTCCTTACTCCAAGTCACAAAAAGACCTCTCTCCACACAGGGATGGTTTTTTTGGCAGTCCTCCTCTCAAATCTTCTATGTCTTTTTATCCTGCTGTTGGTTCTTCACTTATGTCTTCAGAATCGGATAGGAAATTTCCCAGAGAAGCAAAAACACCAGAGAGAAATCAAAAACCATTCCTGTCTCCCAAAATAGCTTTCCAGAAAGCCAATGAGCAGGACATTACATCAGGAAATCGGAACATAGAGAGCACAATTTCTCCAAAAGAGCTTTCCTGCACTGATTTCAACAAGCATAAATATGCTTCAGTTTTGTTCAGTTTTGTCATAAAAACTCCAGATGTTGCAGTCCAGAACAGAAAAGAGGCTGATATTATTGTTTCATCTGCTGATGATGAAATGGAGCTAGAACAAGAGAGGAAGTTACCAGAGTCTGGCTCTCCTGAAAGTTTCCTGAAGCCCAGATTCTGGGAAGTTTCGGATAGTGAAGAGGAGGAATTCCCACAGATGCTTTTTTTAACTGAGAAGGTGTCAGCTTCAGCAGATGCCTGTCCGACAGACCTTGCAAAGACTCCCGGTGAGAGCTTGTATCTGTACAGAGTTCACTGAAGTAGGTTAAATTGTTGTCATTTTAGGTGATCATCCTGTTTGTTGTTCACCTGCTATATTGAGAGGGTGTTTTGGCCTTCTCATCCAAAGCAGTCAGGGCCAGGCACAAGAAGGTACAGTCAGCTTCTGATGTGGGGGAGTGCAACTAAATACGTGGGATAGTTGGAGCGTAGCCATTTGTGATCCATTCATGCTGCTGCTTTGACAGTGATCGTATGCATTGTAGAAATGATGAGACATTACCTGGGAGGGGAAAAAAAATCAAACAGCCTTCACTTTGCATGCTAGGGAATGATTATTCCTTGCAGTAATGGGTCTTGTTTTTCATGCATTCATCACTGATGTATGTGCTAACAATTACACGAAGACATCGGGTAAGCTTTGCTTCCAGTGGTAGAAGATAGAGGTTGGCTGGAAGTAGGTGCCTCTCCTGCCCACGGGTAGGCTCTCTGCATATTTTCCTGCAAAGCTCTTCTGATTTGCCTTTGCTTTGACTTGCCCTGCCCTTCTGTTTGCTGATTGTAGGCTCTTCCAACAGATTTTTGTGTGTCCAGCACTGGTCCCAACTGGAGGACACAGTGAGCGGTTTCAGGACGCACACAAGACTAAGGGCCAAGCTGCTCTTTGCCACCAGATTGCACTTAGTGGTGTCAGGAGCTGGGCCTTGTCTGCTTGAATGTCTGATGACACAGAGAACACTAGCCTCTGGGGTCATACCCTTCTGGGGTCAGCTGCTTACTAGGACAGTTCCTTCCATCTAAGCTCTAAGAACAGTAATTTATCCCTTAATATTTATTAGATATATTACTAATTATACTATCGTAAGTAATTAGTTTAACAAGCAGGATTTAGAACATGACCTGAGACTGACTGTGCTTCACAGTATCAGGAAATCAGTATCACTAAATCAGTATCTAATTCAGGCCCCCAGAACCTTGACTTGTTCGGTTTCTTCTGCATCAAGTCTCTCCTATGCAATTTTCTTCCTTGGGAAAGAACCACTTCACAGAATTCAGTAAACATATATTTTTAATTACCTTGCAGCAGTTCTATCAAAGCCTCCAGTGGGCTTTTTTATTCAGACCTAACATATGGCTCAATTTGTTTTCTGATTTAAAGACACTAAAAAGCAAATATCCTAGACCCAAGGAAGACGAAAGTGTTGATCTGTTCGGTATAAAGGTATTTAATAGAGCAGCTTGCAGACAAGTAGTTCTTCTTAAACAGTTACTAGATAACATTAAAATATCTGCCACCAGGAGGGGAAGATATCATCCCTCCTATATCCTTCTGTACTAATTCTGATGACAATTTCATTCTGTTGCAGAACCTGCCTGTCAAGAGAAGGACAAGTCTCCTGAGAAGGACAAGTCTCCTGAGACTCCTATGACACCAATGCCAGCTTACTCCCTTATGAAGACCCCAGAACTGAAGAGGGAGTTGAGCAGGTTAGCACTGCTTCTACAAGTATATCTACAAAAAAAAAAAAAAAAAGTGCAAGTACATCTCTTTATGAGCAGAAAAAATACATGGAAGTTCCATCTCCATATGAGGAAGAACTTCTTTACTGTTTGGGTGTCACAGCCCTGGAACAGGCTGCCCAGAGAGGTTGTGGAGTCTCCTCCCCTGGAGATCTTCCAAACCCGCCTGGATGTCACCCTGTGCCACATGTTCTAGGTGTCCCTGCTGGAGCAGGGGGGTTGGACTAGATGATTTCGAGAGGTCCCTTCCAACCCCAACCAATCTGTGATTCTGTGAGAAACCTGCTGGTAGGTGGTGTGAAAGGCAGCTACTGTGCTAAAGGGGAAAACTTGATGGTTTTCCAATGTCCTGCTCTTCCAGCTGGCCACTGAGCTTCCTGGCCTGGTCACATTGCTGAGCTATAGCAGTGGAAGGCGCAGCATTATCTTAGGCTTAAGTCCTACCTTTCTCTTTCAGATTTGGAGTTCGTCCTTTCCCAAAACGCCAGATGGTGTTAAAGTTGAAGGCCATATTCCAGGATCCTCACCAGGACGTGGATACGGATGTGGATACTGACACAGAGGATGATATCCCATCCTCCCAGCTTCCCCCACAGAGGCCTCCAGCCAAGCGCCGTAGGCAGCTGAAGACTAACGGGCATGCTGGTGGGAAACGTGCCAAAATCTCCAACTGTAGACAGACACCAACTGTATCTCCAGAGAGGGGCTCTCTGGCAGCTGATAAGGAGGAGCTGATGCTCTCATCATCTCAGGAATCTTCATATTCTCGGGAATCT
The DNA here is from genome assembly GCF_059628265.1 of Tinamus guttatus. Classification (NCBI taxonomy): domain Eukaryota; kingdom Metazoa; phylum Chordata; class Aves; order Tinamiformes; family Tinamidae; genus Tinamus; species Tinamus guttatus. Next base: position 1,378,927 of record NW_028288640.1, read on the forward strand.
TCATCCTCGCTGGATGGCAGTGACGTCTCTACTGGTATACAGAGGTAGGGGAACAAAATACTAACGAAGGAGTCTACTGTGCAGCACAGAGATGAGCTGGGAAAATGGGAAATATAAGTGTCAATGCAGAATACAGGGGATCTGTACTGTAGGCAGCTTCCCTGAGCTTTTGTCACTTGAAGTAAGTTCTTCTGTTGTGCGTTTCAGTCTAATTGCTAGTGAGCTATTCTGAGAGCACAGAAATGCTCACGGGTGAAACTGCACATGGGCAGAGCTCAAAGCTGGCACTGCAAGGAGCCTCGCAGGGTGGAGTGAGAGCCTGCAAGAGGAGCAGGGAGCGCTGCTCGGTGAGCACTGCGTGTGGTGCTGCACAGAGCAAGTGTGTCAGCAGTAGTGCAGCAGGAGCAAGGAATGCCGGGCAGCACCGGCACAGCTTGATGTGCAGGTTTGCAGAACACGTGGCGTGTTCTGCCTCCCTCCCTTTGGCAATTGCTGGTGTCGGAGATCCTACACAGGGCATTGCAAGGGTTGGCAGCCAGGGACTTGGGCATCTCTGAGTGTGCCCTTGATGACCAGTGGTTTCCTTGATTGTTTTTTGCACTTTTTCTCACTTTTAGTTCTTGTAGCAATATATCCGAAGATGAGGAAGAGGAGCTCCCAGCTTCTCAGACAGCAGCCCAGGAAGCAGATACACTGGACGCAGTGGGAAACTGCATCATTTCAAATTCAGTCCTGTACCACAAGGTCCTCTTTTACGAGCCAATTGAGCTGGCTGCACTGCACCGAGAGCTGAAAGCAAACGGCATGAAGATTTCCAAGGCAAAGCTGATGGATTTTCTAGATGCTTACTGTATCACCTTCACCACGGCTGCAGAGCGGAAGGAGAAGGAAGCCAAAGGCAAGGGGAACGGAAGACAGAGGAAACGCTACTGAATGGAGCCTCTCTCCCATTTCCAGCGGCAGCTGCAAAGATCCCTCCTGTTGGTGCACTCCCCTGCTGCTTCTCCTCTTTATCTTTGCTTTCCATTTTTTCCTAATAAGTTTTAGTTCCCTAATAAGATCTTTTTTCCTGAATCCTCAGACTCTCCAAGTAGTTATTTATTCAGTATTTGAGCGGCCCTACTGATTGCTACGCAGGGGACATTGTGGAAATAAGAGGCCTTTGCTGTCCTTGGTTAATCTGGTGGTCTCTGGTAAAACTCCTCAATCTGTGTGCAGCTGTTCTTCTAAACTATTTCTCATGGCTTTGCAGTGTCCTCTAACACCAGCAATTGTGTGAAAGCCTGGATTCCAACATTCCGCTGTGTGTGTCCAACATGTAGCAGGTATTGGCGTGCTGGGATCTCCAAGATATAATCTGCTCCATTTTCTGAGGGCTGTGTTACCTTGTCTTTGTAGTCCGATCAGAGCACATCCTTGACAGAGGTGGGGTTTTTTGTTTTTGTTTTTTTAAGGAGATGGTATTATAGTGATTAAATCTCTTCCTTGAACAGTCTCTTCTTAAACCTATTGTAAAAGAAGTTGTGAACATCATCTGGAACTCTTGGACAAACTCCTGGACCCTAAAAGGTCATCTTTTATATGTATTTTGTGAGCTCTTCTGACTTTCATGTGTTTTGAGAGCTTTGAATCTGAAAAGGTCTTGGCAAAAAGGACACATTGTTATTTTTTTTAAAAAAGGAGCCACTTTTGTAATGTATTTATGTATTCTGGAAATTATTTATATTTTTGATATATTATAGCCTTTTTATTTAATTTATATAAATAAACAGAATAAGATCTTGATGATAAACTGTAACAGGTAATGCCTTAGGAAGGCCCGGGGCAGCCTAAGCAGCAGTCCTGGGTCTAGCTGGGAGCAGTAGTGGCTCCACAGTGAGCGCTCTGGCTGGAAGGGTCCTCAGCAGAGGACGGAAGGACAAGGTGAGTCGTGGCACAGGGGCCCAGCAGCAAGGAGAGCTGGAACAAGGGATTGCTGCGCAGTGGCTGGAGAGAGGAAGATCACCAGGTTTGTTTGAGATGGAGAGCACCAAGGTAGGAGAGACTCCAGGTAAGGCTGGGGAAGGTGTTTTGGTCAGCCAGAAGGAGAGATGGGGGAAGACTTTCTTGCAGAAAAAGGCCAAGTTTTGCCTTAAGTGGCATTCTAGGAAATACTGTTTCCCATAATGTATCACATATTTCTCTCTTGTCAGTCTTAATATGTGAAAATAAGTAAGATCCCTTTCCATCTTCTCTGCTGTATTCCTAGTCAAGACATTTATCATCAAAACTTTTGCAATCCATTCTTTCTTATATCTTGACCTTCAGCAAATACAGTGTTACACTTTGGGCATATAAATTACAATCGTTCAACTAATAGGACTGCACCATAAGAAACTTGGTAGCATGCTAAGAAAAAAAAATTTTAAAAAGAACAGTTACTGAAAATGCCTATATCCTCTTTTCTCTGTCATCCTTAAGCCTTTCAAGTGGACACTTTGCCTAATGAAACAAAACAAAAATTTAACAACTGTGCCATTCGGATTGGAGATAACATTTTGCAGAGGCTTCTCTCAGTATTCTTGTGGCTACAGTTGACAAAATTAAATGGTTTTCCTAATTCTAACAATTCTCCCAAAAGAGGAAAAATGACTTGCAGCATGTCAGATAGGTCACAATGCAGCCTGCATGCTGCAAATTATCAGAAAGCCATTATTCATTCTCCTGCTCTGTTAATCTGTACGCAAGGGTGTCTCTTCCAGCTAATATTAATGTTTCCATCTGCCAGTGACGACGTTATCAATCAGTTTCATTTGTATACTTTTCTCTGTTTTTGTATGTTCCTAACACAGGGTCATATCTCTCTTGGAAAATCCATTGTCTCTATAAGAAAAAAACCTTTTCAACAAAGATTTGAATTGTTTACTATGTTAAAAAGTAGCCAATATGTTATTGGCAATGTATAAAGCCTTTGGCCTACCCCAACACACCTGATGAGCTCCAAATGAGCTTTGAAAAAAACCACTTCCAAATGTGTGTGACAACGAAGTGATCTGTGTGAGTGCCTATGGATACTAGTAGAGCAACTTTTGCAGCTACTGCCTGTTGTTTTGTGCATTATCACATTTCCTACCTACAAAATCGGTAGGGTGATGACTGTTGTGCCCTCCCTTTCTACCCGACCAATAACTCCCAACTATTGTGTTTACGGTGCTAAAGTTTAGGTACCGAAGTGCTAAATACATGAACAGCCTTGTGCTCATCCAAGGGCCTCCTGGAGCCTTTGGTAGCTCCATGCTGGTGGATTCCGTGGGCTTTGGTCAGTGACCTGTGCGCTTCAGCTCCATGGTGGCCATACGAAGGACGGGGGGAGGCCTGGCCACGCAGGTCCCACGGAGGTTCCTGGGGACACAGGTAACGCGTTCACGGTGCGTTCCGACCTCCCTGCGTGCGGTTGCTCTTCCCTTTCATCTCGCCCCAGCCGCGGTGGTGGCTGACGTGTGTCCCTGACGCCTGGGCCCCGGTGCCGGCAGCCCTCCTGGCGGCCTCCCAGGGCAGGTCTCCGCTCTCCTGCTTTGCCCCTCTGCTTTCGCTGGGGACCTCGAGGGCCAAGAACCTTCCTCCTGCTCCTGCACGAGGCTCAGAAGCGGCTCCCCCGCGTGACAGCGGCGCTTCCCCCACGGGGGAGCCGCGTGCTGCAGGTAACGAGCTTGCCCGCCGTTCATACTCGGCAGCAACGGGCCCTGAACGGCGAGAAGCGCCTCGTAACGCGCCCGGACAGCGCCGAGCACCGGCAGCAGCGCCGCCGCCGCCGCCGTTTCACGTCGTCCTCGCAGGCCGCGGCCGCGACCGCCGCCTGCCATTGGCCGCCGCCGTCACGTGGCTCCGCCGCCGGGCTGTGGGCGAGCCCGGAGCGGGTAGCGGCCCGGCCGGGCTCGGCCCGGCTCGGCCCGGCCTCGCGGCGGCCGCTACGCGGTCGGAGCCGGCCCCGCGGGCCCGGGCAGCGCGGCTGTCGCCTCGAGGCCGCGCGTCGCTGCTCTCTGGACCCCGGCGCAGGCGCCCCGGCGGGGCGGGCGGCCGGGCTCTGCTCTCCCCTTTCCCTTCCCCCGGCAGGAGCTCCGGGCAGCGGCGGAACCTGATCTCCCACATGGAGCAGGACGAGGAGCGGTGGCTCCGCCGGCTCCAGGCGCCCCTGAGCAGCGCCCGTGCAGGTAAGGGCCCCCCGCGCCGTCCGAACCGGGTCTTCTGCGGCTTCGGGCACTCCCGAGCCAGCCGCGGTGTGGGGTATTTCATAACCCGCTGTGTGTTTTATTGCTGTCTGCATCTGCGGGTGTTTTAGCATCCAGCCTAACTTACATTGAGGAATTCTGCAGCTTGCAGCGCTTTGTGAGGAAGCACATCCTCTGCTTTGAAGCTGCCTTCTACTGGTTCGCTGGATGCCCGTGGTTCTTGTTTTGGAATAAACAGCGCAGGGCAGATGGCTGCCCACCCTCTGCAGGACATGCGTGTTCTTACAGAGCTCTGATATCTCCCATCAGATGAACCTTTCTTGGGCGGAACACCCCGTTAAATCATTTCTCATACAGAGGCTGCTCCAAACCTGGGCATCCATGTTACCTTTCTGTACCTTTTCCAGTACTATTAATTATTCCAGCACATCATTTCAGTCCCATGTCATTGCTCCAAGCCATTTTTAGCTATACTGTTCGGCTGAAGTTCAGTAGGGAGCTGTTATCTCCCAGCTGCCTGCATTGAGCCAGGGGAATCTGCACTCCCCGGTTAGCAGGAACCACGTGTGCCTTCCACTGCTGCCCCTGCGCTCACGTCACTGCCACTCTTGGGGAACTGGAGCTTCTTGTGCCCAGAAGGTGACATCGCAGGCCCTAAGTGAGTGGCTGCAAACTCCAATAGCTGGGACCGGTCGCAGCTGCTCTTCAAATGCAAAGATGATGGATCAGGGACTGGCTGGCCATCTCAGACACAGACCACTTCCCTAATGGGACAAAAAAGTGAGTTTTAGTAACAAAAGTCTTGTAGATCAGCTCCTACGCAGGGAATCTGATATCCTGCCTCTGATCAGCTGCATAATTTTGGGAAAGCTCCTTCCTCTCTCTAAGCCTGTTACTGTGGCAGCGTCTTCCAAATACTCTTGGGTGCAAATAGCAAATGGAGGCTTTTGTAGCAACGATGACCTTGTTGCATTGCAGCAATGGTCAGAAGCATAGAAATGTGCTGTGAAATAGATACAGGTTTACCAGTATGAACATCTACAGATACTAGCAGATACTGTTAAATCTCTTTGCTTTGGAGTCTGTTTATATAATAATACTACAATACAGCTGGTTGTTTTTAAGTGCAGATTTTAAAAAGGCTGCAAGGTATTCACATGGATCAGCAAGGTTCAAGGTGGTTGTCGTATAGAAGTTGAACACAAGTTGTAAATGATTCAGATGATGAAAAAACAGATTCCTGTGCGTGTTATGCATTTCACATTTTTGAGGGATCCTCCTCTTTTAAGTGTCAGTGTTTTTCATTGGGCAATTCAGTGCGATTCGCCACCTAACCCAGTAACATCTATCCCAGAGAACTTGGCCTTTGGGGCTCAGTACTAGCAAGTGCTATGCTGGAAGGTGAGGAATGTGATCTGACATTTCTAGAAAGCTAAGGTTTAACCTTATGTGTTAGTTTTTAAGGGCTGTATATAAGGGTTTTGTCTCTTGCTTAGTCTCTGCCTTGCTTTGTCTATTTGGAAACACAGATGAGAATATGAAGGCAAAAGTAAGATTGTTTGGAATAATTTAGCTCTCTCCCTATACTATGTTTCCTGTGTCTCTAACATTTAGTTTGCGTTTTTATTTTAAGTAGTTGGTGCTCAAGAATGGCATTTATAGTACTGTGCAGCAAAATATTACTGTGACTTGGCTTAGTAGTAATTGTGGAACCGACGCAATGTCTCAGTGCCTCCTAACTGGAGTATTTTCAGTATATTTGTGCAATATTTGCTTGCAAGTTCTTGCAGGATTTTCTTAAGAGCATTTCTAATTCCCATGAAGTGTAGCAACTTAAGAAAGAAGTTGAATAAACCAGCAGAAGTGTTGAAAGACACAAAAACAAAGGAGTTTTTCATGTCAGTTTTTGCAAGCTTCAAACCTTTAGAACTTTAGCCACAACTAACCCAATTGCTTTTGAACACAGTTTGAAATTAAAATGCAGTGTGTGATCTGAGCCCAAACTAAATGCTGTGGAAAGGCAACATCCGTCTTCCTTGTCAACTCCAGGTAGCAGAAAGCACAAATGAAAGGTAATGCTCTGTCGCTTGCCCGATGGGCTCTGTGAAAGCCTGAGCGATGGAGCTGTCCACCTTCCAGCTTCATTGCAAGCAGGAAGGGGCTTGTTAAATCCCTGGAGCAGGAGGATTTAATGGACTTTAGCAGCAGCTTTGTGGCCCACAAATGACCACTGCGGGTTTTAACCACAGAGCTGAAAAAGCAAATATTTGATGCTCGCAAGCAGAGGCTCTGTCTTTATCTCCTCAACATGTATGTGTTTCTAGCATTGGATGTTTCAAAGACCTTAATTCTTAATAGAAGCGCCCCTCCCTGCTGTAAGTTTTCGTGCTTTGGCGCTGTTTTTGCCCGAGAGCGGGTGAGCGGTGTGCCCAGCGGATCGGTGTTTTAGGGTTTTACTCCATATTTGAGCGTTTTTTTTTTTTTTATTTTCCCGCGCTCGGGGCGGGCGGCCCTCAGGGGGCGCCGTTGGCGAGCGGCGGCCGTTGGGCCCGGCTCGCAGGGCGGGGCCCGTCACCACGGCAACCGCTGTGGCGTCAGGAAGTCTGTGTTGCGCCTGCGTCGCTCGGCTCGGACGCGCCTGCGCGCACCGCCCGAGCAGCGGCAAGCGCGGGCCGTTGGCGCGCGGTGCATGCGCTTCGCTGCGGTCCTTCCCGGTGTTGTGGCGGGGTGCGAGGAGCGGAGGGAGCCGCGGCTGCGGCGGAGAGGTCAGCGGCGGGCCGGGGGCGGCGAGGACCGGGCGGGAGCGGCGGCACCGGCGCCCCCTGATCCCCTCCACGGGCCGCAGCTCTGTGCTTAATTCTCAGTTGTATTTTTCATTTTGAAACACCCGCTGCATAGATTCCTGATTTGTATGTTACTGTGTTTGCATACAAGCCATGAAAATTTGCACCTGAGCAACCGTTACTTTTTATTTTTATGATTACTTCCCCTTTATCCTTCCATAGGAGGTATAATGTGAAGTTTTTCCTGTTTTCAATAAGATGCTCTGTAAAATAGGAGGTTAGTTTCTATAACACTTAAAAAACAGGGGCAGTTTTTATCATGTAAGTACCGATTTAAAATTCATTTCTGGAACGTGATAAAAATTTTACTAGATATAAAATGTTTTGCCTTATGTACAAGGTACTAGTGAGGGGGGTTGCTTTAAAGGAAACATGAACATGATGCACTGACGGGTTATGAGGGAACATAAGTGGGTAGTGTCTGGTAGACAATGATGCTGGTCATTGCTAAGGTTGCTTCTTAAAATCTGTTTTTTTTTTTAGCCGTTATTTTTTGCTTGTTAATTTGTCATTGCTTGTATTTCCCTATCTGTTTCAGTTACCCTTGTCTGGCATAGGAAGACTGACAGAGACTAGAGCAGAAAGGTTAGTACCTGATTTGGAATTTGTCTTCTACACTTATATTTGTGCTCTGCTCACTGAGTAACTCCTGTTCTCTCTCCTCAGTATTATATATTATATTGGCACTTCCACAAAGCCAGAGAACCTGCACTGTGCAGCTCTTGCATTATGTCTCAGTAGGAGAGAGTGTGCCATAGAGTTGTGGTTCTGGGTTCAAGCAAGTTATTAGGAAACAAGATGGAAAAAGAAAGGGCAGACTATTCATGGTATCATGAGTCCCAACTTTCTGCTCAAAATAGGGTCAGCTCTCGAATTGCGTTGTGTTGTTCAGGACTTTATCTAGCCTGATCTATTCTGACTTCCAAAGAGCTGCGTTGGGGGGGTTTGTTGTTTGTTTGTTTGTTTTCTGCAGGAGCAGTGCTGTTCACTGCTGGGAGCAGTGCTGGGCTGAGCAGATCCTGAGTAATATTTGAATTCACACACATATTTAAGTACACAGGTACTTGTGGAAGTGGCTAAACTTAGCACCATTAGAGCATGTGCTGTCACCTTCTCCCACCCTCTGAAGCTTGGAACTTGAGCAAAAAGAGGAATTAGTAAAAATACACTAAAATCTAACCCTTTCCTCCCAATTTCTAGGTTCCATCTTCAAGAACCATCTAGGTTCTTGCTGCTCTGTGCTATTTTGACTATATACATCAAAAGGTTCAGTTGGGCTGTAGACCGAACATCTAAGTGGATAGGTAAGTGCTGCTGTTTATTTTATTTGACCAGCTTGTGTGATTTGTAGAGTCCTAAAATCTTACAAAATTAATCGAATTCTATATTGAAATAAATAATTTTGCAAAACTGTTACTTGACAAGCTCTACAAGATGGTGCCAAAGGGGCTTTAAGGTACATCAATAACAGCATGATCAGATGTATTTAGAGGATCCTGGTCTGTGCCTACGCCTCACTACACGTCTGTAGATGGAGGAGTAAGATAGATTAATCCTTAGGTTTGCATTGCTTATACATCTCACGTGATCTGCCTGGGGCATTCAGTATTAATTGCAAACAAAAGTTTAACATCAGGAAGTCACCGTAAATAATATGACATGTGTATGCATATGTCTGTGAGAGTTATTTAAAGCCATGGAGGATGTGAGATTCTCTGTGTGCCTCCTCCTACTTAGGGGAAAAAAAAAAAAAAAAAAAGGTCAATTTGTAGTGATAACTACTCCAAGATTCTGTCTGAAAAAAATAAATTTATGAACTGGTTACAGAAAATGTCAATTTCTCTCTCAGGAAATGATCTAAGACTCACAGCAAAGTCCTCTGCAGGTTTGGGAGGTTGAATTTAAAATAAATTAATCCATTAACATCTGTAATTGCTTATAGGAAAGGCTGACCTGTGAAAATGTGTAACCAGCATTCCTTAGCCTTGCATGGCTGCAGCCAAGCCATTTGAGAAAACAATCCTGCTTGTGTTCTTCCTGCATTTTGAGTCTTTTGGTGCCCAGAGCTTTATTGGAGAAACTGAACCACAGCTGCTGCCATTCCAAATGAAACACTCTGTTTAAGTTTTGAAAGAAATGGATTTGGGAGTCAATATAAAAGCTCCATTAAAATAGCCAGAACCGTAGTGAACATATGGCTAGGAAGAAGAGGACAATCAAAATGTCTAAGAATAGAAATCTAGTTCTAGTGTTGCTCAGGGATTGATGGCATTTCCATATGGATGTTATTGTACCTATTGCTGTTCCAAGAAATCACTAGCTAGCACTGTTATTCTTACTGTAGAAAAAGTTTAAGAAACTTAGTTAAATCAGTTTTTTTTTTAATTAGTTTAAGAAGCTAATTTAAACCAGCTAAGAAAGAGACAATACTTTTATCTGGTGTATGTGACAACAGTTTATGAGACATGGTCAGTGTCTACTGAGTAGCCAAAGGAGGAGGTAAGAACACAGAGGTGAAAGAAGGGTGGGCACATTTGTTAGATGTGCTCTCTCATCTGTCCGAGAAACTCTTCTGCAAGGCCAAGCACTGCTAAGCCTTACTCTGTGAGCTGCTTTTCAGCATGGGGACAGGCTCTCTTCTTTAAATATGCTGTGTCACAAAATGAAATTTTGCACTCCGAGTGACAGTCTTTCCTCCCCACCTTGTGGGAGTGAATACATTCATTTTTGCTGTGTTATGTAAATGTAGATATGGATGCATATACAAGTGGGACATCTCAAATTCTGAGCTCCAGGCAGGATTCTGACCTCAAAGGAGAGGTCAGCATGCTTTTGAATGTGGCCTGTGTCTGTCTGTGCGGAAAGTACAGTATTAGTGTTTTGGGTCTATATGTGCTATTATACTTATGTGCTGCAATATTTTATATGAGAATCTCTTCTCCTTCAAAGAAGAGTCTTCAAAGAATGTCCTCTTTCAAATTGGTACCAGAGGCCTGTTTCACACTGCATCTGCGTATACCATCTTACATATCCACCTTTTAGAGGTTTTTCCATTAAAGGGCTTCAGTAAATCTTTCTGAAGCCCTCTAGCGTACCATGAAGATCCTACACGTGCTTTGGGCAGATTGAAATGCTTCACTTCCATTCCAAAATCCTCTGAACAAGAAAGTCATCACTGTGCTGAGTGAAAATAAGCAGGGTCCTTGGAGAATGTGCTGCACTAAATGCTATAATATATTCTATGCAGATGAATTAATCACAGAGGAAAGTCCACCGTTGGAACAGTGGAGAAGTGCTGGCGTCTGAAGAATGAAGGCGGCGAGCCAGAGAAGACGCAGCCCTGACTGTTCCTGAGATCTTTCCCTGTAGCGCTGCTAGGCAGCATTACTGCAGCCTGCAGCACCATGGATGAAGAGGACAATGAATTTAAAGTAGTGTGGGCAAAAATTGTCGGTAGGGCAAAGAAGAAAGCTGAGGATACTGAGGAGAAAGCTGAGGATACTGAGGAGAAAGCTGAGGATACTGAGGCAACAAAGAAGGTTCAGAAATGGACAAAGACCACTACAACAGGCAGATCTGTTCCTGGGAGCCAAATTGATCATTGCTCTCCAGTAGTGAAGGGGAAAGATTTGCCACAAAATTTGGGTTCTAAGGTGCCGACAGGGATGCGTGAAGAAGACGATGATGCTGTGCCCTGCAGTAGTGGTGGGACGTCACAAGAAGACAGGAGAAGCGCTTTCCCTGACAGCCAGCTGCGCACAGTGACCAGTTACTCTACCAAGAGGAATCTGACAGGTGCGTGCACTGAAATCTTTCAGACAGAAAATAGGCTAGTACTGAAAAGACTCAGTTCAGTAGAGCTCTTTAGAAGTCTGGAGGAGGTATGCAGTTCTTCAGTAAGGTGAAACCTAAGTGCTGAGTGATATATGAGGGAGTCATTACCTTTTTTTTTGCGACTTCAGAATGTAAATCATCCCTCAAATCATCAAGAAGCAAGTTTAGATTATATCAAAGTGTTTTTTTCACAGTGTGTTATTGTATTGAATGTTGAATTATGTTGCCATTGACTGTCACCAAGGCCAAAAAAATAAATTAAGAAAGGTTCTGGGTTAATTCATGAAGGATTGGTCTTTCAGTGATGACTAAATATGATGACCAGAAGGCAGTCACCAGTGCATGAAATCCTTAAACTGACAGCTAAGGTCAACCAGGAGAAGGATTATTTTGTACTTGTTCTGCCTGATACCCCTTCGTAATTATCTACTGGTGACTGCACTCAGAAACTGGGCTGGTGAGATCTTTGGTCTGATCTCACAGGTTGCCTCAAAGCAGAGCGGAGATACACTGAGCTGTTAGCCTGCTGCTCGTTACCACCCCTCCTTAGGAACACCTGTTGCTTGGTTCTGAGCCTGAAAGTCCGAAGCATGGATAGGGCTTGAAGATCAGAGTAGAAACATGTTCATTTTTTTTGACTATCTCAGGTTGCTGTTTTGGGAAGCTTCCCAAGAGCTCCCTGGGCAGCTCAGTTACCTGTTTAATTCTGACTGGGAAACTGTGCTTTGTCCCCTTCAGTGAATGCTCCGAGTGACTGTTCCCAGACTACACTATCCTTCCGTCCTTCACAACCAGAGACCTGCTCTTCAGACACCTTGAAGACACCACTGCTGCCTGGGTCGAAGGTGCGGGCAGCAAAACTGGCGGTGGAGGGAATGCAGCAGTTCAAGAGAGTGGCACCTGAGCAGCTAAAACATAGCCTGGGCGATAGCTTGCCAAAGGCTGCAGCTAGCAGGAATTCCTCTGATGAAAGCGAGGAAGAGAACCCGGAAAAAGGTACGTTTCTGCTGTTATTTAGCTCCTATGTGTGCATGGAGAGTGCTGAGGGCTGCTTAGGGTGATTGCATGAGCAGCAGTCTGGATTCCTGGGCTTTGTTCACAGCTGGACAGGTGGCTTGTGTAATGATGAATAAATCGCTCCACATGTCTGAGAACTTGCTTTCTCTATTGATCAATGTGTATTGATCTCTATACTTCTCTCCTAGATCTTTTGTGAGGCTGAAATTTGATTTTATGTTAAGTTCTGGAGAGAGAATTTACTTTCTGGAAACAGGTTGAGATTCTAAGAGCATCAGTAAATCCAGTCGTTCTTCTCAGGGGCAATATTGTGTAGCTCATATAAATATGACCTTAGTTACTCCGTGTCTTCTGTAAATCTCTGAGCACTTACAAAATAGGATGTTCTATGCAGATGAATTGAATCCGTAGCAATTTGAATTCATAGCACTTTTTTTGGTGTTTTGGTGCTTTAAAAGTCAAGGCCCCTTTAAAAGTCAAGGCCCTGCTGGTTCTCTATGGACATGAGAATTTCCTGTGTTTAATATGTAATGTTTAAGACCCCATGTTCTCCCAGAAACTTCATCTAAAACATAACTCTCCTTTTGGTTCTGATACATAATGTGCGATGAACCAATTGCCACCTTCCACTCCTGGGGTAGTGCTCTCCTGTACTGTTTGTGCATTCCCTTGTGAGAAATGAGATGTGAAGATGCAACAGGAAGATTGCAGGGGTTTTTTAAGTTAATAAAATAATCATGACAAATGTAACAGTTTCATGCCTTTCACTACAAGATGTTTAACTCTATCATCTCTCCCTTCTGTGCCAGTTACCCACGATCTTCCATCCACAAAGGACGATGGTGCTTTGGCTTTTGCCCTTCAGCAGAAGATCAAGGAGGAAGTCCCGGAAAGCCTAGAGGAGAAGGGCTTGTTTTTTTGTCAGATCTGCCAGAAGGATCTTTCAGCCATGAACACAACACGATGGGGGCAGCACGTTAATAGGTGAAGCACTAGCATGAAAGGCCAGTGTGGCTTTCAGCAGCAGTGCCTTAGAGAAGATGTAATTGCAGACTAGGTAGCAAAGCTACCCGTTAGTGTCCATTTCAAAATCAGCCCATTTCAACACCATTTATTCAATTAAATAATGATTTCCTAAGAACATTTGGTATGTCAGCTGTTTGCAAATCTGAGCTATTCGCTGAAGGAAAGATGTGATACTGTTTTGCAAGATGAATAAATACATAGACTATGCACTATATACTTTTGTAAAACTATGCACTATATACCTTTGTAAATACTATATATATGCACTATAGACCTTTGCTTTCCACAGGTAATGAGAGTGGAAGGCTAAGGGAAGGATCCTTGTGTTTTCTTTTGTCAGAATGGTGTGGGCTTAAATTGATGCCAGCACTCTATAACAGTTTCCTTAGTGGTAAATATCAAATACTGTTAAAATAGTACATACAGCTAGCTCTTTATGAATGAAATGTCTGTGCTTCTCTGTAAAGAAAGTATTGTAAACAGCTTGCTTAAGTAGTTGGAGTTGCTCAATTACAGCATTTCAGGAGGCAAGGTTCAAAAAGAGCATTTTATTTTATTTTGTTTTGTTTTATTTCCATCATCCTCCAGGTGTCTGGATGAGATGGAGGCAGCAGAGATCTCCTCCTCCAGCAAACCAGCAATCCCTGATTGTCTCGTCTGTGGCAAACATTTCCAAACTTCCGAGAGCCAAACTACTCACTTGAAACGCTGTGCTGTGAAGATGGATGTTCCTCCTAAAATGCTGCTTCAGGCACTGCAGGTGTCTCAGTTTGGAGTTGCCTCTCCTAAGTATCCCAGGTAAGATTTTGGTGAAAATCTTGCTTTCCTTCAAAAGTGATCAGGTGGTGGATGACTATGAGTCAGCAGACAGGAGCAAAATGGGAAGTAAATAATCTTACACTAATTTGTCAGAAATATTTATACTCTGAGAGGTAATTATGTAATAAAGCTGAATAGCGTGGTTGAGCTTATTAAGCAGAACATGCTATATGAGCATACAGTCTCTTCGGAGTATCTGTGTTTCCAAGGCCTCAGCTTTTCGGCTCGTTGCTGTCCTGGATACATGGGCCTTATCCACAGAGTCAAGGAGGAAACATACAGGCTGTTTTGAATTGTGCTGGGTGCAGAGATGTATCTGCTCTTTGGGATTTGAGCAACATGTTCAGAGTATAGCGAGTGGTGCCTGCCTGAAATGTATCCAAAGGACTTTTAAGTCTTATTGTGCTGAGGAAGGGCCATTGCTTGTTTACTGTGGAAGTGTAAGATTGGCAGAACGGTTTTGGTGACGATGTTCTTGACTTCAACCTGATTTTTGCCCTTTGATACAAAGTTTAGGTTTGAGGTAGCAGATGGTTAAGGCCATTCCTGCCCTTGCAAAAAAAAAAAAAAAAAAAAAGGGCAGTTTGTCAGTGCTGCAGTCTTATGTTTACCTTTCCAAAATAAGATTTTCTCCAAATTGCTGTGAATTCCACGCATGATAAGAAATCCTTTTCTTTCCTCCACAGAAAAAAGTACTGTTGATGCTTTCTTATTATTCTGGATATGGGAATCTCTCTGAGGAAGCGGGGCAGCTGGTCTGAAGCGCTCAGGGTTTCTTGTCTCTGATCCAGTTATTTTATGTTAACTTGGGCTTTCTGCTGCATTCTTACGTTTCAGCAATCAACCAAACACATCAAAACGCAAAGAGTTCTCCGGAGATGACTCAAAGGAAATGAAAAAGAGGATCAAATTGGAACCTCAGGATGAAGATCTGCAGGTTGCTATGGCAATGTCACGCTCTCTCTTGGAGCAAGAAAAGCGTGAACAAGCAGCAGTAGCTGCAAATATGAAACCCGTGGCTGCCTTGCCAATCAAATGGAAGCCTGGATCAGGTATGTGTCACCGTGAGTGTCTCAGGCTGTACTATTGGAGGAGTGATGTAACAGCCTGCTCTTCACTACCAACTTTTCTGTTGGGCATAGGGGATGACAAGCACACTTCTGTTTCATTTAAGTTGTCCGAGATGGAGTAATGCAAAGTATCCACATACAGATAGCCAAGGGAGGCTGCAGGATGTTTCGCTGAAATCCAGGGAAAAGACCATTGTTATTTTTTTTGCAGTGCATTTTTCTTATTCACAGTCCCATACCCTTGATTATGCAACTTTTTCATCCTTCTCTCCTTGCTCTGCTTTCTTTCTGAGGTATATGTGCATACAACTACACACGTTGAACCTGTGGTTTGCTATTTAAATGCACAAAAATGGTCAGAAAAGAAGCCAGTTGCCCTGGGGGAAGGTTGAGTTCTGCACATAGGAGACACTTTGCTCTTTGTGGCTCTCCTCAATCTCTTCCTGCTGATAACCACTGCCAATTATATTGGGAATTAGTAAGTCAAAGGCAGTAAAGAAACAGACCTGAGAAACAGACCTGACAAATGATAGCTGTGCAGGATTCATATGTGCTGTGGTTTGACATGAGTGACCATCACCAGTGATCAAGACACACCAAAAGCAGTCCTTCATGGCTTTGGAGTCTTTTTTCTTCTCTCTCTCTCTCTCTTTTTTGAGTGAAGCGCTGCTAACTCGCCAAAAGCACTGTACGCTCACTGTTCAAAGGGTCTGGAAGGTAGCCTGCACATAGGTATCAGTTGCTTTCATAGTGATCTGATTTGACAGCTCAGCCCAGCAGGACCATGTGTGCACGAATAAGTCTTCCCTGAAGGTTTGTTTCTCTGGCAGAAGTAACGGGAGACTTGGGACTTATTGCAGAAATCTTGTGTTCTGCTGTAGTTGCATTTTGATCATTGCCAACTGCAACACTTGAAAAAGCTGGCAGGTTCAGTTCCTCTGCTTATGTGTTCAGCTGTTCATTTATTTGGGTTTCTTTTGCTTTTCTTTTTAAAGAGAAAAGAACACGTAAAAGAGGCCCAACTACTCCTCCACCGTTACTGCTGCGGGATCCAGAGACAGCCCGCAAAAGGACTGAAGAGCGAGCCGCCATGGTGCTTACACAAGAGATGGAATTCCCTTCCACTCCTCGGCTTCCCACCAGTAGGATTTTGGAGGATGGATCTGAGAAAACAGACTGGCTCATGCCATCGCCCAGAAACAAGGACTGCCCTTTATGGAACAGCAATGCTCTAACAGGGCCCTGCGACCCTGAATCATTCTACACTGCTGAACCGACCCCTCCAATCGTACCTTGCATAACTGTGCAGGTGGGATGCTCTTTTCTCCTTCCTCTGGTATTTGTGTGCCACAGTTTACTTGCTCTGTAGCCCTTCTCTTTTCTGCCATGTAAGTGAGTCACCCCATGCTCTGCATGCTCTCTGCTCCTGCACAACTGTCCCCTGGTCTCACACAAGTAGGTTTGGTGATCTTGAACTTTCGCTTCTCCCTTTTGGACAGGAGGCTGAGGCTTGTGTTGCCATGCTGTTCTTTGGGCTTTTGGAAGACAAAACAAATGGGAGCAGAGCACTGAGTGAGAGGGCTTGAGCCTCTTCATTTTGCCACTAGCTTAGCTATTTTTACAGTAGCCTGACTCTTGTGTTCCTTCTTGATACTTTTCTCTGACTGATTATAATCAGAGCCTTTCTCTTTCTTTACTCATGTTTTGTATCAAGGCAGCAAGGAACAGTGTGGAAAGTTCACACTGAAGATGGATGCTTGTGTGTTACACTGAGGAGGGGGTGGGCACTCCTAGGGTTGTAAAGTGAAGCGTTTGCATTTCAGGCTTTCCCCATGTATCCCCCTGCCTGAAGCTGCATGCAGGACTGTGATCCAGTTTTAAACCGGGCGGTCTCACTCTGTTATTATCCAGATGTCTTGCCTCTCGTTTTTCTGTAGTTTTATAAATGCTGCCTACAGAAACAGACAGGACCTTTTAGTCTGTCGCCTTATAGCACTATCTTCTTGGAGAGCAAGTATGTATCTGGGGATCGCTCAAAGTATTTTATTAATATTTATTAAGATATTTTGAAAGTATGAACTAGAGATCAATTCAGAGACTGTACTCTGAGCTCTGCAAATACATACAAAATTATTTTATTGATGTCTTTTTTTTCTCTCCTTTGATCAGAATTATAAGTCAGAGACTTCTCTGCCATCAGTGGGATCTGATCAACCAGAAGTATCTCAGCAACTTCAGCCTGATCTCAGTCCTCATTATCCTGCTTCTCCAGAGACTGGAGAAAAAGCTGCTGATGAAGCCGACTTGGGCTCTGAACGGGCTGGACAGATTTCGTCTCAGGGCGAGAAGGTTCATGTTCAGACTCTGCAGCAACTGGTTGAGTTGGCCATGGAAGCACAAACTCAGTGGAGGCTTGAGCTTAACGACGCTCAGGAAGTAGAGCAGCCAAGTAAGTTCTGGCAGCCTCATGAGCCTCCTCTCTGGTGTCATCAGCTATGAGGAGCCACGTTTAGCCATACTGAACTTGGAGAGCAGTGGCAGCAGCCGCAAGATGATATTGTTGATCCAGGGGGTGATATTTGGGGGCATTGTTCTGTAGTAGGCTTTAGGTACAATCAAGTTGACATTTCTGAAATGATTCATAGATCCCAATATTTAAGAAGAGCTCCTCTTAGACAGCAGCTTCTAAATTTTATTTTAAAAATCCTTTAAAGGTGTCAGATGCATTTCTGCCAGCCGGGGGCCCAGACACGGCCAATCGTGAGGCAAAAATATATCCCCAAAATATATGCTCTTTTCTGCCTAGTGGCTTTTGCCGACAGCACTGTCTTACGAGGTTTCACCAGGAGAAGACCTGGTGAAAGAAGAGCGTAAGAGATGATGTTGTGTTGGTACATGGATACACAGTCCCTGAAGTTGATCTGTACAGGCTGAAAAAAGTCCACCACCTAGAATTCCTTCAAGAGCAGCTCTAACTTCCCTGGTTACAGTGGTGTGCATTGCACAACGGCACATTCCAAGACCAATGGTAGCCTTAAAATTGTCCAACCATTTAGCATAATATATGCACTGTGTGTCTCCTGTTCACTCATCAGTGAAGACTATGGTTGCTAAATCTAATGTCTCTCTGCTTTGTACTTGACTTGGGTAAAATTCCCTCAATTCTCCTATTAAGCTGCAGCAAATGGCTGCTGGTCATATGCCAAGAAAACCAAATGCATCTGATAAAGCCAAGAAGGGGAGGCTGAACCGTTCAGCTCAGAAATGTCAGCCTGGGACAGGAGGCTCTTGGGGAGTTGTCATGGCAAGGAAGAAATGGCAGTTAAGAGTTGCCACTTCATTCTGTCTTACAAGAAGTTTGTACCTGACTTGAGATGTGCCTTTTCTTCTTTGAGGAAAAGAATTGACTTCCAGTGATTCTTCACTAAGTGGCTTTGCCCTTCTACCCATAGAGAAGAGATTTCCAAGAAGCAACGATATAAATGTAAGGACAAATGTTATTTTTCCCCTTTTTTGTATTGTTTATTTGCACTGTATTTTTGTATTGTTTATTTGTTAAAAAAAAAAGCCTCTCCTATTTGATTAATTTCCAGAAGTATGGAGTATTTCCCATTCATTTTCACAGAAACAGAGATGTTTAAGCATTACAGTCACTCACAGGAATCATCCTAGGCAAAGCTGAAGTCCAAATACGTGATGTTTCATTGATGCCCACAGGCAGGCTTGTGGGTGTTTCAGAGTGTTTGTCCTACTTAATTTAAAATAACAGGTAACATAAAGCAAATTTGTGCATAATTTACACAAAGAGAACCAGGTTAAATATTGAGGCTGTAGTGCATAGAGTATTTGGGGGTAGTTACTAGGGATGTATCTGCTCAGCACTTAGGTAGTACTCTGCTTTGATGCCCAGCCTAGATGACACAGGCCACACTTCCTGGAGACCAGGAGAGACAGAACTGTCTGGGGTTTCATCCAGGCTCATGTACGCACCCATTTTGCATGGTTCTGACCAGAACTTTGTCAATGCCTCTCCTCTTATCTTCCTTTCCAGTCTTTCTTTTGCACAGAGAATGGTGCAGCCAGAATATTTCTGTTCTTACTTAATTTCCCCATTTTCGAGTCATAATTTTAGTGTCAGCAGGAAGGCTGTTCTGGGCTTCCTGCCTGGAAAGCAGTGCCTGCCTTCTCGGGGTACCGTCTTGCAGGTGTCCTACCTGCCAAGAAAAAGAGAGCAAGAAACACCTAACAGGTTTCCAGACTGAGCTTCCTGTCTTGCCCTTGGAGAGCAGTCCATGACGTGCAGAGTCTCCTCTAGCCCACCTGTGAAGCCTGGAAGAAATGGCCCAGCGTGTGCTGCCGTTTCCATGCTAACTGGTATTGGCTCCTTGCAAACACACTGAAGCAAGTAGAGAGGCTGAGTTCCCACTGAACCAACCTAGAAACCTGCTAATAAAATAAAGAGCTCTGCTGTTTCTGGTGGAACTACCTCTCATGGAGTTGGATAAAACTTGCCTTTCTTCCAGTCTGCGCTAGGTTCAGAAAGTACAAGGTCAACAATTAGTGTCTCAGGTAAAGCTGCTTTCTACTTACAGTCAGGCAGCCTCCCTCAACCATGGGCTGCAGGTATTTCACGCTTCTCTGAAGCACTGGCCACCTCCAGAAGCAACACTGCTACCTAGGGAGTCTGAGTCTTTAGAAGATTGCCTTGTATGGGTTTGTAGTAGGGGTAGTGCCAGACATTAAACTAGTCACAGATCGCTTGGGCAACCAGCCTTCCCCAAACTTTCAGTAAAGGAGTCTAAAATTATAAGAGTAAATACTTAAAAGTAAATAAATAAAGGAATTTTCAAAGGAGATTTCAGTAACAAGTGCACAAGTTCCTTTGGACTAGATACCTGCATTTCTTTTATTCCGTGTTGCCCCCTTGTTGCAGAGGGCTTCTTCCCAGGTGTCATTGCTAGACCAAAACAGTGAACAAGAGAGGAAAGGCTCATTACCTTGTCCCTGGGTCATCCTCATTCCTCTTGCTCTATGCAATTGTTATGAACTGAGTTCAGTTCCATCAAGGTGGGAATTACAGCTTTCAAAAACATGGTGGAAGACAGCAGAGCAGGAGGCCAACTGCAGGCAGTGGCTCTGCCACATCAGGAAATGATGTGGTAAAGATCCGAGGATGATGATGTGCTGTAATGCAAAAGGCTGTTCCACAAGTAGAGTGGAAGACAGCATGTGACTGCCTCTTCACAGCTGCTAAGCTTTGAAGAGAGGAGAAGGAGGGAAACAAAGCCAGAGATGTGTGTTGGACTAGGTTGCTTACGTCTCTTATGGAAGACCTTGCACTGATAAGGATTCTGTTAGTCCTGAGAAGGCAAAGGCAGCCATACCCACGCTGGGACCCAGAGTACAGCAGTGCTGACAAACTGGGCTGTTGCCTCCTTATCTGCCAGGAAAATGCCTTACAGCTGTAACAACTTCTGTCTTTGTGTCCCTTCTATGTTCTAGTCCTCTTTCAGGATGCTGGCAGAAGATTACAATATCATGGTTAACAACGCCTACTTGAGTGATATCCAGTTTCAAGTGGACTCTGGAGAAATCCTTTATGCCCATATGTTTGTGCTGTATGCACGCTGTCCACGGGCTGTTCAGCTGGTAAGTACTGCTGTTAGACTTTTCTCTTCCCCTCGAGTAAAGCCCCTTTGCAGTAACAGGAGTTTGACCGTCTATTCCAGACTGATCACAACAAATGAGTTAGTGATGCCGTACAGTAAGCACAGAGTATTTGGAGATCCAGTGGCAAGTCACTCTGGACCTGCTGATTATGGAGTAGACAGTATTTACAAGCTGTGCTTGTAACTAACCCAGACAGAGGTCTGTCACTCCCACAGGTGCTATGGAGGTAGCTGCATTGACCTGTGCCTTTGGCAAGGCCAGTGAAGTAATTTCTGTGTTTCCAGAAGCATTTTGGTTCATACAGTTTCCAGCCTGCTCCTGTGCAATTTCCTGCAAAGGCAATGAAAGGTAGTGGGCTGAAGACAGGAACTTGCCTTCTGACAGAGCTGCCACCAAACCATACCAACTTCTTGACAAAGTTTTGTCATTCTTTCTGTAATCAGTAGAATTCGTTTTGTCCTCATGCATGATTACAGCAGTTTCAACTCAAGGTGCTTAGGACCATTTATGAGGGGTCCTTGAAAGCTTCACGGTATCTCTGGTCATTTTAGCTTCCCTCTGAGGCACCAAATCCTGGCCATAGGAACAGACTTTGACACAAAAAAAAAAAAAAAAAAATAGTGGCCTGATAGAGAGCAGATACTGCTGGTGTTGTTCCTTTATGAGGAAGTGGACCTTGTTTGCTTTCCTTTTACCGCACAGGTTTACGACGAAGGGATATATGTGAAGGTGAAGGACGATGACGACGAGCAGACGCGCCGGGTGCTGCTGAGCGATGTGACAAAAGAGGCAGTCCTCGCGTTCCTGCGATATCTTTACACTGCTTATACTGACATCCCTGCTAGAATTGTGCCCCAGCTGAGGGCTTTGGCTACCAGGTTTGTATCATATGAGTGTGCTTTGGGTCACCTCATGCTTTCAGCCACATGGACTTTAACCTGATACCTTCTGTTGTGGTTTCAGTGGCTTTCACAAAACTCATTTCACTTGAGATGCAAGTACCTCTGCTTCCATCTTAAGTGAAATATGAACAGAAGAGCATCTTATCCTCATTTTTTCATGAATCTTTCTTCAGGTTACATCTGCTTGAGATTTTCTATTTTTGGTTTATGACTAGAACACTTTTGCCAAGTTTTGTCTCATGATCTTTAATGACAGCTGATGTTGGCAATGGTGATGAGTGTAATTCTCAAAGCATTGCCCTAGTGACACACTTAATCTGAATGAGACTTGCAGAATGTGGATGCAGGGAATGCTAATTTGTTATGTCAGTCATGATCCTAGACATGTGTTAGATAATGAACTTGAAACAGCAGCAGATGAAACACATTCTATCGGATCAAAATCACTTAGTTCTGGAAATGTAGGTGTCCTCCTTTTAAAATAATTCTGAAAAAGACCAGGAAAAAAAATCTGCTTTTTTATGTTGATAGTCAGTTAAACTCATACCTAATCAAGGAGAACTGATTATCCTCTGTAGTGGCAGCGATGCATTGTTTGGAATGGAGGAAATAAGTGTGAAACCTGAGAAGATTATGGTGACACGGAGTGAAAACCTGAAATTGTTATTGACTTTATTAATGTTGAAACTGCATGTCTAATTTGGCACAACAGTTTCACAAATTAGATTTAACTTTCTTTACAAGACTCACTAGATTGATCAGGCAACTATAACATTTTGGAATTTTGAATGAATTTTGAGGGAGATAAACATTAACATTTCTGTTACATTCTTGCAGGTTTGATTTAAGGGAACTTGTGCTCAAGTGTAAGGACTGCGCTGAAGAGAGCCAGGCATCTTCTGGAGTGGATCCAGAAGATGATCTCCTCTCTGCGAGAGACGATGAAGATAATGATAACAGAGCTGAGAACTTCAAAGAGCTCCTGAACTCAGCGTGGGTGGCTGAAGATGAGGAAGAAGAAGCTGTGCTAAACCCTGCATGCCAGAAGGAAGACGACAACGGGGTGGGTGAACAGGAGCCGGAGGAAATATATGAGTTTGCTGCAACTCAAAGAAAAATGGTTCAAGACAAACTGGAGATGAGTGAAGGCACAGATTACAACATCTGTAGGGATACTGAGGTAGCCCAAGGTGCGAACCAGCAGACTAAGAAAAAAGAGGCAAAAAGGTCCGTATCTGCCTTGATAAGCAATGACTTCAAACATCTGAGGGAAGACAGTGATGTGGAAACATCCAAATGTGACTTGTCTGAAGAAGACAAAATGCAGAATACAAGTGGATGCAAAAATGTGAATGCCACAAGCATCAATTTTGAGTCTTGTCAGTTTGAACCTCAGATGTGGGTTAGGAGATGGGAAAGTGGGAAAGATTTCAAGTTGTCTCAGGCTTCACATAATATGGGAGGAGACGACCGCTTGGAAGAACAACAATTCACCAACTGTTCACTGCACGATGATACTGATAGGCGTGAAAATTATAAATGCTTATTTTCCAAAAATCAGATAGAATACAGTGAGCCTTCTCCAATGAAAGAAGTTATCAAAGAGTCAGGAAAGGCTGTTAGCGAAAAACATGTTGATGTTAATGATTTGCTTCCTTACTCCAAGTCACAAAAAGACCTCTCTCCACACGGGGATGGTTTTTTTGGCAGTCCTCCTCTCAAATCTTCTATGTCTTTTTATCCTGCTGTTGGTTCTTCACTTATGTCTTCAGAATCGGATAGGAAATTTCCCAGAGAAGCAAAAAGACTCTCCTGCAGTCAGATTTCCAGAACAGCAGAGCTGCCTCTCTCCTGCCATGTGCCCATTTCCCATTGCAAGGCACAGGGTCTGAGAACCACTGTCCTGGGAGGACACACTGTCTGGGAGGTGCAACCTGGGGACGGTGCTGCTCTGTCTCTCTGTCCTCCCTTGGCAGCAGTCACAGTGTTTCTCCTCATTTCCCTGCCTCTCCTTTCTGCTCTTGTCCTGGCAGTCAGGTGGGGCTTCAGCTACAAATTCAGATACTCACCGTGAGGTCCTGCCATGGAGGTGTCTGAAGAGGGGCAATGTGCCCAGGGTGCTGGGCAGCGTCATTGGAGGGGCTGCAAAGGGGTTGACTCTCCCTTTAGGAGACCCTGTGACTGTCAGGATACGTGACTGTCTCTGTTGTCCGGCTGGGGTTGTGAGGTGCCCTCCAGAAGAGGATTCAGTGCACAGAGTGCTTGCCATGTAAGGAGCAGTGTCCTGTTCTCTCCATCATGTATCCACCTTAACATTAGAGGGAGAGCAAAGTTAAATGAGTGCTTTGAAACAGTCTTCTATGATCTCAACAGAGTCCAGGTTTTTCTGCAGGAACAAGGCACATGGACTCAACCGCACTCCACACTCTTCCCTAAGCAGCAGAGAGCTCTCTCTCCAGTCTGCTTTATGTTCATGCTTGCAGCAATAAAGACAGCTGTCTGTATTTGCATGTCAAGAAAGACATGTAAAAAACCTGATGAGATATGGTGACAGAATCTAAAACTTTCCAAAATAAGTTATTCTAAAGCAAAATGCTAAAATCCCCTCCTGCACCCCGAACTCCTTGGAAGTGTATGTGGGAATATGAAACGACCCTTTATCTTAAAGTTGGATGTCCTGTGACATCAACTCCAAAAAGGAGAGATATCAAGAACCAGTCCTTTATACACATTGACTTAGAGTAACTCAGGCTCCGGCTCTTCCCAGAAAACTCAGCTGGAGCAGAGACTGAGGAGCTGACTGAAGGTGATAGTGAGAAGAAGGAATTACTGAGAGCTGGAACAGGGAGAGAAGCATTTCTATGAAAAATGGAAAGTTTATTTCAGAGAAAATTCTTCTAAGCTATTATTGCCTTTTCTTCCCTACACAGTTTTCCTGAGCCCAATGGAACAGATGTCCAACAGCAGCTCCCTCAACAAGTTCCTGCTCCTGCTGTTCTCAGACACGCGGGAGCTGCAGCTCTTGCACTTCTCGCTCTTCCTGGCCATCTACCTGGCTGCCCTCCTGGCCAACGGCCTCATCATCACAGCCGTAGCCTGCGACCACCGCCTCCACACCCCCATGTACTTCTTCCTCCTCAACCTCTCCCTCCTCGACCTGGGCTGCATCTCCACCACTGTTCCCAAATCCATGCACAATTCTCTGTGGAACATGAGGGTCATTTCATACTTGGGATGTGCTGGGCAGGTCTTTTTCTTCTTTTTTTTCGTATCAGCGGAGCATTATCTCCTCACAGTCATGGCCTATGATCGCTATGTTGCCATCTGCAGACCCTTGCACTATGGGACCCTCCTGGGCAGCAGAGCCTGTGTCAGAATGGCCGCAGCTGCCTGGGCCAGTGGTTTCCTCAATGCTCTCCTGCACACTGGGAACACATTTTCCCTACCTCTATGCCAAGGCAATGTGGTGGAGCAGTTCTTCTGTGAGATCCCCCAGATCCTCAAGCTCTCCTGCTCAAATTCCTACCTCAGGGAAGCTGGGATTATTGTGGTTAGTGGCTGTTTGTTCTTCGGGTGATTCACTTTCATTGTGGTGTCCTACGTGCAGATCTTCAGAGCTGTGCTGAGGATCCCGTTAGAGCAGGGCCGGCACAAAGCCTTTTCCATGTGCCTCCCGCACCTGGCCGTGGTCTCCCTGTTTCTCAGCACAGGTGCATTTGCCTACCTGAAGCCCCCCTCCATCTCCTCCCCACTTCTAGATATGGTTGTGTCCATTCTGTACTCGGTGGTGCCTCCAGCACTGAACCCCCTCATCTACAGCATGAGGAACAAGGAACTCAAGGATGCCCTTAGGAAACTCATCCAATTGTTCTAACATCAGCAATATCTGTACTGGGAGATTTGGCATCCAGGATATGTGTTGTTTTTTTTTGATTTATTTCTTCCTTTTGTGCTGTTACATTCCTGCAAAGGAAAATAAATTTTCTGTTTCGTGCCATTTGTCCTGAAGAATCTCTCATGTAAATCTGACTCTTAGCCATGTTCACTTCCAACTGAGTCTGTCTCCCACCGTGACAAGCAGCAGTTGCTGGAGGGGCTGCAGGGACGGTCTCATGCGGTGCTGGGCAGCAGGGTGGGTATGGAGGGACTGCAGGCAGACAGGGAGGGGACCTGCTGGGCACAAGAGCTAGGGAGACAGGGAGTCCCTGACCTCATTATGGGGCCTCCTGCCCCTTGTCCTTGCACTTGCCCTGACTGATGCTGTGGACATGGCTGAGCTGGGTCCTGACCTGGTCTTGTCGCCATTCTGCAGAGATGACTTCCCATCTCCAGCTCGACTCGGCCCTCCTAATAGTGTAGAAAGTCTTGGCAAGGGAAGCTGGAACTGAGCAGGTCCCAGACAGGGCTCTAGATACCAAAGCTGTCTGTATGTACAGGGCAGAAAATTTCCTGACAAACAGTTTAAAGGCATGAGGAGAGCTTCAGATTCAGGCTGCCTACCCAGGAAGGCTGCATGCAGAGTCTCATGTGCATGAAGCAAGAGCAGCCACATTGGTCTGAGCTTACAATTCCCAGGATGCAGGCAGGGTCAGTAGTGCTGGGATCTATGGACAGAAGATGCCATCCTCCAGTGCTCAAACAAGAGGAACAGGGCAGGTTTGTGGATGGTAACGGGGGTCAGGTAGAGTCCAGCAGTGGCCAGATAACACTGGAGGGCTCCAACCAGCCCTGCTTTGGGTAGGAGGTTGGACTGGAAAACTCCGGGGGTCCCTTCCCACAGAAACTTCTCTGCAGCTCCACGGTTTCTTATTCTTTAGCCAGAGATCCAGAAGCACTGGAAGCTCACTCTGCGTTGGAAGCCCCAGAAGGCCCTGCTGCTCCTAGCCTTGAGCAGGTATCCACCTAACACATAGGGTCCATCTGGCCACAGAGGAATCACCCGACCAGTGCCCTGGCCAACACAGGCGATTGCAGGGTCTGTTCCTCTCATCACCGCTGCTGCTGTGCCCACATCAAATCCTCCTGCTGGCAGATGATCTCAAAGCTCAAGGCAGCTCCAGCTCCTCCAGGGCTGTGCTGGAGCCATTCAGGTTTGGGCTGAGGTGGGTCTGGCACCACCAGGTGGGTGGGAGAGGGCAGCCCCCTCTGCAACGCTGGGGCTGGTGCTGGGACTGGGCACAGCTTTTCCCTGGGAGCTCCAGGGAGGGAGGTCATGCAAACCCGGCCTTTTCCTCTCCCTTGGGATATGGGGACCTGCAGGAGGATGGAGCTGGCCAGGGACCGCCCCACAGCTGGATGAGAACTCAGGTGTGGGACAGTACAAATGGGATTCCCATTAACCTGTCTTTACAACACGCTCGTTGCCACCACACTGAGCATTCCCAGCTGTCAGAAAGGAATACGTTGAAAACAGCTCCAGACCCCTTTTTATTTCTTTGTTACATTTCAATTTTTATACCCTCTGTTGAGCTGAGCTTTGTCCACACTCCCCCTACCCAACACACGCTGGTCTGTCTCACTCAGGGAGACATTCGCTCTCTTTTGATTAATATGGTGAAAAGCATTTCTGCAACCACTTGATCTGCTCAGCTGCAAGAGGGTCAGCTGCTCCACTCAAGTGGTCTTGCAGCTCATTTAAAACAAGGGCCACCCTAAAATCCCACCCTTCAGCTTTCCTTGCAAGAACTGTGGTCGATCACACCCCATCTTCTTCTCAGAACCTCCTTTCATTGCAGGAATTTGTTGTGAAGGAAACAAGGAAACTTGTGAAGGAAATTTATTTTATACTCTAGTTTTACTGGAAACAACATGCAAGGCCATGTGCCCCGTGAGCAGAGCATCCGATGTGACCTTCCCCAGCCCCGCTCTTTTTATAAAATATAAGTACTGCAAAGAAAGCTAGTCCAGCCAGAAGTACAAAGGCTGTTCAAAGGTTACACTAGAAGTGCAAAATCAGCCCCAAAGGCCCATTTCAGGGCCACACAGAACTAACGCATTCTGTAACACAGCAAATGGATTGGTAGAACCAAGAATTGTGGATGGATCTCATTCATCATGTAAAATAATGTATATGCAAAAACTTACTCCTGCTTAAAAGTTAGAGAGAAAATGCTCAAGATCCTTCTTGTGCTCCAAGAGAAACCTTCCTCCTAGTAATCACATGTGACATCTAAAAAATATGATTCATGCTGCTTAAAAACTTCTCTGGTGCCTAAGGAAGGAAACCTCTGACCTGTCTCATATTTTCCTACAACTGACTTGCAAAAAAACAGCAACCCCCAGCAGAAACTCGTATTGAGGCTCACCAAAGTATCTACTCAAACGGCTACGCTTGGTGCTGTTTCATCCCACATGACTTGGATTCTGGCTTTGAAAAATGCCTAACCTGAAAGTAGCCTTCAAGCCCTGGTTCCCTCACAAAACACCAAATCCCTAAACAGCCCCAAAGTCCTGCCTTCCTGCACAGCTGTGCCCAGTGCAGAGGCCTGTTGGAGCAGGGGAGTAGCAGGGACTTCTCTAGTGCCCCACTGGAAATATTTCACATCCTTTGGTATCATCTGGAGACATTCCTGAAGGATTTATCAGCAAGTTCTGGACAACAACAGGGGTGAGTGGAGGGCACTGCTTTCCAGGACTGTTCTCTGTCTGGCTGGGCCATCTCCATGGCAGTGACCTACAGAGCTCTTGGTGACATGACTGCCCCCCTCCTTCGGACACCCTCCCTTAAGGTATTTATAAACACTGATAAGATCCCCTCTCTGCCCAGGATGCCATTGGCCTTCTCAGCCATGCGGGCACATTGCTGGCTCAGAGTCAACTTTTTGCCCACCAGAATGCCCAGGTCCTTCTCTCACAGCTGCTCTCCAGCAGGTCAACCCCCACCTGTCCTGGGGCATGGAGTTATTCCTCCCCACGTGCTGCTCTTGATTGTGTTGAACTTCATGAGGTTCCTCTACCCCCAACTCGCCAACCTGCCCAGGCCCCGCTGAATGGCTGCACAGCCCTCCAATGGATCAGCCACTGCTCCCAGGTTTATATCCCCAGCAAACTTGCTGCACTCTGTCACTTCATGCAGGACATGAATGAATAAACAGAGCAGGACTGGACCCCTGGGCGACATCGCTAGCTACAGGCCTCCAGGTAGGCTCTACACCACTGATCACAGCCCTAAAGCCTAAACCCCAAACCCAGCTGCTCACATGGAGATGACCTCACAGGTGCAAACCCACCACATCCCTGCTGCTGCCTGTGGCCTTCAGAGACAGCAGCTTCCTCAACCCCCTTCCCCACACAGGAACCACTGCTGCCCTCTCAGCTCCTCTCACCACAGAGACCCCCCACCCACCGCCCACGCCTGCCTGCCTGCTGCCGGCCAATCAGGCACTCACAAAGACATGACGTCACAGCGCCGTCCCGCCCAGCTCTCTGGCCCTGCCCTCCAGGGCAGCAATGGCCTCCCCAGCCCTTCCCCGCCAGGAGCCCAGCCCGGGCTCAGCAGCTGCTCCGCGGAGATGATCTCAGCAGCGCAGAGCCCCGCAGGGCCCGGCTGCTGCCCAATGAGGCGCTGCGGGAGCGGTGACCTCACAGTCACCAGGCAGAGCCAGCCCTGCTGCTGCCCAATCAGCTCTGCCCGCAGCGGGGACCTCCCAAGCAGCAGCCATGCCCTCTCCCTGCAGCTGGCCTATCAGGGGCTGCGGCAGCAGTGACCTCCTCGTGCCCAGCGCAGCCATTGGCTGTGAGGCCCCGCGGGGCTCCTGGCTGTGCTGGGGGCTGTGCTGGGCCGGGGCAGGGAGGGGAGCCCAGCTCGGGGCTGCGGGTGCTGGGGGTGCTGGTGTGGGGGCCTGGGGGGCTGTGTGAGCTGCTGTGTTGGGCTCAGCCAGCACTGCCCACCCCGGCGTGGGGGAGAAGAGGGGCAGCCAGTGCCAGGGAAACCTGCCCTGGATTCTCTCCTTCTGCCCCCAGCACCCACACAAGGGTTGGAGCTGCCCCACGGGAGCCTTGGGGCTCGAGGAAGCCCCAGGGGTCCTGGCTGCCACATTGTCCTCTAAGCAAGGTGGGACCCTCAGGCAGGACTCTTGCAGCAGCCTCCAGCCCTGAGCAGCTGCTGCCACAGCCTGGGATCCACAGGGGTCTTTGCAGTGACAGTTTCTGTGTGACACCTCGGGAAGGAGCTCCCGAAGCTGGGAGCCTTGTTGGCGAGCAGCAGGATCCCTGGGAACAAGAACTGGGGTCCAGGCTGCGGGTGTTGATTCAGCAGTCCCCATCTCACTCATCAGTCTCCATCTCATTTTACTCTATCAGCAGTTTGTGGGATGACCAGCTCCCTGCTCTGCAGATGATGAAGTTGGGGAACATCCCTGCAACTTCCCTGCATGTTCTTCCTCATCTCTGCATAGTCCTGGGGACCATCTGGCAGAAGAGAACACCTATCTCCCTGCAACCCTGTCAGAGATGTGGCTTTCCAAGTCACTGCCAAAGGAAAGACTTCTTTGGGTTGCTTATTAGGTCTGTGGCAGTTCATCAGTGATGCTGTAAGTCCAGCTCTGCGTGCTGGGGGTCTTTCCCACATGTCCTGTTTAAAGTGACAATTTCTAACATCCACTTCAGGCCACTATCCGGACACATTGTGACTCCTCCCGATACTCTGTTCACTCAGACCCAGCGGCTGGTTTGCCCTTTAGGGAGGTTAAAGCTTGCTCTGTCATTCTGCAGTCTGCCCCATTAGCCGAGTCTTTACTATATGTACAGATTGTATGGACTTAGCATACATTCAAACAGTGTCATTATTTTCCATGAAACTGTGCTCTGCTTTATTTTTTTTGTTGTTTCCTTGTAACTAAAAGAAGATCCCCCTGTGCCTGTTTGCAGCCTGTTGTCTAAGTAAAGCAGGTGAGAATTGGGGCAGGTGACCTATAACATTCAATGCAGACTTTGGTGGAATAAGGCTAGCTTTCAACACGAGTGATTTAAATTCCCAAGAGGCTGATGAGAGAAATGGTAGAGCTGGGTTGATGGGGAGGAGCATTGTGCATACAGTGCCTGATCTGTGGGACATTGATTTTCCTACATGTGCTGCCTTCATTAGGAGTCACTCTGGATGGCTATGTATTGGATGGTGTGCTGTCACCTATTCTTTAGAATAATAATAGAAAACTTTAAAAAGATGAAATACTTGTATAAAATTGTTGTCTTCAGCTTTCAGCTACACTCTCAAAACCTCTCCAATTAGCCGTGGACACTTGAAGGACATTGCAAGGAGAGTCCTGGTTTATCAGGACTTTTTGCTTTTCAGTGAGCTTCATGTAATACTTGGAGCAAAGTCCATGAATTGCAGCTATTGAAAGGAGAGTGAACAAATCAGGGAAGAAGTCAAAGTCAGAAGGAAACCCTAAAGTTTTGTAGAGCATTAATGGATCCCACTGAGGCCATTAGCTACAACAACTCACCAGGGGCTGATTAAAGCTAAAAAATATAATCATTGGTAATAGTTAGGTAGAGAAAATACTCAGGTGGCTCTGATGCTGAATACACCCTTGATGTGTTTTATCAAGGAAAATGGCCAAGCACAGGCAGAGAAACCCAGGGAAGGGAGATCCTTTCCTCCATGTGTTGCCCACGTCCTCCCTGGCATCAGTGTTTGGGTGAGGGTGTGCAATGCTGAGTGCAGGACAAACACATGACACCTCCCAGGGTCCTCAGAAGGATAAAGGGGGCAAAGAAGTCCTGATGATTCCTGATAGGCCTCGGTGGCAAACACAACAGCCATAGTCAAGAGGATAAAGACCTCCATTCTGTTGCGGCCTTGGCAGTGCCCTTGGTCATCTCTACCATGGGTCATCCTAGACCTGCTCCTGTGTCCCTGCAGACTATGGACACCCAATCTGCTTCCCCAGCTAGTTCTCACAATAGATTTTCCTTTCCTTCCTTGATGGCTTTTCCATCCTCAGTGTGTGTTTCTTGAAACACAAAGCCATGGGTGGTGACAGACTCGCTGTGGGTGCCCTGCGGCACCACTGCTCTACCCTTCAAGTGATATTTCTTCATCCTGTTGCCCAGTTTCAGCTTCCCAAGCTGTATTTTGGTCCTGTTTCCTCTTTTCATGCTGCTTCCCACTACCAAGGAAATCTCTTGGCAGCCCCACAATGTGGGGACGAATATAACCTGGGGTATCACGACAGAGTGGAATGTGAGGAACTGACGTGCCAAGGCCTGAACAAAAGGCCCGAGTCGGGGTTGACTTAGAGATGAAAATGGCACTGCCTTTGCAGTGCACAACTCGCCTGTAGAATTGCTCATGCCAGCTTGCATGGAGGCTTATTAAATTGTAGATTTTTTAAGCTCTTCTGTGGCTGTTTTTGACCTTGAAGGGAACCCTCCCATGCGAGGCCTGGGCACTGACCAGATCCCCATCCCACATGATAGGGAAAGTATGCCACATCAAATGTTACCTCTCACAAACAAAATGCAAGTTACCATGATTGCTGATTTGGCTCTATAAAAGATGGACAGTCTTGTCGCGATTTGCAGACCTCATGGGTGGATGCACCACGTAAGGCCTCCCAGTTGCCAGGAAGGTTCTCCAAATCCTTGCCTAACAGGGACTCCCTAGCGAAAGCGGATCTGGATGATGATTACATATGATGGCATATTTAGGCAATTGGTGATGTATCTTTTAATCACTATTCTCTTTCTCGTATACTAATGGTTAGGTGCATTACCTTGCTTATTTTGTCTGTTTCTAAAACCAGTGTGTAATAAGCTTATTTTGTTAAATGTATTATTCTGTACTGCCTTAATATTAATAGTGAAATAAGACCTTAATATTAATAGTGAAATAAGACCATTCTTTCCAGTCGTGGCTGGTTATTTCCGTCACCTTGTCTGCCGTCTGCCCCAGAGCTGTGCCGTTGCTCTTCTTTCTCATCGTGCTCCTTTGCATGCCCCAAGCCCTGGCCATTATGGCCCTGAGTAGCAAGTGTGTGTTACAAGCACCATGCAAATTGTTGCCTGATGACTTTTAAAAGAAGGGAAAGATGCCTCTTCTCTTGCTGCTCTCCAAGAAAAAGCAGCCCAGCCTGAACCAGGCAATGCCTGTAACAAGACCAAGCAAGGCAGAGCAAGGTCCTTCCTTGCGCTCAGCTTCTTCTATTCCCAGTTGTCACTTTGAGCATGCAGGTGGCAGGTGAAGTTGTCTGAGGTGTGAAACACAGGAATAACACCAGAGGAGAAACTGCCACTTGTGCACTTTGAGATGTGATGGTGACACATGCAATGGTGCAGTGTGACAAACAGAGAAGGGGTAAAGGGAAGCAAGATAACATCAGGAGGCATGAAAGCAGTGCGAGATGCAGTGTCATAAATGCAGCATTCCAATGTGAGCCCCTTTTTGCATCTATCAGGCGGTGCTCAGAGAGTCTCTGATGTGTGAAGGTCGCTTGCCAAGGGCCAGAGGTACAAGCTGTGTAACTGGAGGGACTCGATTTCTCCAGTTCATGGAGCTCTGTCAGACGTGGGCAGTGAACAGTGCAAGAGAGTCCCCTCAGAGCCCATGGTTTTGTGGGTGTCCAGTTTGCTGAAGTGAGCGCTACTCAGATCCTCCTCCAGCAAGGGAAAGTCTTCCTTTCTCCATTTCTCCATGGTCTCCAGGGCCTAGGATACCTGAGGGTCACTCTTAGCACTAAAGCCAGAGGTGGCCTTTTCTGTGTCCTCTCTCACCAGGGCTCTTGGCCCATTTAGCAGCAGGCCCATATTTTCCCTAGTCAGCCTTTTGTTCCTGCTGTATTGTTGTATTGTATTTTAAATAATTATTTATTATTATTTTATCAGGAAGGTAAGAATAAACATTGAGAAAGAAAGAAATGAAGAGCACATGTTTCATGCCAGGTACATCGGCATGACAAGTGACTGCACACAGGACAGTTTTTGGCACTGACATTGTACCCATTGAGGAAGTTTCCTCAGTGCCTCCTTGAGCTCCTTGTTCCTCACGCTGTAGACAATGGGGTTCAGTGCTGGAGGCACCACTGAGTACCGAATGGCCAGTACAGAGAGATCCAGAGCTAGGAAGGATATGGAGGGAGGAGAGGGGGGAATAAAGTGGCTAAGGGTGACATTTCACTGCCCCTGTGACCAGGGGTAGGAGTCAGACCCAACCAAATGGGTATCACAACCTCTAATCCCTCCTGGGCACTGCAGATGGCTGCACAGTCCAGGGCACCTGGACTACAGAGCATTTCCAAGGGTGCTCGTTGTGTCCAGTTGTGCCTATACATCCTGCCCCTGGTATTTGATAGATGGTGACCCAGAGGGCTCTCCGTTCTCCCTTCTTCCTGACAGTTGAGTCCTCACTGCCTCTCCTCAGACTGCAGAGTCCTCTTTTGCCTGCGAATACCCAGTGCTTTACCTATAAGAAACTCCATCTTCGAGGACCTCTCCCTTTATGAGGCTCTACTCACAGTCCATCCCAGGCATATGCTGTCCCAGGAGGATCTCTGTGCTCTCCTGACACCTCCAGCTTCCCCTCCATGAGAACAGCCATCTGACACTGTGCCTTAATACGTAGGAGAGCTGTGCATGTGTAAATCCATGACCATTCAGCGTCTCCGCTATCCTTGGACTCTGATAGGTGAATTCTCAAACCAACCCTTGGTCTCTAAAAGATCATTACATGATTCTGAGCTCTGTGTTGCTGAACCCATGGAGAATCCCGTGCAGCAGGCCCTTGAGGGGTGCAAGTCCTTGGGCCTATTCTTGACACCAGCTTTGGAGGAAAAGCCCAGCTTTCACGCACTGTACTGATAGAAATTACTTTATTACAGAGATACTGTTAGGGAGCCAGTCCTTGTCCAGCATTCGACACAATTTAGGGTATCAGGTGAGACAGAGCAGACACCGTAAAAAGAAGAATGAATACAAGTAGTTGTGTAGCAACACGATAACAATTATTATCACTAGTAAAAGTCATAATAAAAATAACATGAAGAAACAATGCTCAATCCAGTTACAGGATACCGAAAGAGTCATCTTTGGAGAGATGTGGAAAAACTACCACTGCTTAGAAAGGTCCATGAAATCACTTTCCTAATGGCATCCTTGAGCTCCTTGTTCCTCATGCTGTAGATGAGGGGGTTCACTGCTGGAGGCACCACCGAGTACAGAACAGCCAGCACCAGATCCAGAGATGGCGAGGAGATGGAGGGGGGCTTTAGGCAGGCAAATGCACCTGTGCTGACAAACAAGGAGACCACGACCAGGTGCGGGAGGCACATGGAAAAGGCTTTGTGCCGGCCCTGCTCTGACGGGATCCTCAGCACAGCTCTGAAGATCTGCACGTAGGACACCACAATGAAAATGAAACACGCAAAGCCTAAACAGGCACTTACCACCAGAAGCCCAACTTCCCTGAGGTAGGAGTGTGAGCAGGAGAGCTTGAGGATCTGGGGGATCTCACAGAAGAACTGCTCCACCACATTGCCTTGGCAGAGGGGTAGGGAAAATGTGTTCCCAGTGTGCAGGGGGCCATAGAGAAAACCAGTAGCCCAGGCAGCTGCTGCCATTCTGACACAAGCTCTTCTGCCCAGGAGAGTCCCGTAGTGCAGGGGTCTGCAGATGGCAACGTAGCGGTCATAGGCCATGATTGTGAGGAGAGAATACTCAGCTGATATGAAAATAGTAAAACTTAAGACCTGCCCAACACATCCCAAGTAGGAAATGGCTCCGGTGTCCATCAGGGAATTGTGCATGGATTTGGGGATAGTTGTGGAGATTAAGCCAAAGTCAAGGAGGGAGAGGTTGAGGAGGAAGAAGTACATGGGGCTGTGGAGGCGGTGGTCGCAGACTACGGCTGTGATGATGAGGCCGTTGGCCAGAAGGGCAGCCAGGTAGATGCTCAGGAAGAGTGAGAAGTGCAAGAGCTGCAGCTCCCGCCTGTCTGAGAATGGCAGGAGCAGGAATTCTTTCAGGGAGCTGCTGTTGGACATTTCCTCCCCATACATATGGGAAACTCACCCAAACTCTATTAAAAAACAGAGACAAGTTAGGAGACACTCTTAAAAGGAAAATAAACAAATTTATGACATTTTCTTATCTATTTGTCTCATTGCCAGATCTCTGAGGCTCATGCCTCTTCTAGCTAGAAAATGATGTGACTCTAAAAAGAGAGCAGCCCCTGCTGAGAGTAGAGTCTGGTTTCAGGGTTCCCATCTCTGACCCTTTCTACATGCACCTGAGAGAGGTCTCCACACTCCCCTTTTAGCAAAAAACACACAAGAGCTTTTTCTGCTGCCCATTTACAGCCTCCCACCATCACTTCCATACTGTCAGTATTTCTATGGGTTCCCCATGGGTAGCTGAGGTACCACAGATATGCCATGAGACAGCAGAGGCTTTCTGGAGGGCAGGTGGCAGCCTGCAGGACACCACAGGGTAACAGCCAAATGATTGTCAGGATTTAAGAAGGTCTATCCTTAAGGGACAGTCAACTCATTTCCCTGTACTGCATTTCCCGGAGCTCCACAGGACAGAATGGGGCTGTGGAGACCTCACTCCCTTGGAAATCCTTCTTTTCCACTACTTGTAGCTTTGGTGCCTGAACTGCAGCTGAGTACTCCCAACCACAGGAAGCAGAGAGCAAGAACAGGAGCAGCATGGACAGGAGAAGGATTAAGGAGCAACACCATGACCCTGTTGCCAAGGGAGGCAAGGAGAGGGACAGAGAGGCATTCTGGAAAACCTTCGCTTTACTCGCAGGGTATGGCACCTTGCAGAGGGGGACATTGCAGCACTGCCCCTCTCAGCCCCTTGGTGGGGAGGCACCAAAGAGATGCCCCTCTCCTCTGCCACAGCTCTGGCTGCAGAGTTCAGCCAGAGTCCCATGCCCTGCAGTTCCTTCTCCTTCCCTGCCCATCTCTGCTGCCTGGAGCTGTCCCTGCTGGCAGCTCTTTCTCTGTCCCAGTGTCCTGTCCCTGTCACTGCTCAAAGATCCCATGTCACCCTCTGGGTGCTCAGTTCTGCCCTACAGAAACCTCTGGCAATGTCCAGGGACGGCTCTGTGGCTGTAGGTTGGAATGAGCAGGTCACATAAAGTCCTAGGATGCTGCAAAGAAGATGCTGATGCTGCCTTTAGGCTAAAGTGGGGATGAAGCAGCTCACTGATGTTTCTCACAGACCTATTGATCTCTCAGAGTGAAGGTTTACGACTCCCAGCTCATTGCCAAAACAGAAAACTTGTTCCTTCATTCTCCCTGTCAAAATGAAGAAAGTGAAAGCGCAGGGACCTGAAGGAAAGCCCCTTCTCCTTCAAGCAGCTCTTCTCTTGATTTTCCTCTTGAAAGGACCCCTCAGACATGTCCTGTGCATGTGCTGGAGCTGTGAGCAGAACCTGACCCCTGCAGCACCTCTCAAAGGCAGAAAGAACCTGCCCTGCCAGGGATCTCTCTTCCCACCCAAAGCTTCTCCCCACAGCACCCCAGGGAGCTCCCTGGAGAGGCTGTGTGCTGACCCTCACAGGTGGCAGAGTCGCTGCCCTGGGCAAACAGCACCATGAGGTACAGGGACACTGCTCTGAATCACAGCCCCAGGCAGACCTTGGTGCACTCCCTGCCTTCACAGCCCTGCAGCCCTGTGTTCAAGTGGCATAGCCAAGAGAAGCATACCCTGATCCTCTGACCATGTGTCAGGGAATCCCTGCTCTGAAGCATCTCCTCCTCCTGCTATGTCCTGCTTACTCCAGGAAAGAGACCATTAAAAATCCTATGAGCCATGGTTTGGCTGGGATGCAGACACCCCCTCCAGGAACCTCAGCAGCATTGCCCTGCAGACAGAGACTCACTGTTTCAAGGGCTGTGAAGATTTCCCCCACAATGAGCTCTACTCCCGCTCCACACTGCCGTTCCCCTCTCGCTGCCTTCTCTCCTCTGCTGTCCGCAGCAGCAGGCAGTGCCCGCAGCCCTGCTGCTCTTGGCACAGGAGCTGCTCCTGCACTCGGCTGTCTCTGGGCAGTGCTGCCAGGCTGCCACGAGCTGCCTCCGTCCCAGGAGCCTGGCCCCGCTCAGGAGCAGAGGCCCAGCTGAACTCACCAGTTTCTCTGTCCCTTGTGTCCCCTCCTCCTGGAGAATGTTCCCTCAAGCAAACTAAAATAATCATCTGTTTTCCTTTTCTCGTGAGTGGAGAGAGGTTCCAACATTGCAATTTATTTCATCAGAGGATGAGGATCTATGAAAGTTGTGAATGTCCCATTCTGGAAGAATGATTTTCATCTCTCAACCAGACAGGGACACCTAGATGGGACAAAAGCAAACTCACTGAGACGTGGTTCAGGTTTTAATTAGGATTAATCAATCTGGGCATTACAGAATGCAGACCCCCAGGCCTGGGTCTGAAGTGATATTCACATTATTCCCGTAAATTCCACAGATGCCATCAGTGGGATTCCCCTTGCCAAAAACAAAGTGAGCACAACACTGAGGTGTCCATGTCTGCTCTGTCTAAGATCCCACTATAATCATTGGGATAATCAGTGGAGATGGATAATCATTGATAATCATTGGAGATGGAAGGGTCAGTTGCTTAAACACAGATATCTGGTGACCGTTGAAGAGACAGATGTGGTCCAAAGCAGATGTGCCACACACAGATGTGGTGTCAGTGTCTGCTTACTCTGATGCAGGATCTGGGGACCTGCATCATCCTAGAGGATGAGGTGAGGATCAGGTGGGGAATTGTCTTGGCTATCTGAAATGACCTCCTGGTGCCAAATACAACTAGAGCCCCACTCACTCCAGCTGAGGCATAGGAAGATTCCAGTATTAACCAGCAGCTCTTGTAATTCAGTGCAGACACTTGATTTGATGGCGTTGAAAAGTGCTGGAAGAGCCTTGTCAGATGCCTGGGTTGTCCAGCTCAACCATATATCTCTAGCAGATTGGACCTGCAGGGAAACTATCCCCTTTGGAGCGCTTGCTGGGCAAGTGCTGCAGGGAATCCTAGGGTTCCATCCTGAACCCAAGCAAATGAAATCCAGCACTGTCTGTAGGGAAAGTCCATCCCGTCTACATCCATGTGTGCTGCATAAATGAGAGGCACATCACACCAAGGTATCTTGAGACTCTTTGCTCTCTCAAACCCTTCTTGCTCTCCTCCGCTCAACTTCTGCTCATTCCATCATATTATACGAACAGGTACTGGGCTAATGAGGACCTCAGGGTGGCTGGATCACAGGCTGTCAAGGTCCATGGACATCTTCAGGGGCACCTTGTCCTTCCTGGAGATTTGTGCAAGGAGTCTGTCATAGGTCCAGTATAGCCACAGAGTCACCTCAGGCACAACCGCCTTTCCTGCTGTTTCTCAGTGGCCCAGCTCTGTGTCTTCCTGGCCTTGGACACTGCTGGATTCACTTTCTTAGTGGGAAGCTGCTTCCACCATTGCATTGTTCCTGCTATATATGACGGCATGGCTCTGCTCTGAACTGGGCCATTGCACTCCCAGTGTCTTTGCCTCTTCGTAACAGGTTTCTCTGTGACCATTCTATTCTCTGTGCCACAGCTGAAGCTCTATAGCCCAAATATGTGCAAGTGTAGGCAGCCTGAAGTAGAAGCAGGAGCATGTGAAGACATGCAACCTGTCACAGGCCTGAAATATCATTGGAATGGTGATCAATGGGCGATGAGGGAGGATGCCTTTTGTGTGAAGGAGCAGATTGGATGTGTGGAGCTCTTCCTTGGAAGAGGCAAGGTTCGAAGTGAGAGCTTGTGGGTGAGCATCTCTGGAGGGAGCTCTCCTATTTCTCAGCAGTATAAAAAAAGTCTGTGGATCACTGACCCTGGTTCTTGTTGGGCAGACTTCATTCCCCCTATCATGACCTGGAAAGGCAGACTGCAGGGTGCAAGCAGTCTGGGAGACTTCTGGAGGGCATTAAGGAGAACTTTTTTGCACAGCTGCCAGATGGGCTGAGAAGGACGATCCTTTCTGGTATCCGGACGTTTCAAACAAGGACAAACTGCTCAGGGATGGGATAGTCAATGTCTGCCTTGCCTGCTGTGACCATGAGAATGTGGAGTACCTAATGCTGAGGGGAGTGCAGAAGGACAGTAGCAGAATAGAGACTGGGCTTCAGAATAGCCGACTTCCCGACCTGTTCAGGGGACTGGTGGGGGATCCCAGGGGAGGCAGCTCTCAAGGACATCAGAGCTCAGGAAAGCCAGCAGGTCTTTAAGGACAGACCTGCCAAGCATAAGGATGGGCCATTCCGATACTCACTAAAACTATCAGATAGCTCAGGGCACTCAAACCAACAGATACCCCTGGGATAGACTGGGATCTCGTTACTTATCTCCAGGCTAATAGGGCAATGTAGAGGAGAAAAAAAGGCAGAGGCAAAGGCAGAGGCTTTTAGAAATATTGCCCAGCATCACATTACATGGACAAGTGCAGGGTCCTGCACCTGGGGAGGAATAACCCCAGGCACCAATATAGATTAGAGGTTGACCTGCTGGAAAGCAGCTCCACAGAGAGGGATTTGGGAATCCTGGTTGACAAGTAGTTAAACTTGAGTCAGCAATGTGCCCCTATGGCCAAGAAGGCTAATGGGATACTGGCATCTATCATATGAGGACAGACTAAGCGAGCTGGGCCTGTTTAGTCTGGAGAAGAGAAGACTGAGAGGAGATCTGATCAACATGTAGAAGTAAGTACCTTAGGGGTGAATGTAGGGAGGATGGGGCCAAACTCTTCTTGGTGGTGGCCAGTGACAGGGCAAGGGATTATGGGTGCAAGTTGAAACACAGGAACTTCCATCTCCATGTGAGGAAGAACTTCACTGTGAGCGTGCCAGAGCCCTGGAACAGGCTGCCCAGAGAGGTTGTGGAGTCTCCTTCTCTGGAGATCTTCAAAACCTGCCTGGATGCCACCCTGTGCCACATGCTGTAGGTGTCCCTGCATGAGCAGGGGGTTGGACTAGATGATCTCTAGAGGTCCCTTCCAATGTTGACCACTCTGTGATTCTGTGAACTTGCTGCTGGAGACAGTGCCCATCGTTTCCCTTACCACATCTTCAGAGTGCAATTCAGCTGAGTCTACATTAACTCACCCATCGGACAGGGAGGGGAATTACTACAGCACAAGGAGCCTGGCAATCATCAATTACTATTGCCACTGCTCTGGTTACACCATGCTCACTAAGGCGCTGCGTTCATTTAGCAGCTTAAAAGGTTGGAATGTTGGAATCTGTATCCCTGTACTCTTTAGAGAAGGAAAACAGGTTACTCTACTTGATGGAACATATCCCAGAAGGAGGAATCCCAAGGGACAGAGTAATTCCTGAATTCAGCTGGGCCGCAGCTTGTGGCAGCCTGGCAGCACTGCCAGAGACAGCCAAGTGCAGGAGCAGCTCCTGTGCCAAGATCAGCAGGGCTGCGGGCACTGCCTGCTGATGCAGATGGAAGAGGAGAGAAGACAGAGAGGTGAAAGGCAGCGTGGAGCGGGAGGACAGAGCAGAGCTCATGGTGGGAGCAATCTGTGACACAGTAAGTCGCCGGCTGCAAGGTAATGCTGCTGAGGTTTCTGAAGAGATCTGCAGCACCCCTGCAGCTGATGACCTTTTTTTTTTTTTTTTTTTTTTTTTTTTTCTGAGGACTGTTCTCCCTGCTTCTACTTTGCATATGAGGAGATGCTTCAGAACAGAAATTCCCTGTCCCAGCATCACAAGGTCAGGGCATCATGGCTGCTTCTTCTGGAGCTGGTGCAAGACAGTGAAGGCAATGTGGACACATAGGTTCCTCAGAACACTGTTCTTCAGAGCAGTGTCCATGCGCCCCAGGGTGCTGTGTGCCCGGGGCAGTGATTCTGTGCGGATCAGCACTCAGCCTGCCAGGGCGCTGCAGGGAGAAGCTCTGGGTGGGAGGAGAGATCCCCCCCGGGCAGGTTCATTCTCCAGCTGAGAGGCTGCTGTGTGGGGTCAGGGCTGCTCACAGCTCAGCCTCACCCACACAACATATCTGGAAGGGGCTTTTCAAGAGGACACTCTTGGGAAGCTGCTATGAAAGGGAAGGCAATATCCAGAGGCTAGGATTTTGTTTTGTATCTTTGACAAGGCAGCAGATGAATGGGACATTTTAGCTTTAGATGCCTGAAGGAGAGTTCTGCAGTGCTGCTCTGAGGGATCAATAGGTCTGTGAGGACCCCACAATATTCCTTCAACTGCCTTTTCACCTGTGGGCAGCAGCAATATCCCCTTTGCAGCTCTCCTCATTCTCATTGTGCTTAGTCTCACTCTGCTCTCAAGGGGAAAGGCTCCAGGGCATTTCTGACCTCCTCTGCAGTCAGATTTCCTGAACAGCAGAGCTGCCTCTCTCCTGCCATGTGCCCATTTCCCATTGCAAGGCACAGGGGCTGAGAACCACTGCCCTGGGAGTCCACACTTTCTGGGAGGTGCAACCTGGGGACGGTGCTGCTCTGTCTCTCTGTCCTCCCTTGGCAGCAGTCACAGTGTTTCTCCTCGTTTCCCTGCCTCTCCTTTCTGCTCTTGTCCTGGCAGTCAGCTGGGGCTTCAGCTACAAATTCAGATACTCACCCTGAGGTCCTGCCATGGAGGTGTCTGAAGAGCAGCAATGTGCCCAGGGTGCTGGGCACTGTCATTGGAGGGGCTGCAAAGGGGTTGACTCTCCCTTTAGGAGACCCTGTGACTGTCAGGACACGTGACTGTCTCTGTTGTCCTGCTGGGGTTGTGAGGTGCCCTCCAGAAGAGGATACAGTGCACAGAGCCCTTGCCATGTGAACCTGTCCTGTCAACAGTGTCCTGTTCTCTCCATCACATATGCACCTTGAGCTAAGAGGGAGAGCAGAGTTAAATGAGTGCTTTGAAACAGTCTTCTATGATCTCAGCAGAGCCCAGGGTTGTCTGCTGGGAACAAGGCACATGGACTCAACAGCACTCCTTACTGTACCCTAAGCAGCAGAGAGCCCATTTCCATCTCCAGTCTGTTTAATGTTCACATTTGCAAGAATAGAGAAATCTGTCTTTATCTGCATGCCAGTAAAGACATGCAAAGAACCTGACGAGATATGGTGGCAGAATCTAAAAACCTCAAAAATAAGAAATTCTAAAACAGAATGCTAAAACCCCCTGCTGCACCCCAAACTCCTTGGAAGTGTTTGTGGGAATATGAAAAGACCCTTTATATTAAAGGTGGATGTCCTGTGACATCAACTCCGAAAAGGAGAGATATCAAGAACCAGTCCTTTATACACATGGACGTAGAGTAACTCAGGCTCCGGCTCCTCCCAGAAGACTCAGCTGGAGCAGAGACTGAGGAGCTGACTGAAGGTGACAGTGAGAAGAAGAAATTCCTGAGAGTTGGGATGGGGTCCAGAAGCATTTCTATGAAAAATGGAAAGTTTATTTCAGAGAAAATTCTTCTAAGCTATTATTGCCTTTTCTTCCCTACACAGTTTTCCTGAGCCCAATAGAACAGATGTCCAACAGTAGCTCCCTCAATGAGTTCCTCCTCCTGCCATTCTCAGACACATGGGAGCTGCAGCTCTTGCACTTCTCGCTCTTCCTGACCATCTACCTGGCTGCCCTCCTGGCCAACGGCCTCATCATCACAGCCGTAGCCTGCGACCACCGCCTGCACACCCCCATGTACTTCTTCCTCCTCAACCTCTCCCTCCTCGACCTTGGCTCCATCTCCACCACTGTCCCCAAATCCATGCACAATTCTCTGTGGAACATGAGGGTCATTTCCTACTTGGGATGTGCTGGGCAGGTCTTTTTCTTCCTTTTTTTCGTATCAGCAGAGTATTATCTCCTCACTGTCATGGCCTATGATCGCTACGTTGCCATCTGCAGACCCCTGCACTACGGAACCCTCATGGACAGCAGAGCTTGTGTCAAAATGGCAGCAGCTGCCTGGGCCAGTGGTTTCCTCCATGCTCTCTTGCACACTGGGAACACATTTTCCCTACCCCTCTGCCAAGGCAACGTGGTGAAGCAGTTTTTCTGTGAGATCCCCCACATCCTCAAGCTCTCCTGCTCAGAATCCTACCTCAGGGAAACTGGGATTATTGTGCTTAGTGCCTGTTTAGTCTTTGGTTGTTTCATTTTCATTGTGGTGTCCTACGTGCAGATGTTCAGAGCTGTGCTGAGGATCCCCTCTGAGCAGGGCCGGCACAAAGCCTTTTCCATGTGCCTCCCGCAACTGGCCGTGGTCTCCCTGTTTGCCATTACTGCATTGTTTGCCTACCTGAAGCCCCCCTCCATCTCCTCCCCGCTTCTAAATATGGTTGTGTCCATTCTGTACTCAGTGGTGCCTCCAGCCCTGAATCCCCTCATCTACAGCATGAGGAACAAGGAGCTCAAGGAGGCATTGAGGAAACTCATCCAGTGGGTCCAAGGTCAGTGGTAGCAACTGTTTCCTTCACTCACCAGGATATCTGGCATCAAGGCTGTATTTTATGCATTTTCTTTTTTAAGTCTCTCTTTTACATCCATCTTAAACCAATAAATACTAAAATAAAGCTGCCTAGTTTTTGTCACGTCTGCACAGGAATCTCTCATTTAGCACTTAAACATAGACCGTGATAAAGCAGGAAGCCAGGCTTCCCCCTTCACTAGCAGAGAGGGGGGATTCTCTGAGTCGCTTCTTTGAGCTCCCTTGGATGTGCCCAGTGCAGGGAGGAGAGTTTCCCTCTGCAGCGTCTTTTCCAGCACTGACACCAAGGGACCTCTGGGGTACAGAGTCACGGCGGGACAAGGGCAGGTGGGCTGAGACCAGGGGTCCAGTGTTGTTTAGGAGATCTCAGCTCTCGTGCCTATGGTTAGAGTGTGATCTCAAATCTCTCTAATATGACAGAAATGGCAACCAAGGGTCAGCACAGGTTTCCATGTTTCCATGCAAAGCTCCAACATACAAAACTAAACATGAGTGAATTGACA
Source organism: Tinamus guttatus (assembly GCF_059628265.1). NCBI lineage: Eukaryota > Metazoa > Chordata > Aves > Tinamiformes > Tinamidae > Tinamus > Tinamus guttatus. The sequence goes on from NW_028288640.1 coordinate 1,423,246, forward strand.
GAAAGTCTAGAGGCAGCCTTCCCGTGGCAGTTCGGGTGGGAGGCAATTGCCCGGTGACACCAGGTGACATCTGAAGAGACAGGGTTGTCCCAGGCACGGGCTAGTGCCTATTGCTCTGATAGAACAAATGTGATACCCACATCTTTCTAGAATGCCTGGTCAGGGCCTGGTGGGCATCTTCCTTGGCCATCTGAAATAGCACTAGATGCTCACTAGTGTTAGAGCCACACTCACTAGGAAGCTGAGACACGTGGAGATGTTAACAATGTAAACTGTGACTGTAATTTATTTTGGACACTTGATTCAGTGACACTGAAGTAGGCCTGCAAGGCCATGATACATGCCTGGGATTTCTAGCACATCTGCATGGGCAGGAGCTATGAGGAAACTCTGCCTTTCTTTAGTAGTTGCTAGGAAAAGACCCCAGGTTCTCTCAGGTTTTCCTACTTGTGCCCAGACATTTGCACAGAGTCTACTGGGGGCCTGGAGCCAGCTGTGTCCCCCAGGGAGCAGTATTGGGTCCAATCCTATTCAGCTTCTCCATCACTAACCTGGAAGAAGGAACAGAGTGCACTCCCAGCAAATTTTGTGATGATACAAATGTGGGAGGCTTGGCTGATACACCAGAGGGCTGTGCAGCCATGTTCCTGTGTTAGGGAAAGAGGACTGGATTCAGCTGCCACTTGTTGGTGCCCAGGCTCCTGGAGAGGGTGAGTGCTCAGGAGGGATCTGCAGAGGACAGTCCCACTCATTACAGAGCTGGGACATGTGCCCATCCTCCTGGAAGGGGCTAAGGAGCCACCATGGAGCACAGGAGACCTCCAGGGGCAGAACATGCCTGGAGTGGGGGTGAGTGCTGTGCTGGGAGAGGGGCTGCCCAGAGGGGCTGCAGGAATGATTAATGTATTCAAGACATAGAAAATATGGGGGAGATCACAGAGATTTCCTCTACAGTCAAATGGAGAGAGCAGTGGACACTAAAAGGCAAGGGCAGATAAATAGTTCTTCACAGCAGATTAAGCAAGTTCCTGAAGATTTCCACTCTTTCATCACTGGAAGACACTGAAAACAGTCCTTCATCTTTGCAGGCAGAGCTCAAGTGTCTTAGTACCAGCACCCAGAGGGACTTGGAGATGTCCCAGTGTCTCTGAGTGACCTGCGTGGGCCTGAGAGCTCTCGCAGGGACCTGCGGGAGAGCAGAGCCCCTCAGAGCGGCAGACGGAGGCTGGGGACAGGGGACCACGGCACCTGGAATGGCACCAGCTGTGCAGGACTCTGGGACTGCAGCCCACCCACTTCTGAAAATCACTTCCCTTTTCAAGAACAAATGATCATGCGAAAGTCTAGTGTACTAAAACACAACAATGCATAAAGGCGGAAAGTATAACAAATGATTTTTTTGCTTTAATTCTTTCTTTAATTTCTTTATAGATTTGTTTTTAAACAAATTTTCTAAACGTCTTTCTTACCATCCAGCCTAAACCTGTAAGGTTTCCTTGTCCCACTCAGAGCCCAGCGCTCAGAAAAGCCCCCTGCCCACAGCTGTCCCTGCCACCCCTCACTGTCTGCACAGAGCACGTCGCACTCGGAGGTGTCGTCCTCTCTTGACTGGTGCAGGACGTTGGGGACCAGCTTCAAGGGAATGCTCTGTTTTGGCAGGGCCAACTTTGCACAAACTAAATCTACCCAGTGACATCAACGCTCAGGGCCAGGAATAAATGAACCTTCCCCAGAAGAGCTCTCAACTCTTCCCTCATCCCGGCTCCCCTTCGACACCATCGTTGTGCTCCCCGTGTTGGTGCCATCCCCGCTGCCTGCCTCTCCCTTCAGCCCCACTGCTCACCTCGCTCCCGCTCTCCTGCAAGCCTGAGAGCCGGTCTGTGCACTGGGAACAGGCGTTCGCTTGATGCTCCTTGTCCATGTTCAGGATCCTCCCGTGGGGACCTGACAGCGGCACCAAGGGGAGCTGCTCCCTCCTGATGGAGCTGCTGTCCCCAGAGTGGGGATCCTGGGATATTTGCCCCCAAGAAGGACTTGGTCACCATGGGGACCACCCCCTCACAATGGCCTTATGGGCATGAAGCCACTGCCATCACAAAGCCCTGGTGGTTTCCATGGGGACGTTATTCCGATGCCCTGGTGGAGACCACCGAGACCCTATCACGATGCCTTTGTGGGGACTATAGAGATCTCATCATGATGCCTTGGTGGAGACCATGGAGAAAGACGCCATCACAATGTCTTGGTGAAGTCCATGGGGACCTCATCATTATTGCTTTTTTTGAGATCTATAGCAGACATCTTCACAAGGCTATAGCTGTTGATCTGCCCACTAATCCTCATACCAACAATCCTGACTGGCTCTCTTTCCATCCCTAAGCCTCACTCCCTGCTTCCCACTGCTCTCTCACCTGCACCTTTCCCTATCATTTCAGGCTATCACCTTCTCTCTCTTGCTGAAGTCTTCTTCTCCCCTGACTCACTCCCAATTTAAGGCTCCCCTCACCAGCTTGGCCAGCTGGTTAATGACCTTCATGTTGGCAGATGAGAAGAGTCTCCTTCCAAATGAAATGTGACACACGACAGTTTTGCTGCCTTGCTGTGGGCTCAGCTCCAGGTCATCCTCCAAATCCTACTAAAAAAGAAAAAGTAAAGTAAAAAAAAAAATCTTTGCTCATTGTCCTCTCCATTTTCAGCTTGTAATAAGCTGGTAAGATTGTACAATAAAGCAATATGAATTATGATATCTGAAATGCAGAATTAAACCATGAATCCTTAGGACATGTTTCCCCTTGTTGCATCAGTGCATGCCCAGATGTGCAGGGATGCTGCTGCTGGAGGCATGTTCTGTGCATCACTGTGCCAGAGCAAAGGCCACCCCAAGGACAATGCCTGAAGACTCCAAAGCCCATGGAGAGATCAGCAGCTTATGAGGAAGCTCCAAAAATGCCTTTGCCCACTCTGCCTGTTGACGGCACCAGTAGCACCTTTGCTGGGCCTATCTGGCCAATAAGCACGGGAAAGGAGATACTCAGGGGGTGCCAGGCACCCAAAGAACATGTGAGTGCCATAGGGACCATGGGTGTATGTGTGCAGGTGCTGTAGGTGGGCACATGGAGCACTTGTGACTGTCACACCTGCCTAGCCTGAGGGACAGGGCAGGATGGCAGATTTCTTGAAGCAATCTCTAGAAAAGTGAAGGTGCTACTGAAGAAGTCCCTGTTCATACAATCTAGCGGGGTGAGCAGGAATTCAGGGGAGGGGAGCTAGAAGGGTTTGAGAGTTCAGAGACTGGAGCACAGAGTTGGAGTGATGTGCCTCCTCTTTTTGCAGCATTCTGCATGTAGGTGGGACAGTTCTGCACGTAGGTGGGACAATTTCGCTGCAGTCAGTGCTGGAATTGATTGGTTAGGGTAGAGATAGGAAACTCAGCATAGCCTGGGGTACTTGCCCAGCAAGCACTGCAATGGGGCATGGTTTTCCTGCAGGTGCCCTACTGTATCTGCTAGAGACATTTGGTTGTGCTGGACACCCCAGGCATCTGACAAGGCCCTGCCAGCATTTTTCTGTGCCATCAGATCAAATAGCTGCATTGAATTACCAGAACTGCTGCTTTATGCCAGAATCTTTCTATGCCTCATCTTCATAGTTAATGGGGCTCCTGTTTTATTTAGGATCTGGGGTCATTTCAGATGGGCAAGGCAATTCTCCTGAGGCCTCCACCCTGATGCTCCAGGATGATGCAGGTCTCTGAGGAGCTGCATCAGAGCAAGTGGGCACTGGCACATGCCTTGGACCTCCTCAGTCTTTTCAACAGTCCCCAGGTGTTTGTGCAGGAGCCACTGACTCCCATCCTCCATCTCCAGTGACTGCAATTGCAGCTTAGACAAGGAGCTCTCTTGCAGACCTCTATATTGTGCTCACTTCAGTTTTGAAAGGGGAATCCCTTGACCTGCCTGTGGAGTTTGCAGGATTTTTCTGAATCCCACTTCATGCCAGGGACTTCTAGACCAGCATGAGATGGGCAGACTGACACATCTGAGTCGATCCCTGAACCATGTGTTGAGGAGCTCCCTTCTTGTTCTAACTAGGTGTCCTGCCTAGGTCAGAGATGAGAATTGGGTGTTCCACAGGAGCACTTTTCCATCTCTCATAGGTAGTGATCATCTGATGAAAGACCTTGCAATGTTGGAAATAGTGGCTCTCCACTCAATGGGAAGAGACAACAGGTGATTACTTCAGTCTATTCCAGTGAACATTTCCCAGGAGGAGGGGGCACAAGGGACAGAGAAATTGGTGAGTTCAGCTGGGCCTCTGCTCCTAAGCGGAGCACACACCACACCTCAGCAATATTTCTCAGTGAGATGGGCACCTCCATCTGCTCCTTTCTCTGCCCCAGGCTTTATGCACTTGTTCATGTTTCCATTGCAGAGCTTCAGCTGTGGTGCCGAGAACAGGTTGGTGATGGTGAAACTTGTTCTACCAAGGGCCAAGGACACAGCGTTTCTGGTGCCTGTACTTCAGAGCACGGGCATGCTGTCATGGAGAGCAGGTGGCAACATGATGGTGAGAGAGGGGTCCCACTAAGAGAGCAAAGCCTGAAGAGCCCAGGGCCGGGGGGAAACAGAATTAGGTTGCCCAGCCTTGGCAGGAGAGGGTTTTGCTGCCTGAGCTCCCTCTGCAGCACCTTGGCACCTGGGACAGAGCTGAATTGACCTCCCTGAAGGACAACGCACCAGGGAAGAAGGTCCTGGCTTGGACTGCCATCCAGAGACCCTGTGAACAACGCTAACATTGCCTTTGCTCCTGTCATCCAATGGTGGAAAGAGGTCTCTGCTCTAGTAGCCTCATCCGTAAAATCTTGTAGCTCTCCTTCTCTGGAAACTCTTCACACCCTTACATGAGGGAAATGGGCTAACGATGACCTCCATGTGGTAAATCACAGCCTGCCCAGGTCCAGGGGCTTCTTCAGTGGCACCTTGTCCTTCTTGGAGAGAGGTTCACCCGAGTTGCCCAAGTTGCCATTAATCACCCCTAGGAGCCAAATCCCTCTCCTGCTTCCCCCAGGCCTTGGGCATTCCAGAGTTTCCTCTCTTTGTGGGAACCTCCTTTGAGCATAGTCCTGACAAGTGCTCTCTACACAAGCGAGTCGCTGTTTTCAAGTGGGGCCATTGCACACACGGTGTCCTTGGCTCTTGGTAACAGGTTTCTCCATTGCAGATGTCTTCTTTGTGCCACAGTTGAGGCTCTCCAACCCCAATATCGCACACAACTGCATGCAGCCTGGGGCACAGAGGAGGGCAGATGGAGAGGCACAAGCTGTCACTGCACGGAAACATGGTTGGAATAATGGAGATGCTTTGAGACCACTCACATGACAAGAGGGCTGTGATGGCAGAGGACAAGCTCCCCAGGCAGGAAGGTTAGGGCAGAAGAGCAGGATGGAGCGGATGTCCTTGATGTGAAGGGACAGCTCAGATGGAAGGTCCTGCCCTTAGGACAGACCAACCCTTGCAGTGATATGGGCTGGGCAATGTCCGGCTGGGCAGCAGCTCTTTGGAGAAGGACCTTTGTGGGCAGCAAGCTGCATGTGAGCCAGCAACATGCTCTGGAGGCCACAGTGTCCTGGACTGCATGAACAGGAGTCCCCTACTCTGTACTTGTTAGAGTGCCTCTAGCTACTGCATCCAATTGGGGCTCGCTGTAGAAGAACTCTGATCATCACATGAAGTGAGTTCAGTGTCAGGCCCCCAAGGTGTTTGGAGGCTCGAGTATCACTTGCCCCACCCTGTGAGGAGAGGGTTTGTGTTTGTTCAGTGCAAAGAAGTTAAGGCTTCTACCGATGTTTTTTTTACCCTTTATTTTTCTTTTTTGCCTATGGGTCAGTACCTGACCTGGCCTCCCCAGAGTCAGGCCCTTCTGCTGGGGTGAGGTTGCTTTTTCAGGCCTGGGCAGCACATGGCCTGCATGGAGAAGCTGAAGGCCATGAGCTTCTTTAGCCTGCTCAAGTGTTACAGCTAATGGGAAGAGAGCAGGAGCCTGTGACTGCCTGCAGGGTGGTTTCAGGGATGATGGAAGTTGTTCTGGTAGTGGGAAAGAAACTGAGAAGGGGAAAGCGCCACAAACTGCCACCTGAGGTACAGACTTGACTTGAAGAAAAGAGAAATGTCACTTAAGAGCAGTGATGTGGTGCATCATGTCACCTGGAGGGGACCTGAGATCAAGCCTTGCCTTTGTGTTTCAAACAACAGTCACTAAGGACAGAGAGACATGAGAAAAGATGGAGAGATGCTGGGGTGAGAACAAGGTGGGGAAGCAGCTTGATGTCTACAGGCTGCAGGGAAACAGGCACAGGCATGGGAAAGTGTAGGAGAGCCCAAGGGAGAGACAGCTGAGGGTGGTGCCAAAACCTCCTCAAGAACTAGGACTATGTCCTCTTGGCCATGGCTGGTGTCTCTGCCATCGAGGCCTAGAAGAAGAAACTTCTTCCTTCTGGCAACAGGGCCTCCTTGCCTGCTTTCCCCCAGGGACACAAGAGGTCCTGGATCAGTGTCCTGCCCTAGGCCTTGAACACCCCCACCTATCCACTGCTCCAACCAAAAGTCTTGGGCAAAGCATGACGGAAAGGATCCCCCTGCTTAGGGCCTGGTTCTCTGTTTGGTCAGTCTTCTTGAAAACACACATGTAGGGTTAACTTGGCATCAGAGGAACCTGCACTTTGCATTTTTCCTATGTTTAATCATGGCTTCCAACTCTCTGCTCTAATCAGCCCCTGGGGATGCTTTGCTTGGTAATGAACCACAGTGGGACCCATTAACTCTCCAAGAAACTTGGGGATGTGCCTCTGACTTGAACTTCTTGAGAAGTTTCTTCATTCTCCTCTCAGCATCAGAGGTTCATGAGCTCAGCACCAACTACTCCGAAAGCGTCAGTCAAATGCAAAACCCCTGAGGAGCCATGATTCTTGCCATAATTTTCTTCAATTTTCAAATCTTCTCTAGCTAATTGGAAAGGAGTGTATTAACATTAGACTGATTACAATGAGCACCTGGAAAAGAAAGATAGATATATTTTTTTGAGCTTTCTTTATTGTTCCATGTTCTGAATCAGCCATACGCACTTTCTCCACTTCCTAGAGTGTCTCCCAGTGAAGTCTGGACATGTGTGAAAAGCAGTGTTTTTGAGGGGAGATCTGTATGAAGAACCTTCTTGCTCAGCTCCCCAGCCCTGCCACTTCCCTCATCAGCCACTGGGGCCTTGGATCACTCTGGCTAAAATCAAACTGTTTTTCCACTGCTGTAGCTGAATGTTACAGCTCATGTGCACGAATTCCCACCTGAACTAGTGGCAAACAGGCAGAAATGTTAAGTGTGATGAAACAAAATAACCTGGATCCTGTGTCAACAGGAAACAAAACGCACTTCTCAACTGCTAGTTGAGTCCTGATTGCTTCCAAGGAGCTCCACAGCCTAGAAGGAATAACCTTCCTTGAACTGTTTTTCACAACTAGATAGTAAAGGCTGGATAGACACACGGTGAAGGAGCTGATTAAGAGACAACAAGAGTCTCCTGAAAGACTCCCTGAAGCCCAAAGCAGCAAGGGAAGAGTTGAGAGGCGTCTGAATGATAAAGAGCAAGGGGAGGAGGAAGACTTAAAGAACAAAATGGAAAGTGCAGATGTGCAGATCATCTGAATCAAAGCTGTCTTTCAAAAAGTTCAGCTTAATCAGGCTTGTAGAGATATGTGAGGGATTGGTGAAAAGGTGTATATGAGGAGGGAGATTCCGCCCGATGTCAGACCCCATCCGGACAGATGTCTCTGTCAAATCCAGTTGCCTGGACTTCCCTTTCTAGTCAAAGGAGAGAAATAAGTGCTCTTAACAGACTTTTAATTTCAGATATATTTCCTAATGACAAGCTAAGGGCCTGCAGGAACTGCCTCCAAAATTTTCAGCACTGCAGGGGAATACAATGAACACAGAGCATCTCCAGCAGCACCGGCCTCTCTATGTGATCAAATGGAATCTATCCCCTAAAGCAGATTATAGTCATAACTGAGATCATTCCCAAGGAATAACAAAGATTGCCTTTTCCAAAACATCAGGCAGTCTTTAACATTATGAAATACATTTTCATTCTTCTAATTTGGCAGCACCATGTTCGTGCACTACTTTCACCATGGCCATGAAGTAAGGCAAGAAGCAGAGCCCTAGGCTCCAGTTCTTAGGAGGTTGTTTGGTAAGAACAGAACCTAGGCTCCTAGTTCTTAGGAGGTTCTTTGGTAAGGGCACCTTTGCTCTTTTCTGGGCTATCATCTCTATCTTACATAGCACAGTGCATGAAACCCTGCTGAGGAAGTGAAGAACAGCGAGCCTGCTTCGGTGCCTCATCCCGGCTCCCCTTCGACACCATCTTTGTGCTCTCTGTGTTGATGCCATTCGCGCTGCCTGCCTCTCCCTTCAGCCCCACTGCTCACCTCGCTCCCGCTCTCCTGCAAGCCTGAGAGCCCGTCTGTGGGCTGGGAGCAGGCGTTCGCCTGCCGATCCTTGTCCATGTTCAGGATCCTCTCGTGGGGACCTGACAGTGGCACCAAGGGGAGCTGCTCCCTCCTGATGGAGCTGCTGTCCCCAGAGTGGGGAGCCTGGGGTCTTTGTCCCCAACAAGGGCATGGTCACCATGGGGCCCGTCCCCTCACAACGGCCTTATGGACATGATGCCACTGCCATCACAAAGCCCTGGTGGTTTCCATGGGGACGTTATTCCGATGCCCTGGTGGAGAACACGGAGACCCTATCACGATGCCTTTGTGGGGACTATGGAGACCCCATCATGATGCCTTGGTGGAGACCATGGAGAAAGACACCATCACAATGTCTTGGTGAAAACCATGGGGACCTCATCATTATCGCTTTTTTCGAGATCTATAGCAGAGATCTTCACAAGGCCATAGCTGTTGCTCTGCCCACTAATCCTCATACCAACAATCCTGATTGGCTCTCTTTCCATCCCTAAGCCTCATTCCCTGCATCCCACTGCTCTCTCACCTGCACCTTTCCCTATCATTTCAGGCCATCACCTTCTCTCTCTTGCTGGAGTCTTCTTCTCCCCTGACTCACTCCCAGTTTAAGGCTCTCCTCACCAGCTTGGCCAGCTGGTTGATGACCATCATGTTGGCAGATGGGAGGAGTCTCCTTCCAAATGAAATGTGACACCCGGTAGCTTTGCTGCCTTGCTGTGGGCTCAGCTCCAGGTCCTCCTCCAAATCCTGCTAAAAAAGAAAAAGTAAAGTAAAAAAAAAAATCTTTGCTCATTGTCCTCTCCATTTTCAGCTTGTAATAAGTGGGTATGAGTGTACAATAAAGCAATATGAATTATGATATCTGAAATGCAGAAGAAAACCATGAATCCTTAGGACACGTTTCCCCTTGTTGCATGAGTGCATGCCCAGATGTGCAGGGATGCTGCTGCTGGAGGCACGTTCTGTGCATCACTGTGCCAGAGCAAAGGCCACCCCAAGGACAATGCCTGAAGACTCCAAAGCCCATGGAGAGATCAGCAGGTTATGAGGAAGCTCCAAAAATGCCTTTGCCCACTCTGCCTGTTGACGGCACCAGTAGCACCTTTGCTGGGCCTATCTGGCCAATAAGCACAAGAAAGGAGATACTCAAGGGGTGCCAGGCACCCAAAGACCATGCGAGTGCCATAGGGACCATGAGTGTATGTGTGCAGGTGCTGTAGGTGGGCACATGGAGCACTTGTGACTGTCACACCTGCCTAGCCTGAGGGACAGGGCAGGATGGCAGATTTCTTGAAGCAATCTCTAGAAAAGTGAAGGTGCTACTGAAGAAGTCCCTGTTCATTTAATCTAGCGGGATGAGCAGGAATTCAGGGGAGGGGAGCTAGAAGGGTTTGAGAGTTCAGAGACTGGAGCACAGAGCTTGGAGTGATGTGCCTCCTCTTTTTGCAGCATTCTGCATGTAGGTGGGACAGTTCTGCACGTAGGTGGGACAATTTCCCTGCAGTCAGTGCTGGAATTGATTGGTTAGGGTAGAGATAGGAAACTCAGCATAGCCTGGGGTACTTGCCCAACAAGCACTGCAATGGGCCATGGTTTTCCTGCAGGTGCCCTACTGTATCTGCTAGAGACATTTGGTTGTGCTGGACACCCCAGGCATCTGGCAAGGCCCTGCCAGCATTTTTCTGTGCCATCAGATCAAATAGCTGCATTGAATTACCAGAACTGCTGCTTTATGCCAGAATCTTTCTATGCCTCATCTTCATAGTTAATGGGGCTCCTGTTTTATTTAGGATCTGGGGTCATTTCAGACGGGCAAGGCAATTCTCCTGAGGCCTCCACCCTGATGCTCCAGGATGATGCAGGTCTCTGAGGAGCTGCATCAGAGCAAGTGGGCACTGGCACATGCCTTGAACCTCCTCAGTCTTTTCAACTGTCCCCAGGTGTTTGTGCAGGAGCCACTGACTCCCATCCTCCATCTCCAGTGACTGCAATTGCAGCTTAGACAAGGAGCTCTCTTGCAGACCTCTATGTTGTGCTCACTTCAGTTTTGAAAGGGGAATCACTTGACCTGCCTGTGGAGTTTGCAGGATTTTTCTGAATCCCACTTCATGCCAGGGACTTCTAGACCAGCATGAGATGGGCAGACTGACACATCTGAGTTGATCCCTGAACCATGTGTTGAGGAGCTTCCTTCTTGTTCTAACTAGGTGTCCTGCCTAGGTCAGAGATGAGAATTGGGTGTTCCACAGGAGCACTTTTCCATCTCTCATAGGTAGCGATCATCTGATGAAAGACCTTGCAATGTTGGAAATAGTGGCTCTCCACTCAATGGGAAGAGACAACAGGTGATTAGTGTAGTGACATCTGGTATCTCAACTGAAATTTGGCAACCCAAGAAGAGCACCAACAGCTCCAAAGTATCCCTCATGTTCTAGGAACAAGGCCTTCAGTTGGCCTTTTGACCAGTAATCCAGTGCATATGCAAGAAGCTTCATTGACAAAGTATTCACACGTAAAAAATTGCCAACAAAGACAACTCTGTTTATTTTCTCATTTACTGCACACATCCGGGCAATAGACCCAATATTATTGGTGATTGTGACCAGTATGGCTCTTGCCAGGTCTTCTTTACTCACAGACTCTCTCTTCTCTTTGTAGATCATATTCCCAAAACTGGATGCTACTGCCCATCCTGGTAAGCCAAATCTTTCATAATCTCCTCCATAAATATCTCGAACCAGCTTGTCAGCATGTGTGCTGTCTCCTTTGGATGCCATTTCCAGAGCTTCTTCAAAACTTTCACAGCCCGTTAACAAACTGCATAAACCAAGAAAGGTCCCTCCACCTAGACTTGTTCCAGTTACTCTTTTATAGTCATCTTTGGAATGGACTGATAAAATACTGACTCCTGAACCAATGTTAACTACCAGCAGTGGATATGGGTCATCCAGGTTAAAAGGCATCTTTTGGCATCTTTCAGGTTCCGAGGCATTTTCAAAGTAATAGCACTCTGCCTGCCCGTTGAAGCTGACAGAGTCTATATACAACAAGCCTTTGACAAGGCAGTCAAGCTCATCCAGTTTGTGCAGCTGGAGGTTTCCAATTGTGCGAAAGTCTTCTTCAAACTTGTAAGCGCCACCTCCAGTGGCACAAAGCACCGTATGTAGTGTTGAAAAGTTTTTATTTCTTCCCATTTGGATAAAAGTCGGCAAATCATGAGTTGGGAACCGAATAAAGTGCAAGTTTCCTCTTCGACCAAAAATTGTTAAGTCCTTCAGTTCAAGGTGGACGTCTCGAATGCCAGTGGATCCATAGGCTACGTTAGAAGTCAGGTATTTGCGGATACTCTTCAAGCTTTCAACCTCCTCTTGCTCCTCCTCTGCAGTGATATCAATAGGTTCAAAATATGCAAGTTTCACTAAAGTCCCCCCAATGTCCATGCCAAACCATGGGAAAGATGGCTTCTTGGCATCCTTGATCTTCATGGTGCGGCCGGGCTGTGCCGCCGGCTGCGGAGGGCGGAGGCGCGGGGCGGCCCGCGGGGAGGCCGCGCGGGCCTCGCCTGATGGGGCGGGCGCGGCGGCGGCGCAGCTCGGCGCGGCCGCCCCGTCTCCTGAGCGGCGCCGAGTGGGCGCCCGGCTGCCCAGAGGCGGGCGGGCTACGCCCGGGGGGCGGGTGGCCGCACAGCGAGCACGGGCATCGGGAAGGGGAAGGGGGGCCGGCTGCAACCGTCACCGGCGCGGCGGCGCTGCGCCTCTAGGCGGGGCAGCGCATCAGTTCCGGGGCCGCCGCCGCGCTGCGGCGCTGCGGCCCCGCGGCGGGGGGGGCAGCCGCCGGGCGAGGCGCCGCCGAGGCGGCCGCTGCGGCGCACAAGATGGCGGCGAGCGCCACACAAAGGGCTAACCCCAGACACCAGTACAGGCTGGGGACCGAGCTTGTGGAGAGCAGCTCTGCGGAGAAAGACCTGGGTGTCATGGTGGACGACAAGTTGACCATGAGGCAGCAGTGTGCCCTCGTGGCCAAGAAGGCCAATGGGATCCTGGGCTGCATTAAGAAGAGCATCTCCAGCAGGTCGAGGGAGGTGATCCTGCCCCTCTACTCAGCCCTGGTGAGGCCGCATCTGGAGTACTGTGTCCAGTTCTGGGCTCCACAGTACAAGAGGGATGTGGAGCTGCTGGAGAGAGTCCAGCGCAGGGCTACAAGGATGATCAGGGGCCTGGAACATCTGCCCTATGAGGAGAGGCTGAGGGAGCTGGGCCTGTTCAGCCTGGAGAAGAGAAGGCTGAGAGGGGATCTAATCAGTGTATATAAATACCTCAAGGGAGGGAGTGCAGAGGACGGGGATGGTCTCTTTTCAGTGGTGGCCACTGATAGGACTAGAGGAAATGGCCGGAAACTGAAACATCAAAAATTCCATAGGAACTTAAGGAAAAATTTCTTAACAGTGAGGGTGACAGAGCACTGGAACAGGCTGCCCAGAGAGGTTGTGGAGTCTCCTTCTCTGGAGATCTTCAAAACCCGCTTGGATGCAGTCCTGTGCCACGTGCTTTAGGTGTCCCTGCGTATGCAGGGGGGTTGGACTAGATGATCTCTAGAGGTCCCTTCCAACCCTAAGCATTCTATGATTCTATGATTCTATGATTCTATGATTACTTCAGTCTATTCCAGTGCACATTTCCCAGGAGGAGGGGGCACAAGGGACAGAGAAATTGGTGAGTTCAGCTGGGCCTCTGCTCCTGAGCGGAGCACACACCACACCTCAGCAATATTTCTCAGTGAGATGGGCACCTCCATCTGCTCCTTTCTCTGCCCCAGGCTTTATGCACTTGTGCATGTTTCCATTGCAGAGCTTCAGCTGTGGCGCCGAGAACAGGTTGGTGATGGTGAAACTTGTTCTACCAAGGGCCAAGGACACAGCGTTTCTGGTGCCTGTACTTCAGAGCACGGGCATGCTGTCATGGAGAGCATGTGGCAACATGATGGTGAGAGAGGGGTCCCACTAAGAGAGCAAAGCCTGAAGAGCCCAGGGCCGGGGGGAAACAGAGTTAGGTTGCCCAGCCTTGACAGGAGAGGGTTTTGCTGCCTGAGCTCCCTCTGCAGCACCTTGGCGCCTGGGACAGAGCTGAATTGACCTCCCTGAAGGACAACGCACCAGGGAAGAAGGTCCTGGCTTGGACTGCCATCCAGAGACCCTGTGAACAACACTAACATTGCCTTTGCTCCTGTCATCCAATGGTGGAAAGAGGTCTCTGCTCTAGTAGCCTCATCCGTAAAATCTTGTAGCTCTCCTTCTCTGGAAACTCTTCACACCCTTACATGAGGGAAATGGGCTAACGATGACCTCTGTGTGGTAAATCACAGCCTGCCCAGGTCCAGGGGCTTCTTCAGTGGCACCTTGTCCTTCCTGGAGAGAGGTTCACCCGAGTTGCCCAAGTTGCCATTAATCACCCCTAGGAGCCAAATCCCTCTCCTGCTTCCCCCAGGCCTTGGGCATTCCAGAGTTTCCTCTCTTTGTGGGAACCTCCTTTGAGCATAGTCCTGACAAGTGCTCTCTACACAAGCGAGTCGCTGTTTTCAAGTGGGGCCATTGCACACACGGTGTCCTTGGCTCTTGGTAACAGGTTTCTCCATTGCAGATGTCTTCTTTGTGCCACAGTTGAGGCTCTCCAACCCCAATATCGCACACAACTGCATGCAGCCTGGGGCACAGAGGAGGGCAGATGGAGAGGCACGAGCTGTCACTGCACGGAAACATGGTTGGAATAATGGAGATGCTTTGAGACCACTCACATGACAAGAGGGCTGTGATGGCAGAGGACAAGCTCCCCAGGCAGGAAGGTTAGGGCGGAAGAGCAGGATGGAGCGGATGTCCTTGATGTGAAGGGACAGCTCAGATGGAAGGTCCTGCCCTTAGGACAGACCAACCCTTGCAGTGATATGGGCTGGGCAATGTCCGGCTGGGCAGCAGCTCTTTGGAGAAGGACCTTTGTGGGCAGCAAGCTGCATGTGAGCCAGCAACATGCTCTGGAGGCCACAGTGTCCTGGACTGCATGAACAGGAGTCCCCTACTCTGTACTTGTTAGAGTGCCTCTAGCTACTGCATCCAATTGGGGCTCGCTGTAGAAGAACTCTGATCATCACATGAAGTGAGTTCAGTGTCAGGCCCCCAAGGTGTTTGGAGGCTCGAGTATCACTTGCCCCACCCTGTGAGGAGAGGGTTTGTGTTTGTTCAGTGCAAAGAAGTTAAGGCTTCTACCGATGTTTTTTTTACCCTTTATTTTTCTTTTTTGCCTATGGGTCAGTACCTGACCTGGCCTCCCCAGAGTCAGGCCCTTCTGCTGGGGTGAGGTTGCTTTTTCAGGCCTGGGCAGCACATGGCCTGCATGGAGAAGCTGAAGGCCATGAGCTTCTTTAGCCTGCTCAAGTGTTACAGCTAATGGGAAGAGAGCAGGAGCCTGTGACTGCCTGCGGAGTGGTTTCAGGGATGATGGAAGTTGTTCTGGTAGTGGGAAAGAAACTGAGAAGGGGAAAGCGCCACAAACTGCCGCCTGAGGTACAGACTTGACTTGAAGAAAAGAGAAATGTCACTTAAGAGCAGTGCTGTGGTGCATCATGTCACCCGGAGGGGACCTGAGATCAAGCCTTGCCTTTGTGTTTCAAACAACAGTCACTAAGGACAGAGACACATGGGAAAAGATGGAGAGATGCTGGGGTGAGAACAAGGTGGGGAAGCAGCTTGATATCTACAGGCTGCAGGGAAACAGGCACAGGAATGGGAAAGTGTAGGAGAGCCCAAGGGAGAGACAGCTGAGGGTGGTGCCAAAACCTCCTCAAGAACTAGGACTATGTCCTCTTGGCCATGGCTGGTGTCTCTGCCATTGAGGCCTAGAAGAAGAAACTTCTTCCTTCTGGCAACAGGGCCTCCTTGCCTGCTTTCCCCCAGGGACACAAGAGGTCCTGGATCAGTGTCCTGCCCTAGGCCTTGAACACCCCCACCTATCCACTGCTCCAACCAAAAGTCTTGGGCAAAGCATGACGGAAAGGATCCCCCTGCTTAGGGCCTGGTTCTCTGTTTGGTCAATCTGCTTGAAAACACACATGTAGGGTTAACTTGGCATCAGAGGAACCTGCACTTTGCATTTTTCCTATGTTTAATCGTGGCTTCCAACTCTCTGCTCTAATCAGCCCCTGGGGAGGCTTTGATTGGTAATGAACCACAGTGGGACCCATTAACTCTCCAAGAAACTTGGGGATGTGCCTCTGACTCGAACTTCTTGAGAAGTTTCTTCAATCTCCTCTCAGCATCAGAGGTTCATGAGCTCAGCACCAACTACTCCGAAAGGGTCAGTCAAATGCAAAACCCCTGAGGAGCCATGATTCTTGCCATAATTTTCTTCAATTTTCAAATCTTCTCTAGCTAATTGGAAAGGAGTGTATTAACATTAGACTGATTACAATGAGCACCTGGAAAAGAAAGATAGATATATTTTTTGAGCTTTCTTTATTGTTCCATGTTCTGAATCAGCCACACACACTTTCTCCACTTCCTAGAGTGTCTCCCAGTGAAGTCTGGACATGTGTGAAAAGTAATGTTTTTGAGGAGAGATCTGTATGAAGAACCTTCTTGTTCAGCTCCCCAGCCCTGCCACTTCTCTCATCAGCCACTGGGGACTTGGATCACTCTGGCTAAAATCAAACTATTTTTCTCACTCCAGTAGCTGAATGTTATAGCTCATGTGCACCAATTCCCACCTGAACTAGCTGCAAACATGTAAAAGTATTAAGTATGATAAAACAAAATAACCTGGATCCTATGTCAATAGGAAACAAAATCCAAACCTCAACAGTAGGTTGAATCCCGAGTTGCCTCCAAGTTGCTCCACAGACTACAAGGAATAACCTTCCTTGAACCTCTTTTCACAAACAGTTAGTAAAGGCTGGATAGACACACGGTGAAGGAGCTGGTTAAGAGACAACAAGAGTCTCCTGAAAGACTCCCTGAATCTCAAAGCAGCAAGGGAAGAGTTGAGAGGTGTCTGAACAATAAAGGCCAGGGCGAGAAGGAATACTCAAACCATGGAAAGTGCAGATGTGCAGATCATCTGAATCAAAGCTGACTTTCAAAGTGATAAGTGTCAGACCCCATCCATGTAGTTGCCTCTGTCAAATGCAGTTGTCTGGAATTCCCTTTCTAGTCAATGCAGGGGAATAAATTGATTTCAGCACCACAGGGGAACACAACTGCCCCAGGGAATCTCCAGCAGCACCAGCCTCTCTATGTGATCAAATTGAATCCAACCCCTACAGCAGATTTTAGTCATAAGTCAGAACATTCTCATAGAATAAGAAAAATTATCCCTTCCAAAACTTTGGGCCATTTTTAACATTATGAAATACATTTTCATTCTTCTTATTTGGCAGCACTATGTTGGTGCAAAACATTGACCATGGCAATGAAGTAAGGCAGGAAGCAGATTCCTAGATAAAGTTCTCAGGAGGATTTGTGCAAAGGGCACCTTTGCTCTTTTCTGGACTATCATCTCTCTCTTAAGTAGCACAGTGCATGAAAACCTGCTGAGGAAGTGAAGAACAGCGAGCCTGCTTTGGTGCCTCCAGGAGGAAGACTGTCTTCTGTCACAGACTGTCCTCCATCACACTTCTACCCAAAGAGCAGCCCACAGCAGTTTTCATGGAGCTGAGGCTCACCCTCATCTCAACATATGCTCAGACTTTGTGCTCTTTCATCCCACAGGACTTTGATCCTGTCTTACCAAATGCCAAACCCCCAAACCAAGCCCCAACCCCAGGCGATCCCACAGGTCTGCCCAGGGCCCACACTTGCCAGGGCAGGGACAGAGAAGTGACCTCTCCGGTTGCCCCTTTCAGACATTTCTCAGGCTTCACTTTGATGGTGAAGGTTGACTGAAGCCAAGCAGGGCTGCACTTGCTAGAATCCCAGTCCCATTCAGCCATGAGCCCACATTTTCCTTCTTCATTCTTTTACTCTCACTGAAGCAGGAGCAGGGAGATTTGGCTTTCCCCAAACCATCCCTACTTTGCTGGACAATATTTCTGACTTCCTCCTTTGCAGCCCCTCCCTTCTTCCCCTTTCCACATGCTGCCTTACTGACTTGAAGGCCACATGCCAGTTCCCTCTTTAGTCAATCTGGGCTCCAGTGATGTTCCCTAATTTTAACAACTGTTTGTATGGAGCATTCTTCTTCTTAACAGATGCCCACTTAATGGCTGCCTTTCCTGAGGTCCTCCACCCTTCAGAGCTGCTTGGAGCTGCTCTCCTCAGAGTGGGGAACCTGGGGCCTTGGCCCCCAACAAGAACATGGTCACCATGGGGACCACCCGCTCACAATGGCCTTATGGGCAGGCTACCACTGCCATCACAAAGCCCTGGTGGTTTCCATGGGGACCCTATCATCATGCCCTGCTGCACACCAAGGCAGACCCCACATGATGCCTTTGTGGGGGCTATGGAGGTCCCATCATGATTCCTTGGTGGAGACCATGGAGAAAGACGCCATCACAATGTCTTGGTGAAAACCATGGGGATCCCATCGTGATGTCTTTCTAGAGATCCATAGTAGGGATCTACACAAGGCCACCTCTGTTGCTCTGCCCACTAATCCTCATCCCTACAATCCTGACAGGCTCTCTGTCCGTCCCTAAGCAGAGCTCCCTGCATCCCACTGCTCTCTCCAGGGGTTCCTTTGTCCACATCACTTGCACCTTTCCCTGCCATCCCAGGCCATCAATTCCTCACTCTTGCTGGAGTCTTCTCCCCTGAGTCAATCCCAGTTTAAGGCTCTCATCACCGGCTTGGCCACCTGGTTGATGACCATCAGGCCAGCAGATGGGAAGAGCCTCCATCCAAAGGATATGTGACAACCTGCAGCCTTGCTGCCCTGCCATGGGCTCAGCTCCAGGTCCTCCTCCAACTCCTACTAAAAAAAAAAAAAGAAAAAGAAGAGAAAAAAGCGAGGGAGAGCAGGAAAGACCCTTGCTATTTGTCCTCTCCAATTTCATCTTGTAATAAGCTGGTATGAGGGTACATGAAAGCAATATGAATTATAGTATATGAAATGCAGAATTAAATCATGAATATTTAGGACACGTTCTCCTTCCTGCATCAGTGCATGCCCAGATGTGCAGGGATGCTGCTGCTGGAGGCATAATCTGTGCATCACTGCTCTGTCCCAGAGCAAAGGCAACCACAACAGCACTGGCTGAAGACCCCAAAGCATATGGACAGAGCAGCAGGTTATGAGGAAGCTCCAAAAGTGCTTTTGCCCACTCTGCCTTTTGACAGCACCAGCAGCACCTTTACTGGCTCCATCAGGCCACCAGGCAGGGGAAGGGGGATATCCAGGGAGTGCCAGGCACCCAAAGGCCGTGTCAGTGCTGTAGGGACCATGGGTGTGTGTGTGTGTGCAGGTGCTGTAGGTGGGCACATGGACCATTTGTGACTGTCACACCTGCCTAGCCTGAGGGATGGGGCAGGATGGCAGATTTCTTGAAGCCATCTCTAGGAAAGTGAAGGTGCTGCTGAAGAAGTCCCTAGGCCTTGGTAGCCAGTGCTCCATCCACTCTGAGGCCCTCATTAGCGCCGGCCTTGTTCGTATCATCTGGCAGGGGGGGCAGAAATTCAGGAGAGGAGAGCTAGAAGGGTTTGGGAGGGCACAGACTGGAGCAGAGACATGGCGGGGTGAGGATGCCTCCCATTTATGCAGCACCCTGGATGTAGACAGGATGGGCTTTCCCTACAGCCAGTGCTGGAATGTCTTTGGGTACAGGATGGAAACGTAGGATGCCCTGGGGCCCTCGCCCAGCAGTCACTCCAAGGGGCATGATTTTCCTGCAGGTGCCCTGCTGCATTTGCTAGAGACACGTGGTTGTGCTGGACACCCCTGGCATCTGACAAGGCCCTGCCAGCACTTTTCTATGCCATCAAATCAAGTATCCACACTGAATTACCAGAGCTGCTGCTTCATGCCAGAATCTTTCTATGCCTCATCTTCATAGTTCCTGAGGCTGCCATTGTATTTGGCATCTGGGGTCATTTCAGATGGGCAAGGCAATTCCCCATTGGCCCCCACCCTGATCCTCTAGGATGATGCAGGTCTCCCAGGAGCCGCATCAGAGCAAGTGAGCACTGGCACATGCCTTTGACCTCCTCAGTCTTTTGGACTGTCCCCAGGTGTTTGTGCAGGAGCCACTGACTCCCATCCTCCATCTCCAGTGATTGCAATTGCAGCTTAGACAAGGAGCTCTCTTGCAGACCTGTGTGTTGTACTCACTTCAGTTGTGGCAAAGGGAATCATACAACCTGCCTGTGAAATTCACAGGAGTTTTATGAATCCCACTTCACGTCAGGGGCTTCTAGACCAGAATGAGATCCCCAGACTGACACATCTGAGTCGATCCCTGAACCATGTGTCGAGGAGCTCCCTTCTTGTTCTAACTAGGTGTCCTGCCTAGGTCAGAGAGGAGAATCGGGGGTTCCACAGGAGCATATTTCTATCTCTCCTAGGTAGCGATCCTCTGATGATAGAACTTGCAATGCCGGAAATAGTTCCTCTCCACTCAATGGAAAGAGACAACAGGTGATTAATTCAGTCTATTCCAGTGAACATTTCCCAGGAGGAGGGGACACAAGGGACAGAGAAATTGGCGAGTTCAGCTGGGCCTCTGCTCCTGAGCAGGGCCAGGCTCCTGGGACGGAGGCAGCTCATGGCAGCCTGGCTGCACTGCCCAGAGACAGCCGAGTGCAGGAGCAGCTCCTGTGCCAAGAGCAGCAGGGCTGCGGGCACTGCCTGCTGCTGCGGACAGCAGAGGAGAGAAGGCAGCGAGAGGGGAACGGCAGTGTGGAGCGGGAGGACAGAGGAGACCTCCACAGCTCTTGACATGGTGAGTTTGTGCTTACAGGACAATGCTAGGGAGCTTCTTGAAGGGAACATAAGAAGCTATCCCACCCCATGGCTGGCAGCATTTTTCTCTTCTTTCTTCTGGCTTTTGCAGTGCAGAGGAAGAGGAGCTGCTTCAGAGCAGGGATTCTCTAACATACCACCTAAGGGCAGGGCATCCTGCTGCCTTCCCCAACAGAAACAGCAGTGATGTGAAGCTGGGGTGTGCAGACAGGGTGAGAGGTCTGCACTTCAGAGCAGGGTCCCTGCACCCAAAGGTGCTGTGTGCCCGCAGCAGTGACTGTGTCGCCTGTGAAGGTCAGCGCTCAGCCTGCCCAGGGAGCTCACCACGGGATGGGAGAAGTTCTGGGTGGGAGCATTATCCTCTACCAGGACAGGCTCCTTCTCCTGCTGGGTGGGTGCTGCAGGGGTCAGGTCTGCTCACAGGACTAGTTGTGAGCACATTTCAGGGGGCACTTTGCACAAGGAAAGGCAAGGCAGGTATTTCCTGAAGGAGAACCCATTGAGATGGTGCTTAGAATTTCCTTCCACTTGATAAGAGGAAAATGGAAACAAAAGTGTCAGATTTGGACATCAGATTGAGACTCATTAACAGATGCAAGGAGCGGCCAAAGAATCTGCCAGGGACTTCAGACTGTCCCCTCAGCCATCCCTTAGTGCATAGACAGCACCAGCTTCTCCTGGGCTGCTGCATCAGGGTTATCTGAGCTGCTCCTTAGCACCTGCAAACATGGGGGTGCCCCTGGACAGTCCCCTGCTCCTGGGAGGTTTCTGCAGGAAGAACTGGGCTCACTTGTGAGTGTCGTTGTCCTTCATGTGAGTGAGGTGCAAGTACACAACAGTGAGGGGCAAGCCTCGGTGATGAAGCAGTTCCCATGACAAAGTCCTTTTTCTCCTGAGAGTGATTGAAATGCCAAAGATTTCTGTTCTATCTAAGAATGCTCCCACATTGAGGAAGCACCTTTGTGTGTTTGTGTGTGCACCATCATATATATTATATATACGCACATTTCTATACCAACAGACTCCTGCAGTGACCCTTTTGCAGTGAACACTTGATTTCCGCATATTGAAGAGCCCTGCCATAGAAGGGGAGGCCATCGACTCCTGCAGATTTTGTGTAGCAAAGCTACTCCTTCTCTCTGAAGTTTCTGGAATACAGGTGCAGATGGTGCAGTGGCATGAGGACAAGTACTGTCTCTAGACATCTCGACATCTAAAAAGAGGTAAGGTCTTTCCTTCCTTCCATTTGATTGTTCTCCTCCCTGACTGGAGTCAGATCTGGTGTGACAGATTCAGACAAAAATATCTCTGTTGAGGAGGGCAAGGTTGATGGGGACAAATCCTTCACAAAGCTCTTCTCCTTCAGACACAACCGGTGTGAGCGCTGTATTCAGCTCTCATGCTGGTGAATGGACAATATTCCTAGCGGGGTTTCAGGGCCAAGTCCCTTCCAAGCAATGCAAGACACCATTCCCAGGCATCTCCAGAAATACTAATCAAAGAGTAGTTTGACACATCCAATTACACCTGCAGCACAGCAGAAACAACTCTTTGGAGCAATGGGAAGGGGGTCCCTGCTGCAGGAATACAGCCATTTCACTGTGGATCACCTGAAATGGGGCTGAATTAAGGGAGAGAGGAAATATGGGGGATTTTTGAGAAACTGAAATGGTTTGGCTCAGACAAGTCTACTCTAAATTTTTGCTTTCTTTCCTTCCTTGAACAGGATTCCCAAAGGAGCTAATGTCCAACAGCAGCTCATTCAATGAGTTCCTCCTCCTGCCATTCGCAGACACACGGGAGCTGCAGCTCTTGCACTTCTCGCTCTTCCTGGCCATCTACCTGGCTGCCCTCCTGACCAACAGCCTCATCATCACAGCCGTAGCCTGCGACCACCGCCTCCACACCCCCATGTACTTCTTCCTCCTCAACCTCTCCCTCCTCGACCTTGGCTGCATCTCCACCACTGTCCCCAAATCAATGGCCAATTCCTTGAGGAAAAACAGGATCATTTCCTACTCAGGATGTGCTACCCAGGTCTTTCTGGTAGCATTTTTGTTTTCAGCTGAATTTTCTGTCCTCACAATTATGGCCTACGACCGCTACGTGGCCATCTGCAGACCCCTGCACTACGGGACCCTCCTGGACAGCAGAGCTTGTGTCAAAATGGCAGCAGCTGCTTGGGCCAGTGGTTTCCTCAATGCTCTCCTGCTCACTGGGAACACATTTTCCCTACCCCTCTGCCAAGGCAATGTGGTGGAGCAGTTCTTCTGTGAGATCCCCCAGATCCTCAAGCTCTCCTGCTCACACTCCTACCTCAGGGAAGCTGGGATTATTGTGATTAGTGTCTGTTTATTCTTTGGTTGTTTCGTATTCATTGTGGTGTCCTACATGCAGATTTTCACAGCTGTGCTGAGGATCCCCTCAGAGCAGGGCCAGCATAAAGCCTTTTCCATGTGCATCCCGCACATGGTTGTGGTCTCCCTGTTTCTCAGCGGTGGCACGTTTGCCTATCTGAAGCCTCCCTCCATCTCCTCGCCAGCTCTGGGTCTGGTGGTGGCTGTTCTGTATGTAGTGGTGCCTCCAACGGTCAACCCCCTCATCTACAGCATGAGGAACAAGGATCTGAAGAA
Organism: Tinamus guttatus; assembly: GCF_059628265.1. NCBI lineage: Eukaryota > Metazoa > Chordata > Aves > Tinamiformes > Tinamidae > Tinamus > Tinamus guttatus. The sequence continues at coordinate 1,446,336 of NW_028288640.1, forward strand.
CGCCCTAATGAAACTGGCTCAGTCGGTGCTAGAAATAAGCTCCCTGTCGTTTCTAACAAGTGGTTCCTAATGCATCTCAGATAGTTCTGTGCTTTGAGCATTCTCTCTGTGTTTATAATGATTTTTTTTACATAAGTTTTTGAATGTATCCTACTTTGCCAGAAGCATGAACCCGCTCTTTGTAATTGCCATAGCTGCTGTAAATATGTCTGTCTTTGTGTCTCTGTGTCAGTCCTGGCTTCGTTCACATAAAAGTGGATTTCCTTACTGCAGTACTTGAAGGTTTGCCTCTCCTTCCAAAGTCAGATACTAAAATGTGCTCAGGGACTTTCACCATCAAAATATCTGTTTCTTTCTCAGGGTTCTCCAGGACCTCCAGCAATGGTCTCATGGATGATGAGTTAGGGAAGGAGGGTTGGATTCAGTTCTCACTGTGGGTGCTCAGAGCTCCTCCAGATGGTGAATAGCCAAGCACTATCTTCCATGTGGCAGGGCTGAAGATGGATATGGAGCTTCCAGGAGAGCACAGGGCATCTCCAAGGGCACCATGTTCCTAGCAGTGAATGGAGCGTCAGAAACTCAAGGGGAGCCACCCAAATGGAAAGGGCAAAAACAATGAATGTCTACGCTAGGGAGAGCTCTGCAGTGCTGCAAGAGGCAGTGGGGACCCAGGAGGCCCAGGGAAGGGAGCCTGGAGAGTCACTGAGGTCGCCTTCAGTGTCAGTGTTTGGCTGCCTGGGCAGCTCCTTCCTGCCGGCCTCGGTGCCTGTATCCAGAGGACCAGCCGGCCTGCCCAGCCTCCCTCCCAGCTCAGAGGCCAAGGACGGCTCTGCACCAACCCCAACGTGGTACAAGGTTGGGGCCAGCAGGGTTTGTGGGGGGACAGGGCAGTGCGGGCTGTCATGGGGACCATGTCAGAGGGACATTTCCCCAGGGCCGAGCACCCTGCCCTGGGTGCAGTCTGCACAGTGGAGCCAGGGAGCCGCGTGCGGGTGCAGGGATGGGCACACATGGAAGCCCCTGTGTTCCCCTTGGGAGAAGGGAACCTGCCAGGAGCTCTCCCACCCCTGCCCCACCAGCACTGGTGATGGCCAGCCCTGCTGCTGCACCCACACTTTCTTGGTGCTGAACTCAACCACGTCCCCAGGCGGCTCCCTACAGCTGGTGCAGGGACACCCATGCGGCCTGGCCATTCCTGCTCCTCACAAGCCGCTTGTCCAAGGCAATGCTGGAAGAACAGGCTGGCATCGTCCTCTTGGCACTGCCCTGCCTGTGGCTGTGACAAGTGAGCAGTCTCATCCAGAGAATGGTTCCTGGGACAGGCATTTGGGAACAAGCAGCTGGCAGTGTTGATGGGAGCCCATCCAGGACAAGTCCTCTGGGTGGACAAGGAGGCCTCAGGCTCCCTCAGCCTGTTGGGGAGCAGTTGTCTGCTGGGAGGAGTGTGGGGAGGAGGGACATGAGTCCTCCTGTGGTTTGCGAGGTGAAGGTGCTGACATGTGGCGGAGACCAGGGCACTGCTCCCTCCTCGGCCCTCTCCCAGCTCCTGGGAGGTCATTGCAGGAGCCAGCCAGACCCCAAGAACAACTATTCCCTCAACTTTGCAGCCAGTGCTGGCAGGCTGTGTGCACATGGGGTGCCCTTTGAGCCGCACACTTGTTCACATTGCTTAAAGGAGACTGTACCCACCTCCTCACCCTGACTGGGTTCTTGGTCACTCCCATTGTGGTCTCACCCTTGTCACCTACAAGCTTGAACTCAGGCCCTAGCCCTCATGTTCAAAGAGCTCCACACAGCTGAGCTGCCCCTTCACACTAAGGGCAGCCCCTTTGCTCATCTTCCTCCGCTCACTCCTGAAGATCTCCTACCCTGCTACTACATGAGATGTAGAATCCTGTGTGAGATTCCACCACACCTCAGCAATATTTCTCAGTCAGATGGGCACCTCCATTTGCTCCTCTCTCTGCCCCAAGCTTTATGCACTTGTGCATGTTTCCATTGCAGAGCTTCAGCTGTGGCGCCGAGAACAGGTTGGTGATGGTGAGACTTGTTCTACCAAGGGCCAAGGACACAGCGTTTCTGGTGGTTGCACTTCAGAGCATGGGCATGCTGTCACGGAGAGCAGGTGGCAACGTGATGGTGAGAGGAGATTCCCACTAAGAGAGCAAAGCCTGCAGAGCCCAGGGCCAGGGGGAAACAGAGCTGGGTTGCCCAGTCCTGGCAGGAGGGGGTTTTGCTGCCTGAGCTCCCTCTGCAGCACCTTGGTGCCTGGGACAGAGCTGAATTGATCTCCCTGAAGGACAATGCACCAGTGAAGAAGGTCCTGGCTTGGACTGCCATCCAGTCACCCGGTGAACATCACTAACATTGTCCTTGCTCCTGTCATCCAGTGGAGAAAAGAGGTCTCTGCTCTAGTAGCCTCATCCGTAAAATCTTGTAGCTCTCCTTCTCTGGACACTCTTCACACCCTTACATGAAGGAAATGGGCTAACAATTACCTCCGTGTGATAAATCACAGCCTGCCCAGGTCCAGGGACTTCTTCAGTGGCACCTTGTCCTTCCTGGAGCGGGGTTCCCCTCTGTCACAGGCCCAAGTTGCCTTTAATTACCCCTAGGAGGCAAATCCCTCTCCTGTTTCTCCCTGGCCTTGGGCATTCCAGACTTTTCTGTCTTTCTGGGAACCTCCTTTCAGCATAGCCCTGACAAGTGCTCTCTACACGAGCGAGTCGCTGTTGTCAAGTGGGGCCATTGCACACACGGTGTCCTTGGCTCTTGGTAACAGGTTTATCCATTGCAGATGTCTTCTTTGTGCCACAGCTGAGCCTCTCCACTCCAATATCGTACACAAGTGCATGCAGGCTGGGGCACAGAGGAGAGCAGATGGAGAGGCACAAGCTGTCACTGCACGGAAACACAGTTGGAATAATTGAGATGCTTTGAGACCACTCACATGACAAGAGGGCTGTGATGGCAGAGGACAAGCTTCGCAGGAAGAAAGGTTAGGGGGCAAGAGCAGGATGGTGTGGATGTCCTTTATGTGAAGGGACAGCTCAGATGGAAGGAGCTCTTGCATGGGATGGATCAAGGTCTAGGGGAGAGCTTGCATAGGCTCCCTCCCCATGGGGGAATCCTGCAATCTGAAGGATGGTAGAGCTTAGGAAAGCCAGCAGCTCTTTAAGGAGCACAGCCACCCAGCACAAGGATGGTCCATCCTGATGCTCATTAAAACTAGAACACGCCTTGGGAGATCAGTTTGACTACGCAGGATAGTATTGTCTACTTTGTAGGGATGGTGTTCCAATAAGGACAAAAACCAGGTCCTGCCCTTGGGATAAACCAACCCTTGCAGTGATATGGACTGGGGAATGTCCGGCTGCGCAGCAGCTCTTTGGAGAAGGACCTTTGTGGGCAGCAAGCTGCATGTGAGCCAGCAACCTGCTCTGGAGGCCACAGTGTCCTCGACTGCATGAACAGGAGTCCCTACTCTGTACTCGTTAGAGTACCTCTGGCTACTGCATCCAGTTGGGGCTCTCTGTAGAAGAACTCTGCTCCTCACATGAAGTGAGTTCAGTGTCAGGCCCCCAAGGTGTTTGGGGGCTTGAGTATCACTTGCCCCACTGTGAGGAGAGAGTTGTGAGGAGAGGGTTTGGGCTTGTTCAGTGCAAAGAAGTTAAGGTTTCTGCTGGAAATTCCTTTTTTGTTCTTTTCCTGTGCATCAGCAGCTGACCACCAGAGTGAGACCCTCACTCTGGGGTGAGGTTGCTTTTTCAGGCCTGGGCAGCACATGGCCTGCATGCAGAAGCTGAAGGCCATGAGCTTCTTTAGCCTGCTCAAGTGTTACAGCTAATGGGAAGAGAGCAGGAGCCTGTGACTGCCTGCAGGGTGGTTTCAGGGATGATGGAAGTTGTTCTGGTAGTGGGAAAGAAACGGAGAAGGAGAAAGAGCCAAAAACTGCCGCTTGAGGTACAGACTTGACTTGAAGAAAAGAGAAATGTCACTTAACAGCAGTGATGTGGTGCATCATGTCACCTGGAGGGGACCTGAGAGCAAACCATGCCATTGTGTTTCAAACAACAGTCACTAAGGTCAGAGAGATATGGGAAAAGATGGAGAGATGCTGGGGTGAGAACAAGGTGGGGAAGCAGCTTGATGTCTACAGGCTGCAGGGAAACAGGCACAGGCATGGGAAAGTGTAGGAGAGCCCAAGGGAGAGACAGCTGAGGGTGGTGCCAAAACCTCCTCAAGAACTAGGACTATGTCCTCTTGGTCATGGCTGGTGTCTCTGCCATCGAGGCCTAGAAGAAGAAACTTCTTCCTTCTGGCAACAGGGCCTCCTTGCCTGCTTTTCCCCAGGGACACAAGAGGTCCTGGATCAGTGTCCTGCTCTAGACCTTGAACACCCCCACCTACACACTGCTCCAACCAAAAGCCTTGAGCAAAGCCTGATGGAAAGGATCCCCCTACTTAGGGTCTGGGCCTCTGTTTGGTCAATCTGCTTGAAAACACACATGTAGGGTTGACTTGGCATCAGAGGCACCTGCACTTTGCATTTTTCCTATGTTTAATCATGACTTCCAACTCTCTGCGCTAATCAGTCCCTGGGGAGGCTTTGCTTGGTAATGAACCACAGTGGGACCCATTAACTCTCCAAGAAACTTGGGGATGTGCTTCTGACTTGAACTTCTTGAGAAGTTTCTTCAGTCTCTTCTCAGCATCAGAGGTTCATGGGCTCAGCACCAACTACTCCCAAGGGGTCAGTAAAATGCAAAACCCCTCAGGAGCCATGATTCTTGCCATAATTTTCTTCAATTTTCAAATCTTCTATAGCTAATTGGAAAGGAGTGTATTAACATTAGACTGACTACAATGAGCATCTGAAAAAGAAAGATGGCTTTTTTTTCTGAGCTTTCTTTATTCTTCCATTTCCTGAATCAGCCACACACACTCTCTCCACTTCCCAGAGTGTCTCCCAGTGAAGTCTGGACATGTGTGAAAAGTAATGTTTTTGAGGGGAGACCTGTATGAAGAACCTTCTTGCTCAGCTCCCCAGCCATGCCAGTTCCCTCATCAGCCACTGGTCTCCATTCTGCTTAAAATCCAACTGTTTTTCCACTCCAGTAGCTGAATGTTACAGCTCATGTGCACCAATTCCCACCTGAACTAGCTGCAAACAGACAGCAGCACCGGTCTCTCTATGTGGTCAAATGGAATCAATCCCCTAATGCCGATTATGGTCATAAGTGGGAACATTCCCAAAGAATAACAAAGATTGCCTTTCCCAAAACTTCAGGCAGTTTTTAACATTATGAAATGCATTTTCATTCTTCTAATCTGGCAGCATCATGTTCGTGCACTACTTTCACCATGGCCATGAAGTATGGCAGGAAGCAGAGCCCTAGATAAAGTTCTCAGGAGGATCTGTGCTAAGGGCTCCTTTGCTCTTTTCTGGACTATCATCTCTATCTTAATCAGCACAGTGCATGAAACCCTGCTGAGGAAGTGAAGAACAGCGATCCTGCTTTGGTGCCTCCAGGAGAAGGACTGTCTTCTGCCACAGACTGTCCTCCATCCCACTTCTACCCAAAGAGCAGCCCACAGCAGTCATCATGGAGCTGAGGCTCACCCTCATCTCAGCCTGTGCTCAGACTTTGTGCTCTTTCATCCCACAGGACTTTGATCCTGTCTTGCCAAATGCCAAACCCCCAAACCAAGTGCCAAAACCAGGCAACCCTACAGCTCTGCCCAGGGCACACACTTGCAAGGCCAGGGACAGAGAAGTGAGCTCTCCAGTTGCCCCTTTCAGACATTTCTCAGGCTTCACTTTGATGGTGAAGGTTGACTGAAGCCAAGCAGGGCTGCACTTGCTAAAATCCCAGTCCCATTCAGCCATTAGCCCACATTTTCCTTCTTCATTCTTCCTTCTTCATTGCTCAAACCATCCTTACTTTGCTGGACAATATTTGTGACTTCCTCCTTTGCAGCATCTTCCCCTTTCCACTTGCTGCCTTATTGACTTGAAGGCCACACGCCAGTTCCCTGTTTAGTCACGCTGGGCTCCAGAGATGTTTCCTAATTTTACCAAATGCTTGTATGGAGCATTCGTCTTCTTAACAGATGCTTACTTAATGGCTGCCTTTCCTGAGGTCCTCCACCCTTCAGAGCTGCTTGGAGCTGCTCTCCTCAGAGTGGGGAACCTGGGGCCTTGGCCCCCAACAAGAACATGGTCACCATGGGGACCACCTGCTCACAATGGCCTTATGGGCATGCTACCACTGCCATCACAAAGCCCTGGTGGTTTCCTTGGGGACCCTATCATCATGTCCTGCTGGACACCATGGCAGACCCTGTCATGATGCCTTTGTGGGGACTATGGAGGTCCCATCATGATTCCTTGGTGGAGACCATGGAGAAAGACACAATCACAATGTCTTGGTGAAAACCATGGGGATCCCATCATGATGCCTTTCTAGAGATCCATAGCAGAGATCTACACAAGGCCAGCTCTGTTGCTCTGCCCACTAATCCTCATCCCTACAATCCTGACAGGCTCTCTGTCCATCCCTAAGCAGAGCTCCCTGCATCCCACTGCTCTCTCCAGGGTTTCCTTTGTTCACATCACTTGCACCTTTCCCTGCCATCCCAGCCCCTCACTCTTGCTGGAGTCTTTTCCCCTAAGTCACTCCCAGTTTAAGGCTCTCATCACCGTCTTGGCCACCTGCTTGATGACCGTCAGGCCGGCAGATGGGAAGAGTCTCCATCAAAAGGAAATGTGACAACCTGCAGCTTTGTTGCCCTGCTGTGGGCTCAGCTCCAGGGCCTCCTCCAGCTCCTACTGAAAAAATAAAATGAAAAAGAAGAGAAAAAAAGTGGGGGAGAGTGAGAAAGACCCTTGCTATTTGCCTTCTCCAATTTCATCTTGTAATAAGCTGGTATGAGGGTACATGAAAGTAATATGAATTATAGTATAGGAAATGCAGAATAAAATCATGAATATTTAGGACATGTTTCTCCTTTTCGAATCAGTGCATGCCCAGATGTGCAGGGATGCTGCTGCTGGAGGCATAATCTGTGCATCACTGCTTTGTTCCAGAGCAAAGGCCACCACAATGGCACTGGCTGAAGACTCCAAAGCCCATGGAGAGACCAGCAGGTTGTGAGGAAGCTCCAAAAGTGCCTTTGCCCACTCTGCCTTTTGAGAGCACCAGCAGTACCTTTGCTGGCCCATCAAACCAATAAGCAGGGCAAAGGGGATACCCGGGGAGTGCCAGGCACTCAAAGGCCGTGCCAGTGCTGTAGGGACCATGGGTGTATGTGTGCAGGGATTGTAGGTGGGCACATGGGCCACTTGTGACTGTCACACCTGCCAAGCCTCAGGCATTAGCCCAGTACTTGTTCATATCATCTGGCAGGGGGAGCAGAAATTCAGGAGAGGAGAGCTAGAAGGGTTTGAGAGGGCAGAAACTGGAGCAGAGATGTGGCAGGGTGAGGATGCCTCCCGTTTATGCAGCACCCTGGATGTAGACGGGATGGGCTTTCCTTACAGCCAGTGCTGGAATGTCTTTGGGTACAGGATGGAAACGTAGGATGCCCTGGGACACTTACCCAGCAGTCACTCCAAGGGGACATGATTTTCCTGCAGGTGCCCTGCTGCATTTGCTAGAAACACGTGATTGCGCTGGACACCCCAAGCATCTGACAAGGCCCTGCCAGCAATTTTCTATGCCATCAAATCAAGGCTCTGCACTGAATTACCAGAGCTGCTGTTTAGCGCTAGAATCTTTCTATGCCTCATCTTCATTGTTCCTGGGGTTGCCATTTTTGTTGGCATCTGGGGTCATTTCAGATGGGCAATGCAATTCCCCATTGGCTCCCCACCCTGATCCTCTAGGATGATGCAGGTCTCCCAGGAGGCGCATCAGAAAAAGTGGGTACTGACACAGGCCTTGGACCTCCTCAGTCTTTTGGATTGTCACCAGGGAGAGTTTGTGTGTGATCAGCTGACTCTCATCCTCCATTTCCAGTGACTGCAATTGCAGCTTAGACAAGGAGCTCTCTTGCAGACCTCTGTGTTGTGCTCACTTCAGTTGTGGCAAGGGGAATCATACAACCTGCCTGTGAAATTCACAGGAGTTTTCTGAATCCCACTTTACGCCAGGGGCTTCTAGACCAGCAGGAGGTGCCAAGACTGACACATCTGAGTCAATGCCTGAACCATGTGTCAAGGAACTCCCTTCTTGTCCTAACTAGGTGTCCTGCCTAGGTCAGAGACGAGGGTTTGGGGGGTTCCAGAGGAGCACATTTCTATTTCTCATAGGTAGTCATGCTCTGATGAAAGAACTTGCAATGTTGGAAATAGTTGCTCTCTAGTCAATGGGAAAAGATGACAGCTAATTACTTCGCTCTATTCCAGTGCACATTTCCCAGGAGGAGGGAGCACGGGGGACAGAGAAATTGGTGAGTTCAGCTGTTCCTCTGCTCCTGAGCGGGGCCAGGCTCCTGGGACGGAGGCAGCTCGTGGCAGCCTGGCAGCACTGCCCAGAGACAGCCGAGTGCAGGAGCAGCTCCTGTGCCAAGAGCAGCAGGGCTGCGGGCACTGCCTGCTGCTGCAGACAGCAGAGGAGAGAAGGCAGCGAGAGGGGAATGGCAGTGTGCAGTGGGAGGACAGAGGAGACCTTCACAGCTCTTGACACGGTGAGTTTGTGCTTACAGGACAATGCTACGGAGCTTCTGGAAGGGGACATAAGAACCCATCACACCCCATGGCTGGCAGCATTTTTCTCTTCTGGCTTTTGCAGTGCGGAGGAAGAGGAGCTGCTTGAGAGTAGGGATTCTCTAACATACCATCTATGAGCAGGGCATCCTGCTGCCTTCCCCAACAGAAACAGCAGTGATGTGAAGCTGGGTTGTGCAGACAGGGTGAGAGGTCTGCACTTCAGAGCAGGGTCCCTGCACCCAAAGGTGCTGTGTGCCCGCAGCAGTGACTGTGTCGCCTGTGAAGGTCAGCGCTCAGCCTGCCCAGGGAGCTCCCCACAGCACTGAGGGGAGAAGTTCTGGGTGGGAGGATTATCCTCTACCAGGACAGGCTCCTTCTCCTGCTGGGAGCGTGCTGCGGGGGTCAGGTCTGCTGACAGGTCTAGCTGTGAGCACATTTCAGGGGGCACTTTGCAAAAGGAAAGGCAAGGCAGGCATTGAGATGGTGCTTAGAATTTCCTTCCACTTGGTAAGAGCAAAATGGAAATGAAATGGTCAGATTAGAACAAGAGACTGATACTCATTAAGAGATGAGCCAAAGAGTCTGCCAGGGACATCTGAATGTCCCCTCAGCCATCCCTTAGTGCATAGACAGCACCAGCTTCTCCTCGACTGCTGCATCAGGGTCTATCTGAGCTGCTCCTTAGCACCTGCAAACATGGGGGTGCCCCTGGACAGTCCCCTGCTCCTGGGAGGTTTCTGCAGGGAGAACTGGGCTCACTTGTGAGTGTCGTTGTCCTTCATCTGAGTGAGGTGCGAGTACATGACAGTGAGGGGCAAGGCTCAGCGACGAAGCAGGTTCCATGACAAAGTCCTAACAAGGTTTTTTTTTTTTTTTTTTTTTTTTTTTCCTTTTGGGATATACAAGGGTTTATGCTGAGAACGATTGAAGCGCCAAAGATTTCTGCTCTATCAAAGAATGTTCCCACAGTGAGTAGGCACCTTTGTGCGTTTGTGTGTGCACCATCATATATATTATTTATACGCATGCTTATATATCAACAGACTCCTCCACTTATCCTTTTGCAAAGAAGACTTGATTTCTAAATGTTGAAGAGCCCTGCCATAGAAGGGGTGGACAGTGTCCCCTGCAGCTCGTGTGCATCAAAGTTACTCCTTCTCTCTGCAGTGCCTGGAATAAGGGTGCAGGGTGCAGGGTTAAAGGAGGCATGAGGACAAGGTCTATCTCTAGACATCTTGACACATAGAAAGGGTAAGGTCTATCCTTGTCTCCTTTTGACTGTTGTTCTCCCTTGTTGGAGTGAGATCTGGTGTGGCAGACTCAGATACAAATATCTCTGTTGAGGAGGGCAAGAGAGATGGGGGTGAATCCCTCACAGAGCTCTTCTCCTTCAGCGCTCCTGGTGTGAGCGCTGCATTCAGCTCTCATGCTGGTGAATGGAGAATACTCCCACCTGGTCTCTGGACTAAGTCCATTCCAAGCAATGCAATATCTCATTCCAAGGCATCTCCACAAATACCACTCAAAGACTAGTGCATCTATTTCCACCTGCAGCAAAGCAGAAACAACTGCTCCGGAGCTATGGGGAGGAGTCCCTGCTGAACTTGGCAAACCCAGCCAGTTCAAAGTGGAGCACCAGAAAGGGAGCCGAAATAAGGGAGAGAGGAAATGTGGGGAGTTCCTTGAGAAACTGAAATGGTTTGGCTCAGAAAAGCCTTCCTTAACTTTTGGCTTTGTTTCCTTCCTTGGACAGGACTCCTGTGCCCCTAAGGAACTAATGTCCAACAGCAGCTCTTTCAGTGAGTTCCTCCTCCTGCCATTTGCAGACAGGCGGGAGCTGCAGCTCTTGCACTTCTCGCTCTTCCTGGCCATCTACCTGGCTGCCCTCCTGGCCAACGGCCTCATCATCACAGCCGTAGCCTGCGACCACCGCCTCCACACCCCCATGTACTTCTTCCTCCTCAACCTCTCCCTCCTCGACCTTGGCTCCATCTCCACCACTGTTCCCAAAGCCATGGCCAATTCCCTGTGGAACACCAGGGCCATTTCCTACTCGGAATGTGCTGCCCAGGTATTTTTCTTCCTCTTCTTGTTTGGAGGAGAGTTTTTTCTCCTCACAGTCATGGCCTATGACCGCTACGTTGCCATCTGCAGACCCCTGCACTATGGGACCCTCCTGGGCATCAGGGCTTGTGTCAGAATGACAGCAGCTGCCTGGACCATTGGCTTTCTCTATTCTCTCCTGCACACTGGGACCACATTTTCCCTACCCCTCTGCCAAGGCAATGTGGTGGAGCAGTTCTTCTGTGAGATCCCCCAGATCCTCAAGCTCTCCTGCTCAGACTCCTACCTCAGGGAAGTTGGGCTCATTGGGGTTACTGTCTCTTTGGGCTTTGGATGTTTTGTTTTCATTGTGGTGTCCTATGTGCAGATCTTCAGAGCTGTGCTGAGGATCCCCTCCGAGCAGGGCCGGCACAAAGCCTTTTCCATGTGCCTCCCGCACCTGGCCGTGGTGTCCTTGTTTGTCATTACTATATTGTTTGCCTACCTGAAGCCCCCCTCCATCTCCTCCCCGCTTCTAGATATGGTTGTGTCCATTCTGTACTCTGTGGTGCCTTCAGCCCTGAATCCCCTCATCTACAGCATGAGGAACAAGGAGCTCAAGGAGGCAGTGAGGAAACTGATCCAGCGGGTCCAAGGTCAGTGGTAACAACTGTTTCATTCACTCACCAGGATATCTGCCATCAAGACTGTATTTTATGTATTTCTTTCTTTTTTACTTCTCTCTTTTACATCCATCTTAAAAAAATAAATAATAAAGATACCTAGTTTTTGTCACCTCTGCACAGGAATCTCTCATTTAGCACTTAAACATAGACCATGATAAAGCAGGAAGCCAGGCTTCCCCCTTCAGTAGCAGAGAGGGGGGATTCCCTGAGCCGCTTTGAGCACCCTTGGATGTGCCCAGTGCAGGGAGGAGAGTTTCCCTCTGCAGCGTCTTTTCCAGCACTGACACCAAGGGACCTCTGGGATACAGAGTCATGGCGGGAAAAGGGCAGGTGGGCTGAGACCAGGGGTCCAGTGTTGTTTAGGAGATCTCAGCTCTCGTGCCTATGGTTAGAGTGTGATCTCAAATCTGTCTAATATGACAGAAATGGCAACCAAGCGTCACCACAGGTTTGCATGGTTCCATGCAAAGCTCCAACACACAAAACTAAACATGAGTGAATTGAAGGAAAGTCTAGAGGCAGCCTTTCCATGGCAGTTCATCTTTCCTGAAGACACATTCCAGTGGGGAGCAGGACTTTCTCTATTTACAGTTATCCTCCTCATTTCTGTGCTGTACTCCATGCTTTATTCTGCAGATACGGCCCAGGAACTCTCATAACCTGGAAGAGAGAGGCTAGTGTTTCCACGTGCCCTGGAAGAACAGGCAGGACCAGTCCTTGGGTTCCCTTAAGCAACAGCTGGATTCCAGAATAACATTTCCATAATAAAAGGGGATCTGCCCTATGATGGTCCTGAGTCTAGCCTCTCTTTAGAAACTGGAATCAAGAATATGCCCAAGGGTGTGCAACCACAAATGGGGCTGCTCTTCTGCTTGTGAACTCCATGAGATCCAGGGGATGACCTCAGTATTCCAGGGTGATCTCTTAGCCTCAATCTAGGGTTCATCTCTCAGTGACCACTGCAGACAGGCAATGGTCTCTGCACCTTCTCCTGCCTGGACATGGGCTCACCTCTGTCCCAGGCCCCAAGGTGCTACAAATCAGCTCCGGCAACAAAAGCCTCTCCTGTCGTTCCCTCACAGCCCAGCTCTGTTTCTCCCTGGTCTTGGGCACTGCAGCCTTGACTCTCTTAGTGGGAACCTCCTCTCACCATTGCATTGACCCATGCTCTCCATGCCAGCATGGCTCTGCTCTCGAGTGGGGCCATTGCACACAGTGTCTTTGGCTCTTGGTAACAGGTTTCACCAGGACCAATCTGTCTTCTGTGCCACATCCTAACATTTTGCAGCCCAAATATATGCAAATGCCTGTAGCCTGGCATGGAGACAGAAGCACAAGGTGTCACAGGACCTCAACATCATTGCAATAACTGTGATGCATTATCACCACTCACACGACTGGAGGCCTGCGCTGCTGGGGTAAAAGCTCTTCAGGGGAGGCTGTGAGGGAAGAGAAGGAGGGGGCAGGTCCTTTGTGTGGAGGGGCAGCGCGGATGGACAAAGTGCTTCCATGGCATGGACAAGGTTTGGGTATGTGCTTGTGGGTGAGCATCAGATGAAGGGTGACATCATGCTGGGATCTACAGACCATGCAGTCAGGCTGATGGCGTGGATGACATCTTTAAGCAACATGACAAAATTGTGGATCATAGGCCCTGGTTCTTACTGGCAGAATAGGCTGGAAGGCTCTTGAATCCCCCTGACATTCCCTGGAAAGGCAAAGACCAGGATGTAAACAGGCTGTGAGGTTTCTGGAGTGTGGAGACCAGATGCAACAGAGAATTCTCAGTGAAGGTGGAAGATATGCAATAGTTTGGGTAGCAACAGGATATAAAATACTCCTTCCGTTAATAAAAAATGAAGTGAAAAAATATTAAAAATATAATATAAATATTAGGAAAAATAGTGAAGAAACAATGTTCAGCATTGGTATGGGATGCTGAGGGAGTCATTTTTTAGAGAGCAATGACAATTTCCCCAGGCTGAAAAATATCAGTGAAATTATTTTCCTCGGCCTCCTTGAGCGCCTTTTTCCTCGTGCCGTAGATGAGGGGGGTTCAGTGCTGCAGGCACCACCATATACAGAACGGTCACTACCAGATCCAGAGCAGGGAAGGAGACATAGGGGACCTCAGGTAGGCAAACATGCCAGTGCTAAAGAGAAAAACAGACAGCGGGCAGGTGCGGGAGACACATGGAAAAGGCTTTGGGCTGGCCCTGCTCTCACACAACAGCAAAGATCTGCTCGTAGAATAACACTGTGAAAATGAAACAATCAAACGTTAAACTGGCACTAATAATAAGATGCCTAACATGGCTGAGGTAGGAGTGTGAGCAGGAGAGCTTGAGGATTTCACACAAGAAGTGTCCACAGAGTTCTCTCTACAGAAAGAAAACAGGAAAGCATTAGCAGTGGGGACAGGAACAGGTACAGTAGGGCACCTGTAGGAAACCATGTCCCACTGCAGTGCTTGCTGGGCAAGTGCCCCAGGTTATGCTGGGTTTCCTACCTCTACGCTAATAAATGAATTCCAACACTGACTGTAGGGAAAATCCATCCCGCCAGCACACAGCGTGTAGCAAAAATAGGAGACACATCACACTGAGCTCTGTGCTCTGGTCTCTGAACTCTCACACCCTTCTAGCTCTCCTCCCCTGAATTTCTGCTCACTCCACCAGATGATATGAACAGGGACTGGGCTAATGAGGGCCTCAGGGTGGATGGACCGCTGGCTACCCAGGCCTAGGGACTTCTGCAGTAGCACCTTTGCTTTCCCAGAGATTGCTTCAAGAAATCTGCCATCCTGCCCTGTCCTGCAGGCTAGGCAGCTGTGATAGTTACAAGTGGCCCCTGTGCCCACCTACAACCCCTGCACACGCACACCCATGGTCCCTACGGCACTGTCATGGCCCTTGGGTGCCTGGTATCCCTTTGTTATCTCCTTAACCCTGCTTTGTGGACTTGGGGCCAGCAAAGGGGCTGCCGGTGCTGTCCACGGGCTTTGGAGACGTCAGTCAGTTCCCTTGGGGTGGCCTTTTCTCTGGCACAGTGATGCACAGAACATGCCTCCAGCAGCAGCATCCCTGCACATCTGGGAATGCACTGATGCAAGAAGGAATCATAGAATCATGGAATCATAGAATGCTTCGGGTTGGAAGGGATCTCTAGAGGTCATCTAGTCCAACCCCCCTGCATACGCAGGGTCACCTAAAGCACGTGGCACAGGACTGCATCCAAGCGGGTTTTGAAGATCTCCAGAGAAGGAGACTCCACAACCTCTCCGGGCAGCCTGTTCCAGTGCTCTGTCACCGTCACCATTAAGAAATTTTTCCTTAAGTTCCTATGGAATTTTTGGTGTTTCAGTTTCCAGCCATTTCCTCTAGTCCTATCAGTGGCCACCACTGAAAAGAGACCATCCCCGTCCTCTGCACTCCCTCCCTTGAGGTATTTATATACACTGATTAGATCCCCTCTCAGCCTTCTCTTCTCCAGGCTGAACAGGCCCAGCTCCCTCAGCCTCTCCTCATAGGGCAGATGTTCCAGGCCCCTGATCATCCTTGTAGCCCTGCGCTGGACTCTCTCCAGCAGCTCCACATCCCTCTTGTACTGTGGAGCCCAGAACTGGACACAGTACTCCAGATGCGGCCTCACCAGGGCTGAGTAGAGGGGCAGGATCACCTCCCTCGACCTGCTGGAGATGCTCTTCTTAATGCAGCCCAGGATCCCATTGGCCTTCTTGGCCACGAGGGCACACTGCTGCCTCATGGTCAACTTGTCGTCCACCATGACACCCAGGTCTTTCTCCGCAGAGCTGCTCTCCACAAGCTCGGTCCCCAGCCTGTACTGGTGTCTGGGGTTATTCCTCCCCAGGTGCAGGACCTTGCACTTGGCCTTATTGAATTGCATGAGGTTTTTCACCGCCCAGTTGTCCAGTCTGTCCAGGTCCCTCTGGATGGCAGCACAGCCCTCTGGGGTATCGGCTACTCCTCCCAGTTTGGTATCATCAGCAAACTTGCTGAGGGAGCACTCTGTGCCTTCATCCAGGTCATTGATGAATAAATTGAACAGGACTGGACCAAGGACTGACCCCTGGGGGACCCCACTAGCCACAGGCCTCCAACTAGACTCTGCACCGCTGATCACCACTCTCTGGGCCCTGCCATCCAGCCAGTTCCTAATCCATCTCACTGTCCACTCATCTATCCCACACTTCCGGAGCTTGCCCAGGAGGATGTTGTGAGGGACGGTGTCAAAAACCTTGGTGAAGTCGAGATAGACGACATCCACTGCTCTCCCCTCGTCTATCCAGCCGGTCATTTCATCATAGAAGGCTATCAGGTTAGTCAGGCAAGATTTCCCCTTGGTGAATCCATGCTGACTACTCTTGAGCACCTTCTTGTCCTCCATGTGCCTGGAGACAACGGCCAGTATGAGCCGTTCCATCACTTTTCCGGGGACGGAGGTGAGGCTGACTGGCCTGTAGTTGTCTGGGTCCTCCTTCTTGCCTTTTTTGAAGACTGGCGTGACATTGGCCTTCTTCCAGTCTTCCGGCACCTGCCCCGTTCTCCAGGATCTTTCAAAGATGATGGAGAGCGGCTTAGCTATGGCATCTGCCAGCTCCCGCAGCACTCTGGGGTGCATCCCATCAGGGCCCATGGATTTGTGGGTATCGAGGTTCCTTAGGTGCTCTCTGACCCAATCTTCCTCTACCCAGGGCAAGTCTTCCTCTCCACCAGCTTCTTCTCTTGTCTCTAGGGCCTGGGGCTCTAAAGGGCTGCCCTTGGTAAACACCGAAGCAAAGAAGGCTTGAGCAACTCTGCTTTTTCTGTGTTATTTGTAACCAAGGTGCCCATCCCGTCCTCCAGCGGACCCACGTTTTCCCTGATCTTCCTTTTGCTGTTAATGTATTTGAAGAAATTTTTTTTGTTATTTTTAACGTCCCTTGCCAGCTTGCCTTCCAGACGTGCCTTAGCTTTCCTTGTCGTATCTCTGCACTCCCTGACTACGTTCCTGTATTTCTCCCAGGGGGCCTGTCCTTTTTTCCACATTCTGTATACCACTGCCTTCTGCTTGAGCATTGCCACAAGCTCCCGGCTCATCCACGCAGGTCGCCTGCCCCCTCTGCCTCCCTTCCTACACACAGAAACATATAACATATTAATATGTAATAATGTATTAATATACATATTATAAATATTGTACATACATTTTATATATATATATATATAAAGGTGTATATATATTTTAAAACATATATATATATATTCAAAAAGGATATTTCAAATTTGCTTGGATGAAATTCTGTGCCACAGGTGACCGTGTGTGTGCAGGGGTGTTGGACTAGATGATCTCTAGAGGTCCCTTCCAGCCTTAAGGATTCTATGATTCCATGATTCTCTGAAGGAGGGAAGGCTGAGGGAGATCTTACCATGGAGTAGAAATGCCATAAGGAAGGGTGTCAAGTGGAGGGGTCCAGATTCTTTTCAGCAGCAGCCAACAATAGGTGAAGGGGCAAGAGCCACAAGCTGGTGCACAAGAAGATCCCTCTGAATAGGAGGAAAGAGTGACCAGCGGTGAGGGTGACAGAGCATCGGCACAGGTTGCCCAGAGGGGCTGTGGACTCTCCTTCTCTGGGGACATTCCAAACGCACCTGGACGTGATCCTGTGCAACTTGGTTGCGTTTGGAGTAGATGATCTCCAGATGTGCCTTCTGGAGATTTTGTGTGGAATGCATGGGTGTTAGGGACAGGTTTTTAGCAGGTTAATGCAGCTAGGGGAAATGTGAGAGTAGCCATGGTGCCTGTGCTGGGAAGGGATGAAATATTGCAGGGGCAATATTTGGGGGTTCCCTTAGCATGCAGTGGCTCCTGATTTTAGCTGTGAGACTTGTACTTACTGGGAAGAGAATGAGCAGGCTGATTGTGCTAGTGATAAGGTGTGAGAAGTGTGGTGTAATTGTTGGGAGAAAGTGAGGTGGAGACATTCTGAGGATGCCCTGATGATAAAGAGTGAAGCTCTTGTTCTGAAGGCGTGTTGAATGGAACATGATTGCGCAGAATGACACTCTAAGTAGCAAGGGATAAGCAGGGAGAGAGAGAGGGAGAGAGAAGGAAAGAAGGAAAAAAGAAAGAAGGAAAGAGAGAAAGAGAGAAAGAGAGAGAGAAAGAAAGAGAGAGAGAAAGAAAGAGAGAAAGAGAGAGAGAGAAAGAGAGAGAGAGAGAAAGAGAGAAAGAAAGAGAGAAAGAGAGAAAGAAAGAGAGAGAAAGAGAGAAAGAGAAAGAGAGAAAGAAAGAGAGAAAGAGAAAGAGAGAAAGAAAGAGAGAGAGAAAGAGAGAAAGAGAAAGAGAGAAAGAGAGAAAGAAAGAGAAAGGAAGGAAGGAAGGAAGGAAGGAAGGAAGGAAGGAAGGAAGGAAGGAAGGAAGGAAGGAAGGAAGGAAGGAAGGAAGGAAGGAAGGAAGGAAGGAAGGAAGGAAGGAAGGAAGGAAGGAAGGAAGGAAGGAAGGAAGGAAGGAAGGAAGGAAGGAAGGAAGGAAAAGTGGGAGGAAGGAAGGAAGGGATGAAGGGAGGGAGGGAGGAAGGGAGGGAGAAAGGAAGGAAGAGAGGAAGGGAGGGCGGAAGCGAGTGAGGGAGGAGAGAAGAGATGGAGAGATACGGGCCTGAGCAGCCTTATAAATGCTGAGCCAATCATAATGTATCAGCTCACAGGCCCATGATCTCTGTTTCCTGGGGAAAATATTTCAGTCATGTGTCACTGCTAGGGGAAATGTAGGATTAGCAATATGCCAGACTCTGACTCTCTCCATGGGTTCCATGTCCCTCTGAGGAGGAGTCCAGCAACTATCTCTATCCCTACCAAGCAATCTCCAGTACTCCAGATGGGCTGTGTGCAGGTGAGGTCCTCCCCTCATGTACCCAGCCTGTTATCCCAGCTTCCTTTTCCACCTTGGATGGACACTTGCCTTCAGGAGCTTCCTCTGCACCCATCTCTCCAGCCTGTCCAGGGCTCTCAGAAGGGCAGCCCAGAGCTCTGCTGTAGCAGCCATTCCTCCCACTTGTGCATCACCAGCCAACGTGCGGAAGGAGCCCTCTGTGCCTTCATCCCTGTCAGTGCTGAGCAGGCTGATCAAGAGTGCAGCCAGTCCCGAGCCCTGGGCACGGTGCTATCCTCAGGCTGCTCAAAAGCCTCTGAGCTCTGCCCAATTCAGCCCCTTCTCAATGCACCTCACTGCCTCATCTAACCCACACTGCCTGCGCTTACCGAGGAGGCTGTGATGGGAGACAGTATCAAAGGGCTTGCTGAAGACGAGGGAGACAATATCCACTGTTCTCCCCTCATCTACCCAACCAGGCATTGCACCTCCCCATCACACCATGACGTCTGCCAACAACCTCCTTGTCTTCTTCCTCGCTTTTCTCTTTTTGCCTGGCACCATCCGCTGATTCCCTGCAGGAGCAAGACATTCCACAGCCTTGCATTGGAATGGATACACATTGCTGGAAAAGAACCATTGTTCCTTCGCAGGCCTGGCCTTGGAGGCTCTCGTCCTTTCTAGCGAGCAATGCCTGCTCTCCTGAGGATGAGCTTGTCCTCTCCTGGCACTGCTTGAGTGCAGGCATTTAGAAGGGGAGCACCTGAGTGTGGAGCAGAGCTGCGGTCCCTGCTGCCTGTGGGGAATGCTCTTTGGTTTAGTCATGTCCTACACTCCTTTTCTCTGCCACAGTTTTCTCCAAGAGAACGACCCTTGGAGGAAATAGAAGAAGAAAAAAGGTAGGAAAAAACAGAATAAAAACAAATAAAAAGAAAAAGAATTGGAATGAACACAAAGAGGAAAAAATGATAAAAATAAAGAAGAGGAAAAGAAAAAAAGAAAAGCTAAAGAAGAAAAAAAAATATAAAGAAAGGAAAAAAAGAAGAGTAGAAAAAGAGAAAAAGAAGAAGTAACAAAGAATAAAAAAACAAAAAGGATGGAAAATGGGCTGTGACATCCCAAGGGTCACATGTGAAGGGAAATCCTAGAGGGAAACTTTGCTGGCCCCCACTTCCCCCTGGGGTCCGAAATCTTAGAGCAACACACACATCTGGGGATGATTTTAGTGCTGGAGATTACTTGGAAAGAATACGACACAAAAAAGAATGATACAGGAATATACATTTAAACAACAACAAAAATAACAACACAGAAACAATAACAAGAAAAATTACAACAATATAATCAACAATAACAACAATAAAACCAACAACAATATTAACAACAATAAATGCTACTATAAAAGTGTATAAAGAAAAATCGAGATAATAAGTTATTGCTGGCGTCTGTGGGCCCAGCGCTTCCTGGCAGCAGCCAGGGTGAAGGGGAGCTTGTCCTGCAAGGGAAAAGGAGGCATCAGCAGGGCCGAGGAGCGGCTCGGGGGCTCCCGTGGAGCACAGGCTCTTTGGCGGCTGCGCGGGCCCTTTGGCAGCAGCGCTGCCGTCATTGGTGCCCTGGCAGAGGCTTGGCGTGGCCAGCGCAGCCCAGAGGCCGGCAGAGGGGCTGAGGCAGCAGGTGCCCAGGCCTTGGGCGCTCCTGCGCCCTGTGCAGCTCTGCCCCGGCGCCGCGGCCCGCCAGAGCGCCCGCACACCTGGGCCAGGCTCCCGCGCGGCTGCTCCCCAAAGGCAGCGCGGAGCAGCGCCAAGGGGCCGGGCACAGCCCCAGCTCTGCCCGTGCAGCCGGCAGCAGGGACCATACCTGGGGGCTGCAGCCGGAGCTCTCCCACTCCATGGGCTCCTCCGTGCTGCAGCCGACCAGGCCATTGTTCCCCAGCGTCTGGAAGAGAGCAGGAGACCTTGGTGGGGACAGTGTGTGGAGAGGAGGAAGGACAAGCGTGTCCAGGAGCTGTGGGTGCTGTACCTGGCTGCTGCCATAGCTTTGCCATTCCATTGGCTCAGGAGGGTCCCCTGAAGGCCCCCCATCCGCGTGTGGAGCCTGTAAGAGAGAGGGAGGCATTTTCAAGACAGATCCCAGAGCCGAAGAGATCTGGCCCCAGGGCCCCTCTTCCTGCAGCGAGAAAGCAAAAAGGGGCCAACCCCATCCCCAGCTGTCCATGTGCACCCGGCAGCAGCAGCAATACCTGGAGGGCACAGCTAGAGGTCTCCCACTCCATGGGCTCTTCATCCTGGCTGCATCCAGCCAGGCTGTGGGTTCCCAGAGCCTGGAAGACAGGGAGCTTGTGGGGACGGTCATGGTGGCAGCACTGGCTCTGTGCGCGGGGCCTCGTGTCCCCTGCGTGCGCGGGGCAGGCGGTGCACAGAGCCAGGGCGCCAGGCTCAGGCAGCAGCCCCTGAGGCCTTGGCCGCTCCTAGCCCTGGCACAGCTCTGCCCCAGCACCCAGGCCTGCCAGAGCTTCCTGCCACCTCTGCCACCAGCCCTGCGGCTGCTCTCGCAGAGCCAAGTGCCAGCCGTCCCCGCGCAGCCTCTGCCTGCACGCACCGTACCTGTACTGAGCTCTCCCAATCCATCTCTTCCACCAAATTATCCATTTTTCTTTAGCCTCGAGCAACTGCAAGAGAAAAGGAGTCATTGTCATTGGCAGCCCTGAGAGCAGGGATCTCCGTCCCAGGAGCCTCTTGGCGTCTCCATGTGCGGGAGCTGTGGGGCACAGAGCAAGCAGTGCTGGGCCTGCCCGCAGCAGCCTCTTTGCCCCTGGCACCCCCTTTGGCAGGCGGGGAGCCCAGTGCCATGTGGAGGAGAGAAAAGGGCAATGTGAGAGGTGTGAGCGCCAAGTGTCGCGCGGTGGCTTTGTGGCCTCCCCTGGGAGGCATCGCGCAGGCTGCCCTGCAGCCCCGCAGCTCCCCTGCATCTCATGGGCACCACGGGTGGCCC
This sequence comes from Tinamus guttatus, assembly GCF_059628265.1. Taxonomy (NCBI): domain Eukaryota; kingdom Metazoa; phylum Chordata; class Aves; order Tinamiformes; family Tinamidae; genus Tinamus; species Tinamus guttatus. The sequence goes on from NW_028288640.1 coordinate 1,467,639, forward strand.
CTGGTGCTGCGCGGCCCTGCTGCTCACCTGGCCTTGCTGCTGCGTGGCCAGCACTGGGGCCACTGTGAGGCGCAGCCCTGGGAAGCATCCGTGTTCCCGTGGCGATAACTGCCCCTCTGGGATGTTCCACTGCTGCGTGGGGGGAGGAGGGCAGCGGCAGGGCCAGGGGGGCCGCTGTGAGGAAGGGTCTGCGTGTGCTGGACTCCCCTGGCACTGCTGAGCCTGGCGGCAGAGAGCAGTGCGTGGCCTTGGGCTTGCTGGGTGCCAAGGAGGGCTCCTCACGCAGCCCCATGGCGCTGCTGGCGGCTGCCTGCCCAGAGGCCGGGTTCCCCTTGGGGCTCTGCTTCCACCCCTGCAAGCAGTCTTGAATGCCTGCATCTTTATTCCCTGCTCCTTCCTGCCTTTACAGTCCTATTTCCTCAAGAAAGTTTTGTTTTCCATGGTGGAGACATGTTCCTTGGTAGTGCAATGAGCACAAAGGGCAGTTGTGCCCCAGGGCCAGGTGTGCATGTCCTTGTGAGTTGGTGGTGTCCTGGGAGCCCCTGGTGCTGCTGGGCTCCTTCTCTTGTCCTGCCGCGCACCTTGCAGGCTCCATGTGCTGTGGCTGAGAGCAGCCTTGGTGCGGCTCCTGCACTGCTGCTCCTGCCATGGCTTCCTAGGGCTGCAGAGGGCAGAGCAGGCACAAATGTGCCCTCAGCAGCAGCAGCAAGCATCTGTAGCTGCTCTGCCCAGCACTGCAATGGTCACTTGCTAAACGAGGTGAGTTCCTGACACTCGGGTAGGAACGGTAAAGCCAGGAGCAGATGGAGCAGGAGATCCCCCTCGCGCAGGGGAAAACCCTCCAAAAGCAAGCAGCGCAATCCCTGCCACCAAAGTGCTGGAGCCGAGAGGAGCATCTTGCTGCTGGCCAAGCTCGCTTGCTGGCATGCCACAAGGGGCTCCCACTGGACAGAGCAACCTCCATCCTGGTCACCAGATCTTAGCATCTCTCATGCCAACAGAAATGCTCTTTGCATCTCTGACATCTCAAGCTCAGAAACAATAACCCTGCTTATCTGGCATTACCTTTTTCTAAGTGAAGACCAAACTTGGCAAATATATTTTAAGTGACTGACTTTCCCAAGTATGGAAAACCTGTGCTGGGCTTGCTGAAGCCAAGGCGCCCTCTCCTTTGACTCTTTTGGTGCTGGGAGTGCGATTGCAGGCTGAGTGTTTGGCTCCGGTTTTATCCGCGGTGATGGGCCAGGGATTATAGACCAGAGGGAATTTACCCTCCTCTCCCTCTTCCTCCCCCTTCCCCAAACACAGTCTCAGAATATGGAATTGGGTTGTGTCAAACCCTGGTTGCTTTGGCTCCAGCAGCAATTCAGCGGCACCCAAAGAGTTAATTTATGGCATGAGAGTCTGGCCATGTGTGAGGAGGCCACTTGGCTCTTAGTGGAGGATCTCTAAGTTGTGCGCATGTTCCTGTGCTGCTCACGGCGGCATCGGGGAGGCCAGCGCGCAGGGCAGGAGCTGCTCCCTGGGGCAGTGCAGCCCCGCAGTGCGGGGGACAAGGACACTGCACCCTGGGCACCTGTGCAGAGCAGCGGGGTCGTTTCTCCCCTTTGGAAGCAGCTTGGGAAACAGCCAAACACAGGGGTGGAAAATGGGTTTGGTTGAACTTCCCAGCAAGTGAACAAACTCCCAAGAGCTGAGTGCCTAGCTCTAGGTTAGGGCATCAAGTGCAGCACATGCAGGTACCAGGACACGTAGCCCCTCTTCTCCCGCACACCTCAGCCCCAGCCCAGCGCGCTCCTGCCAGCAGCCCGTGTGCTCGCGGTGCGCTCCGCGAGCCGCCGTGCCGGCCTCTTGTGCGGCCTCCAGGGCCTCCGCTCCAATGAGACTCGTCTCTATTGAAGCCATGGATGAGAAGTCCCGTGTCCCTCTTCACGTGGACATCCATGGGAAGCTGTTGCTGTCCTTGGACAGCACAGGGACGTGCTGCCCTCACCAAGCAGAATCCCCACAAGGGGCTGCAGCGCCCGCTCCCCACGGCATCTGCAAGGGGCAGTGTGGGGCTGCTGGAGCAGCGCAGCAAGGTGTGCGGCCAAACGCACCTGTCTGCCAGCCAAGGCAGGCGCCCTCGTGCAGCCTCTCTCTGCACGAGCTCTGGGGCATGGCCTGGTACCAGCTGCTGCCACCACGGCCAGGCAAAGCACGGGATGCAGCTGCCACTTGTTCCTTCCCACCCATTTCACTTGTAGGGTTTTGGTGACATTCTAGAAAAAAAAAAACTTTTTTGAGGAAATTGGGCTATAAGAGCAGGAGGGAAGCAGGAAAGAAAGATCAAGACACTCAAGGCTACTCAAGGACACTCAAGGCAGGGGTGAAAGCAGAGCCCCAAGGGGAGCCCGGCCTCTGGGCAGGCAGCCGCCAGCAGCGCCATGGGGCTGCGTGAGGAGCCCTCCTTGGCCCCCAGCAAGCCCAAGGCCACGCACTGCTCTCTGCCGCCAGGCTCAGCAGTGCCAGGGGGAGTCCCGCACACGCAGACCCTTCCTCACGGCGGCCCCCCTGGCCCTGCCGCTGCCCTCCTCCCCCCACGGAGCAGTGGAACATCCCAGAGGGGCAGTTATCGCCACGGGAACACGGATGCTTCCCAGGGCTGCGCCTCACAGTGGCCCCAGTGCTGGCCACGCAGCAGCAAGGCCAGGTGAGCAGCAGGGCCGCGCAGCACCAGGGCCACCCGTGGTGCCCACAAGATGCAGGGGAGCTGCCGGGCTGCAGGGCAGCCTGCGCGATGCCTCCCAGGGGAGGCCCCAAAGCCACCGCGCGACACTTGGTGCTCATGGCTGCAAATGTAAACAATTCCTTTCCGTTGCAGACAAGGGAGAGTGAAAAAAATGGACAACTGTGAAGTTGAGGACATGGAGTGGGAGAGCTCAGTGCAGGTACTGTGTGCACAGGCAGAGGCTGCGCGGGGACGGCTGGCACTTGGCTCTGCGAGAGCAGTCGCAGGGCTGGTGGCAGAGGTGCCAGGGAGCTCTGGCAGGCCTGGGTGCTGGGGCAGAGCTGCGCCAGGGCCAGGAGCGGCCAAGGCCTCGGGGGCTGCTGCCTGAGCCTGGCGCCCTGGCTCTGTGCACCGCCTGCCCCGCGCACGCAGGGGACACGAGGCCCCGCGCACAGAGCCAGCGCTGCCACCATGATCGTCCCCACAAGCTCTCCTGCTGTTTTCCAGACTCCTGGCACCTGGAGCCTGGATGGCTGCAGCGTCGAGGAGCCCATGGAATGGGAGAGTTCGACCTGCAGCGTCCAGGTAGTGCCCCCGCTGCACGGGGAGACCTGGGGCAGGTCCTTGCCCGTTCCTGCTTTCCTGCTTCCTGCTGCAGGAAGAGGGACCCTGGGGCCAGCCTTACCTTGCTCTGGCACCTGTCCTGGAAACACTTCCTTCTCTCTCGCAGGCTCTGCACACAGATCAGGGCCCTGCATTGAATGATCCGGAGCCAATGGAGTGGCTAAGTTCTGGCAGCAGCCAGGTACCGCACCCACAGCCACTGGATGCGCTTGTGCTTCCTCCTCTCCACGCAGTGCCCCTACCAAAGTCTCCTGCTCCCTTCCAGGCTGGGGACACCAATGGCCTGGTCAGCTGCAGCACGGAGGAGCCCATGGACTGGGAGAGCTCTGGCTGCAGCCCCCAGGTATGGCCCCTGCTGCCGGCTCCACGGGCAGAGCTGGGGCTGTGCCCGGCCCCTTGGCGCTGCTCCGCGCTGCCTTTGGGGAGCAGCCGCGCGGGAGCCTGGCCCAGGTGTGCGGGCGCTCTGGCGGGCCGCGGCGCCGGGGCAGAGCTGCACAGGGCGCAGGAGCGCCCAAGGCCTGGGCACCTGCTGCCTCAGCCCCTCTGCCGGCCTCTGGGCTGCGCTGGCCACGCCAAGCCTCTGCCAGGGCACCAATGACGGCAGCGCTGCTGCCAAAGAGCCCGCGCAGCCGCCAAAGAGCCTCTGCTCCACGGGAGCCCCCGAGCCGCTCCTCGGCCCTGCTCATGCCTCCTTTTCCCTTGCAGGCCAAGCTCCCCTTCACCCTGGATGCTGCCAGGAAGCGCTGGGCTCAGGGACACCAGCAATGACTTCTTCTTTGGATTTTTCTTTATAGACTTTTATATTAGCATTTATGGTTGTTAATATTGTTGTTGGTTTTATTGTTGTTCTGATGATTGTATTGTTGTTATTTTTCTTGTTGTTGTTATTTTTTATTATATTTTTATTTTTATCGTTGTTTAAATATATATTCCTGTATCATTCTTTAAGTGTTGTGTGATGTTTCCAAGTGATCCCAGGCACAGAAATCATCCCCACTGCAGGTGTGTGTGACTAGCCCTAAGATTTCAGAACCTAGGGGCAAGCGGGTCCAGAAAAAGGTTCCTGTAGGATTTCCCTTTACACAGAGTCCTTTAGGATGCCACAGCCCATTTCCATCCTTTTTCTTTTCTTATTCTATTTCACTTCTTCTTTTTTTTTATTCTTCTTCATTTTTCTTTCCATCTTTTTCTTCTTTACCTTTTATTTCTTTTCTCTTTATTTTTATTATTTTTTCCTCTTTCTTTTTCTTTCCAATTTTTTTCATTTATTTCTTTTTCTTCTTTTTTTTTTCCTATTTTTCTTCCTCTGAGGGTGGTTCTCTGGGAGAGAACTCTAGCAGAGAAAAGGAGTGTAGGACATCACTGAACCAAAGCGCATTCCCACAGGCAGCAGGGACACTCAGGTGCTCCCCTTCTAAATGCCTGCACTCAAACAGTGCCAGGAGAGGACAAGCTCATCCTCAGGAGAGCAGGCATTGCTCTCTGGAATGGAAGAGAGCCTCCAAGGCCAGGCCTGCAAAGGAAAAATGGTTCTTTTCCAGCAATGTGTATCCATTCCAGTGCCAGGCTGTGGGATTTCTTGCACCCTTACGGAGTTGGCAATGAGTGGATGGTGCCTGGCAAAGCGGGACAAGCAAGGAAGAAGGCAAGGAGGTTGTTGGCAGATGAGCTGGAAGGCAGCACTGCCAGGCCCAGCAGGAGTCGTGCGGCACACGGGGAGCGGCTGAGTGCGCCCAACAGCCTGGCTCATTGCGGCCAATGACCACCTGCAGGGACCAGCCCTCACGCACACGCTCGCCCCAGTCCTGCTTCACTGCTTTAGCCCTCTCTTCTGCTTCTCCCAAAGAAGATGCCCTGCTTCTGCTGCATGTCAGCATGGCTCTTGCTTCAGGAAACAGACCAAAAGGGCAGCCTCAGATCCTGAAGGAACCCAATGTCCCACGGTCCTGCTGTGCAGACACTTCATGGGGCAGGGTGCACTCCAGGATGGGGAAAGGTCTCCCCAGTATGGACCCAGCAACAACCCTTGGTGTTTCAGCCCACCACAGCCCTCCTGCTTGGGCAGCCACCCCCAGCAACCTGCCCCTGCTGAGTCCTGCAAATGTCCAATGTTGGACGAGTACTGGAAATGGCCGAAGTGAGAGACCAATCCGTGACAAATGCCCTGTGGCCCCTTCACAGTCAGTCCATGCAACCAAGGACACCCAGCTCAGCAAACGTCCTTTTCCTCTCCGGACCCTCTCCAGCCCAGCCCAGCCCCTCTCCAGCTCTCCCCACCTGCCCTGCCCTCTCCCAGCCCACCCAGCAGAGCAGACCAGGCTGGGGGTGGCCCCACAGCAGTGCCCCCCGCAGGGCACTCACCCCACAGCCCCAGCCCCACTGTGGGCACAGCAGCTCCAGGGGACAGGGCTGTGTGTGTCAGCTGCCCCATCAGGCTCCAAGCTGGAACTGGCCCCAGTGGCATATGGACACAGAGGACAGTGACACTCTGTGCCTCTTGTTCCTGTATCCCAGAGCTTCCCTACCCCAGGCTGCCTGCAGCCCCCATGCCAGCCCCTCTCTCCAGCACAGCACAAGGCTCCCTGTCCTGGGGCTCTGCTGGCACCTCCTGCTGCCAGGGACACAGCAGCCAGCCCCTAGCTGACATGCAGAGAAACATATTTCTTTTCCCCATTTATTCCTCCTTCTAAGAGCACAATTGCTCCTTTTCCCCTTCCCCAGGAATATCCCTGCTCCCTGGAAAACCCTTCCCCGGGTTAATTCCTTGGTTATGGTCTGCCTGGAAGGTCCTGGAGCCTCCCCGGTGCTCCCTACAGGACCCCGAGATGCTGGTGCTGCTCTACAGAGTGAGTGGGCTGTGGTGCTCTGGGGTCACAGGGTGACTCTGCAGTTGTTGTGGTCATGGTTGGACACAGACCCAGCTGGACAGGCATCATTGTACCTGAGAACACCATATCAAGGGACTTCTACCTGTCAATGATGGTCTGAGCAACCACAGGCCATATAAAATGGCTCAGGCTGTGTTCATGTGTCCCTAGATCCAGACCATGACTTCAGGTATAAGCTATCATGGGCAGCTCTTGAAGCTCCTTTCCCTGTGCCTGCAAGGTCCCTAATGTGGTCATAGGCCACCATACGGGGGACAGTCCCACGCAGATACTACTTGGCCATTCATCACTATCAGGAGCACCCAGCACTCACAAGTGAGAATTGAATCCAGTCCTTATTTCCTAACATATTCCCCGAGGAGATCATTGCCTTGGGCCCATCAAGAGCCCCAGAAAAGCAACAAGCATCTTTCAGGCTGAACGTCATGGAGAAAATTCTTGGCACCAGCTTTGGAAGAAGAGCCCAATCCACAAGATGCACTGAAAACACACCCTTTAATTAGGGGAAGGACAGCTCTGACACAGTGATAGACACATTTAAAGAAGACCTCTGGGTCAGAAACACATGGTTAACACCTCTGGAGAAGTGGGATGAATTCAGAAACTTGTGCACAAACCGCATTATTAAAGCAAGAATGTCGAAATCACAGGAGTTGTCTGAGAGAAATTAGATATCACTTGAGTAGAAGGATGGGCAGCTTACTGCTGCTGAAATATTACCAATTGAATCATTTTTTTCAGTGCATCCCTGAGTTCCTTGTTCCTCATGCTGTAGATGAGGGGGTTCAGTGCTGGAGGCAGAACTGAGTACAGAACAGCTACAACCAGATCCAGAGCTGGGGTGGAGATGGAGGGAGGCTTCAGGTAGGCAAACACTGCTGTGCTGACAACCATACAGACCACGGCCAGGTGCGGGAGGCACATGGAAAAGGCTTTGTGCTGGCCCTGCTCTGACGGGATCCTCAGCACAGCTCTGAAGATCTGCACGTAGGACACCACAATGAAAGTGAAACACCCAAAGCCTAAAGAGACGCTAACCACAAGAAGCCCAACTTCCCTTAGGTAGGAGTCTGAGCAGGAGAGCCTGAGGATCTGAGGGATATCACAGAAGAACTGCTCCACCACATTGTCTTGGCACAGTGGTAGGGAAAATGTGTTCGCAGTGTGCAGGAGAGCATAGAGAAGATTAAATGCCCAGGCAGCTGCTGCCATTTTGACACAAGCTCTGCTGTCCATGAGGGTCCCATAGTGCAGGGGTCTGCAGATGGCAATGTAGCGGTCATAGGCCATGACGGTGAGGAGACAATACTCTGCTGACATGAAAAAGGCAAACATAAAGACCTGTGCAGCACATCCCCAGTAGGAAATGGCCCTGGTGTCCCACAGAGAATTGGCCATGGATTTGGGGACAGTGGTGGAGATGAAGCCAAGGTCGAGGAGGGAGAGGTTGAGGAGGAAGAAGTACATGGGGGTGTGGAGGCGGTGGTCGCAGGCTACGGCTGTGATGATGAGGCCGTTGGCCAGCAGGGCAGCCAGGTAGATGGCCAGGAAGAGCGAGAAGTGCAAGAGCTGCAGCTCCCGCGTGTTCGTGAATGGCAGGAGGAGGAACTCGTTGAGGGAGCTGCTGTTGGACATTTTGCTCCCTCGTGTCATTGGGGACTGTCCAAAAAAGAGAAGACATTGAGAAGTTAGGATTAACTTTTCAAGGAAAAAAAAAAAACTCTCTAGTTGCTCATTTTTCATACATCTTCCCCCCACACACTCTCACACTGCCTCTGTCTTTATTGTGAGGATCTTGTTTTCAGTACTTTGCTTGAGTTCTGCTTTGCACTGGCTGAGTGTGCTGCAAGGAGCAGGGACCTCAGCCCCTGGACTCCAGGGAGTCTGCCCTGCTGTACAGCACTGGGAATCAGGGAAGAGTGGTGATGAGCTTGACCATTCACCATTTCTGTCAGGTGAAATCCAATCAAGATGTCAACGGGCCCTTCAGCATCTTCCCTCCCAAATGCAAAGATGGTGGTTTGAGTAACAGAGTTTTATGGAATTGTTCAATATTTTTTATTTGATTGGAGCTGTGCTTGTCACCCCTGGGGAGTGTTCCTCAAATTAGACCTCCTCAAATTAGACCTCCTTGGTATTTCTGCTCTGGAGAGGAAACCATCCACTGTTGCTATGTGCAGATTGGGGATATCTCATTTGTCTCTTAGTGTATTTCCCAGCTGTTCGATGCTGGAGGATGATCACACTCCTGTGCTGCCCTAACTGGAGACCAGACCCTGCAGAGGGCAGAGGTCCCCTTTCACAAAACAGTTTTTCAGGTTCTCACCCTTTCTCTATTCACTTAAATGAAGTCTCTACACTGTTCTTCTAGCCAAAACCAACAGATTCTCCCCACCACCTCCATGCCCTCAGCATCTCTGCAGCTTCCTCACAGGCCTCTCATAAAGCAGAGCCTTTCTAGAGAGCAGGGGGCCGCCTGGCAGGAAAGCACAGGGATACAGCCAAAGGGCCACTAGCAGTGACATGGGCTCTCCTTAAGGACCTATTTCCCAGCCCTGTGCACTGCATTTCATGGAGCTGCACAGGACAGAAGGGGGATGGAAAAGCTCCTTCCCTGCAGACCCCTCTGTTCCACAGCTTGCAACATCAGTGCCTGAACTGCAGCTGAAAACACCCAACCCCAGAAAGCTGAGAGCAGGAACAGGAGCATCCTGGACAGGAGGGGAAACAAGGAGCTAGACCATGACGCTGCTACCAAGGCAGGCAAGGAGAGGCACAGAGAGACATCCTGGAAAGCCTTCACCGTACGCAGCTGGGCATGTCACCTTGCAGAGGGTGATATTACAGAGCAGTGACTCTGAGCCCCTTGGTGGGGCAGCAGGAAATGGGCCCGTGGCAGGAGAGATGCCCCTGGATATGGATGGATGTCTGGCTGCAGAGGAGGCAGCTCCTGCCCTGCACTTCCTGCCCCTTCCCTGCCCATCTCTGCTGCCTGGAGCTGTCCCTGCCAGCAGCTCTTCCTCTGTCCCTGTGTCTTGTCCCTGCCATGGCTCACAGATCCCGTATCACCCTCCATGTGTTCAGCTCTGCCCTACAGAAACCTCCTGGCTCTGTGGCCACAGGTTGTAATGACTAGGTCACATAAAGTCCTCCGAAGCCACAATGATGATGGTGATGCTATCTGTAATATAAGGTGGGGATGAAGCAGCTTGCTGAGGTTTCTCCAGACCTCTTAATCCCTCACTGCCCTAATCCCTGCCAGGTGTCTCTCCTCTCAGGCAGAGCTTCTCCCTGGAGGCCCATGGGGAGCTCCCCAGGCAGGCTGAGCGCTGCCCCTCGCAGGCTGCAGAGTCACTGCCCCGGGCACACAGCAGGCGCAGGGACACTGCTCTGAAGAACAGACCTGGCTGCACTCCCTGCCTTCACCGCCCTGCAACGTCCCTGCGAGAAGGAAGCAGGATGCTCTGTCCCTGTGACAGTGGCAGGGAACGCCTGCCCTGCAGCATCTCCTCAGCCTGCTATGCCCTCAATAATCCAGGAGAGAGACTATTAAAATCCCAGTGCATAATGACATGGACTGAGAGCAGAAGTCCCCTCCAGAAAGCTCAACAGCATTGCCCTGCAGCCAGACACTCACCATGTAAATGGCTGTGAAGATTTTGCCATGCACTGAGTTCTGCTCTGTCCTCCCGCTCCACACTGCCGTTCCCCTCTCGCTGCCTTCTCTCCTCCCCTGTCCGCAGCAGCAGGCAGTGCCCGCAGCCCTGCTGCTCTTGGCACAGGAGCTGCTCCTGCACTCGGCTGTCTCTGGGCAGTGCTGCCAGGCTGCCACGAGCTGCCTCCGTCCCAGGAGCCTGGCCCCGCTCAGGAGCAGAGGCCCAGCTGAAATCACCAATTTCTCTGTCCCTTGTGCCCCCTCCTCCTGGGAAATGTTCACTTCAATAAACTAAAATAATCACCTGTTGTCCTTTGCTAATGAGTGGAGAGAGATTATTCCAACATGGCAATTTATTGCATCAAAGGTTGACTATCTATGAAAGTTGGAAATACCCCACTCTGGAAGCCTCATTTCATATCCCTTAACTAGACAGGAGACCAAGGAGTGGACAAATAGGAGTTAATTGACACATGGTCCAGGTGCTGATTCAGAAATATCAATCTGGGCAGTACCTGTCTAGGCCTGGATCTGAAGTTGTATTCGGATTCCTTCTGTAAACTGCACAAATACAGCAATGGTGGGGTTCCCCCTGCCAAAAGTGAAGTGAGCAGATCACAGAGATCTGCCCACGAGGTCCTTGTCAAAGCTCCACCACAGTCACTGGAGATGCAGGGTGAGAGTCAGCAGCTCCCACAGAAACACCTGGTGACAGCAGAAGAGACTGAGGAGGTGCAAGGCATGTGTCAGTGTCTGCTTGCTCTGATGGAGCTACTAGGAGACCTGCATGATCCTAGAGCACGAGTTGGGGAATCGGCCGTCTTGGCCATCTGAAATGACCCCAGATGCCAACTACGACAGCAGCAACACTCCCCATGAAGCTGAGGTATGGGAAGACTGCAGGATTAACCAACAGCTCTTGTAATTCAATGCAGAGTCTTGATTTGATGTCACAGAAAAGTGCTGGCAGGGCTTTGTCTGATGCCTGAAGTGTCCAGCACAACCACACGTCTCTAGCAGATACAGCAGGGCACCCACAGGAAAACCATGTCCCCTTGGAGTGATTGCTGGGCAAGTGCCCCAGGGCATCCTGCGTTTCTGTCCTGTACCCAAACACAGACATTCCAGCACTGGCTGTAGGGAAAGCCCATCCCGTCTACATCCAGGGTGCTGCATAAATGGGAGGCACCCCGGCCCCGCCACGTCTCTGCTCCAGGCTCTGCACTCTCAAACCCTTCTAGCTCTCCTCCCCTGAACTCCTCTTCATCCCACCACATGACATGAACAGGTAACGGGCTAATAAGGACCTCCGGGTGGCTGCATCAAAGGCTGTCAAGGCCCATGGACATCTTCAGTGGCACCTTGTTCTTCCTGAACCAGCGTCAGGCACAGGAGAGAGTGCCCGTTGGGCTGCTTTGTGTGAGAGGAAATGCCCATGGCCAGGAATAGGTGTTCCCTCACTGGAGAAGCTCCAGCCTGGCTACCTTGGCCCAGGTCTCCTTCCCTACCATTCTCGTGCTCTCTGTGCAGGTCCCATCCCTGCTGCCGCCCACCTCTCCCTCCAGCCCCACCGCTCACCTCCCTCGTGTACTCCTGCACTCCAGGGATCCCGTCCATGGATGAGGAACAGCCGTTCACCTGCTGCTCCTTCTCCATCTCCATCTCCAGGACTTGCTCTGGGGACAGCCCTGCATGGCCAGAGTGTTTCCAGCCTGTCTTCTACACAGACAGACGCGTCCTCACAGCCCATGTCATAGCCCTGTCCTCTGATCAGCTGCTCACACTGAGGGGACCTCATAGGCCCTTGGCTGGGACTGGTTCTGCTGCTGGACAATCCTGCACGGGGCAGCAGTGACCTCACAATGTGCCCTGGAACCTTCAGCTGGCTCTGGCCTATCAGCAGCAGGGACAGAGGTGACGTCACAAGAAACCTCAGCAACCCAGAGCCTCTTGATGACGTCAAGTCTACAGAGAAGGATGTGACCTCACAGTCACCCTCAGAGCCACATCCCTGCTTTTGGGCTATCAAGGACTGGCCCAGCAGTGACCTCACTACCAATATCCAGGCCATGTCCCTGCTGCTAGCCTATCAGGGACTGGCACAGCAGTGACCTCACTAACAAACATCCAGGCCATTTTCCTGCTGCTGGCCTACCAGGTCCTGAGGCAGAAAGGCCAACACAACCAACATCCAAACCATGGGCCTTTTCTGTCTGGTCACCACCGGACACTGAGGTAACATCACAACAGCCTGTGGGAGCTAAGAGCCCCCTCTGGACTATCCAGAGCAATAAGTGTCCTCAGAGTCACAAGTTTGGGTCTATCAGCTACTCAGGCAGAAAGGACCTCAGAGTACGAACAGCAGCCATGGCCCTGCTGCTGGCATGTCACGTTCTCACACAGAAGGGACCCTGTCATTGGTCCCAGGGACATCGGCAAGGTTGTTCTCCAGGGTGTGCTTGCTCCTGCAGTGCTTTCCCAGGAGAGGGTCTAGGAAAGAGCAGTGCCCTGGTCCCAGACACAAGTCACCACCTGCGGAGGTCAGCCTAAGGTCAGTAGCAAAGAATGTCCCCTCGGCAGATGAGGGGCTGAGCAGGAGAGGCGGGAGCTGCAGCCACCTGGCCAGCACATGATCAAGGAACTCACTGGACAGCCTCACATGTGATCAGCGCGTGATCATCTGGTTGATGGGTTGGTTGGGTTTGGGGCTTAACGTGCTGCCAGGCAGGGCGGGGGCTGTCTCCGGGGTCAGAAGCTCTATAAATTGTGTTTAAATAAAGGTCTTTGGTTTCACAACACCGAAGACTGTGATTGCTTCAGACACTGCAAATGTCGCCCAAAGTTGGGGCAAGAACACAGGGGAAGCTCACAAAGCCCGAACCCGGCAGTGTAACCCAGCTGAACCAGGAACGGAGCAGGAAGAACTCTGGTGGGCACCCATCGCTTAATTAGAGGACAGCATCCTGGGAACCACGGGAGGCAGAATGTCTCAAGGGCAGAAACGCAGCCTGGACGCGCTGCAGCGCGTGGTGCACAAAGAGAACTGGCAGGTTTCTGGGAAGGATTTAGTCACTCTACTAGAGTGGATTCGGGAGAAGGTACCTACTTTCCCGAAGGAAGGCACACTGCAGCGAGAGGTGTAGGAAGAACTCGGAAAGGGCCTTAAGGAGGCGATGGTGGATGGTGATACAGCCGCAGTAAAACATGTGAGCACCTGGTGGCAGATCATGGTCACCTTAAAAACGGCCTGGGATCTTCAGGGGGACAAAAGCAATCAGCCACATGCAGCAGCACCATCAGCACCACCGTATGGGGGGGCGGCTGATCCTCCGTGCGACCATCCGTTCGACCCAGGCCCCATGGACCCGGAGAAGGAACCTGATTTCCACCCTCAGACCCACATAATGAGGTTACAAAAGGGGATCAAGGGTTGATTCACTGGGAAATGTTTAGCAGAGAGGCAGTTCAACAGGGGAACTTAGAAATATTAACAGCTATGCCGGTCGTGTATGCGTTGTTGGTGCATTTGACTGAGAAAAACCAAATCCTGCCTTAAAAGGGAGAAGCGGGGAAGTGTTTTCAATGTGGAGAGAATGGCCATCTCAAGAAAAACTGCCCCAAAGGCCGGGAGGTGGAAGCAAGCCAGCTCCAGCTCACTTATTCACGTGCCATATGGGTCATTGACAGATCCACTTCGAGTGCTGGAGTGGATCTTCTTACCTCATGGACAGTCAAAAAGAAATTATCACCACAACAGAAGAATATGCACAGTTAATTCAGAAAGCAACAATGCGCTTAAGAATATTAAACAGCAGCGATCCAAGATTCATTTATCTTCCTGCAACAAAGGAAAATTTGCAATGGTTATTAGTAGAACATTTAATCATGCAGGTGGCTTTAGCAGACTTTGCAGGACAGATGAACATTCACTATCCCCTGCATATGTTGTGGTCAGAACTTCCTAACATTCCCTTATTAGCAAGGTGTCTTTGGCAGCAAACTCCCCTTTCAGGTATTACTGTCTTCACAGATGGATCAGGACAAACTAAAAAGGCTGCCATTGCCTGGAAAATGTCAGCGGACGCAGAGCGGCAAACTGAGGTTCAAGTACCAGGCTCCACACAGCTGGTAGAGCTGGTAGCTGCAACCATGGCTTTTTAAAAATTCACAACTCTAAATCTTAATGTTGGAACAGATTCCTTAAATGTCGAAGGCCTGTTGAAGCGCTTGGAGGGAGCTACACTTTGAGAGGTTGCCAATCCTTTGCTGATGGCCCAATTGTGAAATTTATGGACTTTGTTAAATAGCTGAGCCAATCCCTGCTTTATTACTCACGCATGGTCACATACTGGGGAGAAAAGTCGGGATGTGTGTAAGCACTGGTTAAGATGTTTTGCGGTCATGGGTGTTCCAAAAACGATAAAAACAGACAACGGGCCTGTGTATGGTGCTATGCAAACCCAGGACTTCCTTAAACAATGGGGCGTTCAACATATCTTCGATATTCCTCATTCTCCTACTGGGCAGGCAGTGATTGAACGCTCGCACCAGACCCTAAAAAATATGTTCATTAAACAGAGAGGGGGAGCTCAGAGAGATGGCCCCCAAGAAAGATTGGATAAAGCATTATATGTATTAATTTTTTAAATCGTAACATAGCAGGTGAGAGCTGAGTTACTCAGCCAACGGTCAGAAAGTTTACAGCCAAGATCCCAAGTTACCATAAAAGATCTAGTTACAGGGAAGTGGGAAGGTCCAAAAGACTTAGTAACTTGGGGGAGGGATTATGCTTTTGTTTTGACAGACAGGAAACCAAGATGGGTCCCTTCACGATGTGTACGGCCCTGGCTTTCCTCAGCAGTTGTGCAGCCTTTGTCCCAAACTGGGTCAAACAGCCAAGAAACATATGGGTAACGTTAGCCATGTCAACAACAGACAATCCCTTTCAAACAAGTTTAATAGGAGTATTTTCTTGGTTAAGACAGTTTGGGCTTTGGAAAATGCAAATTGTAAAGTTTTTGATTATTAGGTTAATTGCATTTTGCTTGTTGTTAATTGTCTACGTTGTCTGTTATCATGTGTACAATGGTTAATTGTATGATCAATCAATCAAGTGATGACCGCTCAAATAAAAACTAAATAAGGAAGGGGGAGATGTGGAGGTTAACCTAAGGTCAGTAGCAAATAATGTCTTTGCTTTCATAACACCGAAGTCTGTGAATCCTTCATACGCTGCAGATTTTCCGTTGTCCATCTTTTCCCTGCTGCCTCCCATGCAATTAATGTGGCCTTCCAAGAAAATCCCGCTGCTCTGTGCCCTCCACAAGGTATTTGTGCACAGCATGAAGATCTCTCCGGGCCTTCTCTGGTCTAGGCTGAACAAACATCCCTCTTCCAGGTCTCCTTACCTGCCTCATGCTCCAGGCCCTGACCAACTTCTCGTCCCTGTGCTGAACTCTCTCTGGTTTGTTTGTTTCCTTGCAGAACTGGAGAGCCCAAATGGGATCTGGTATAGAGGCATGGTGTCCACTGTGCCAAAAAGAGTGGTAGAACACGCATGTGGCCCCACTGGCCGTGCTCTCCCAAATAAATACCCGTGAGAATGGCCAAACTATGGCACAGGGACCCAAAAGGCCTCCCCTTGCTGACCACTAAGGCACCGAGATGAGATGTGGGTGCCCTTGGCCACCACCAGGACATACCCCTGGGAGTCCCTATGGCAACGGCCAGGGCTTTGTGATGGGGGTGGCATCATGTCCCCAGGGCCATTGTGATGGGGCAGTGCCCATGGCAACCAAGGCTGTGTTAGGCCAGAGCACCACCCTTGGGGTTGCACTCTGAGGAGAGCAGCTCTTGCAGAAGGAGCAGCTCGCGTTGGTCCCCAGAGCAGCAAGTCCCCGGGTGCAGCGAGTGCCCTGGAGATGGAGAAGGAGAGGCAGGCGAACGCCTGCTCCCAGCCCAGCAATGGGCGTCCTGCCAGGAGCAAGAGCACAAGGAAGGTGAGTGCTGGGGCTGGAGGGGGAGGCTGACAGCAGGGATGGGAGCTGCATGGAGAGCACAAGCATGGGGGGCCAAGCCAGCCAGACCTCACCTCCTCTGGCCAGGGGCTGCTTCTTGCTGGCTGTGGGGATTTTCTCGAACACAAAGCATGACTGGGATGCTCCAAGGCCCATATGGATCCTGGGAGCCCTGTGCGGAGAGTCAGAGATCCTCTTTGGACCACATGTAGCTGGGCTGTGCTCGACCATGAGCTTCCCTTCAACATGGGGCTGGGGCTTCCCGTGCCTCAGAGGCTGCTTGTAGCAACACAACCCTCTCCATCATGTGCCTCCTTCTCCCTGCAGGTGGGCAAGCAGGAACCGCACGCAGCGAGGTGACGCTTGCAGACCCTGACTTTGTCCCCACAAAAGGACAGGCGGCCTTTGCTGTCTGACACCCAGGGCTTTGAAGATGCTGATCAGGTCATTGCAAAGGTACAGAGCTGAGCAGTGAGGCCGGCAAAGGCCCTGCCTGACCGCTGCCCTTCTCAAGACGACTCCTGTGAGGCTCAGGGAGACCCTGCCCAGCAGAGCTGGGCTAAGAGCGGAGGTGCCACATCTGCCTCCCAAACCACCGCGCACTGCCAGGGCAGGCAGCCAGGCACATGGAGGCCTGGAGGCTCCTGCATGTAAAACACCAGGGTCTACAGGGAAAAAGAAGCTGCCTGCTCCAGAAAAGCCTTGCAGAGCTTCTGCCAGGTGCAGGACCAAGGCCATTGATACGGAAGATGTGGCCAGGAGACTGGTGGACATAGTGATGGAGGGATTAGAGACAGTGGCAATAGGGAAGCTGCTGCCAGGGAACCCTCGGGGGCTGCTGGGGGTGCTGTGATGTCTCTGGAGTGCAGGAAGAGACTGGAAGAGTCCATGTCTCTTGATTTGCCTGCCCTTCAAAAAGCCAAGCGAGATGCTGGTGTTCCCCACCGGGCAATTCCGGACCAGGGCCACTGCTTGCCTGAGGCCGGACCTGGGCCTTGTGCACTGGGACAAACAAGGATGGTGCCAGAAGTGTGGTGCTTAGCCCAGTGTGTCCTTGATGCAGAGGCAGTTGCAGGCTGAGGACCCTCTGTTTAGGTGTGCAGGTAGTGGCGTGCTGCAGTGCTCTGCTCCAGAGCCCAGCCTGCCACCCCAGGGTCCTGCTGGGAGAGCAGAGGGAGGACTGTTGGTTTCCCTGTTCTCTCCTTGGAGCATCCTGGTGTGACCCAGGGGTTCTCACAGTTTCATGGTTTCTGTCAGCTGATGTTCAGGCTTGCAGTTTCTGATCGTCTCGATGATTACCTGAGTCTTCAGGATTTGAGTCACTCTAATGGAGTCAGTTATCTTCTCACTCCTTTTAAGGCTTTCTGTTGAAGCTGGACCCTCATTACATCTTCCCATGGCAGACCCTAATCCATTGTGATCCCTCATACAAACTGGTAGTTAAACAAAGCAGTCAGAGCCATTTCTGCACTTTGTGGATATGCAGACACTTGCAGACAGAGAGATGCCCCCTCACAAGAATCAGGTTTCTCAGGGGATGGATGGCTCTGTGATACCTGTTCTTGGTCAGTGGTGGAGGCGGCAATTTGAAATCCACAGGTCCCTTTGGAAAGAGTCTCAGAATAGCAGATTCCTTGAGCTTGCTTTTAGGGAGCCATCTGGAGGTAGGGATCCAACACCCTGCTGAAGACACTTCCCAGTAGAGGTGTTGTCTTTAGGCTTTTCCAGTGAAATTTACATTATCTCTGAGGATAGGAGGATATCTGAGAACCTCTCTGGGTCTTTGTGCCATATTTTGCCCACGATCCTGGATTTGTATTTGGGAGAACACAACCAGGAGGGCCACTGACATATTCTACCTCTGTTTTTGGCACAGTGGGGACCATGCCTGTACACCAGATCCCATTTGGTCTCTCCAGTTCTGCACAGGCACTAACAAGTGAGAGGGAGTCCAGCACAGGGACAAGAAGATGGTCAGGGGCTGGAGTGTGCCGAAGAAAAGGAGATGCTGGAAGAGCAAGGTTTGTTCAGGGTAGACCAGAGAAGTCCAAGGAGGATCTTCATGCTGTGCAAATCTCCCTTGTGGAGGGCACAGAGCAGTTGGATTTTCTTGGAGGGTCACACAAATGGCATGTGAGGCAACAGTGAGAGAAAAAGAAATGAACAATGGGAAATGCTTCTTAGATACTAAGAACCAATCTTTTTGTCTATGAGCATGACCAAACTCTGCATAGGATCCAGAGAGAGATTCTTAGATCTCCTTCCTCAGAGATAACCCAAAGTTCGTTGGACCTGCCTGCTGGGACCTGCCTTCAGCAGGATCTCCTGCTGCAACCTCAAGGAATCTACTCTTCTGAGAAAGGCTCTACAGGCTTTTTGCTTTTAAAAGTCCTCAGGAAGGTTTCTTGATCTGTGATAAGATAGAGATGATATGTCAGAAAAGAGCAAACGTATTCTTAACATGTCTTCCCTCCAGAGGGCTTGAGACAGGACATTGGTTCCTGACAGGTTCCAAAACCACGGGTTAGGCCAGGTAGAAAATCTGAGGAAGTTTCTTCAAATTTTATGAATTATGCCCAGCTTTCTTTCATCTGACCCCGAGGAAAGCCATTTCTCTTTTGCACCTTACTTATGCTTTGGGGTTTTCCATTACACCTCCAAGTAGTGTTTCTCCCCTGGGTATAGTTCTTGGCACCTGCCTCTCTTTGGGACCTGTAGAGCCCTGGCACCCTGCATCTCCCACACTTTGACCCTGGGTGTCTCAGGACAGGCTCACCCAGTGCATCACTGCTGTCCAGGCTCCCATATGGAGCCTGTAAGGCACTGTCATGCCTCAGGAGCTGAATTTTGACTTGATCACAAGTTGGAAATCTCCCCACTCCCGTACTGCTGAAGCTTCCAACAACCAACATTCCTCTTTCCATAGTGTTTGCACAGTCCTGGAGTAAATCTTGCAGAAGGGAGACTGCATCCCTCTTGAAGCTTTCAGATATGTGGCATTCCAGACACTGAAAGCAAAGCACGCCTTTCCTCCTTTCTTTGGGTTGCCTATTCAGCCTCTAGCATCCTGACTTTGGCACAGGAAGGTGCAGTCTGCGCCCTGGGGTCTTTCCCCATTCTCTCTCCTGTCTCCTCTGTGTCTGCTCAGTCTGCTCGATGCACTAGGGTCATGGGAAGTGTTGATTTAGGGAGCTCCCCTGAAGCCATGAGAAGCTGCAGAGCTGAAGGCCTGATGGAGGAAGTCTGGGACGTGGCTGTTTCCCCTGCCCGCTCCTGCTCCCATCTTAAGGGTCCAGGAGGGTCCAGTGCTTTTGGTGTTGGGGGACTGAGTTTCCTTTGACATCCCCAAGTCCTTCTTTGGGTTGCTCTGAGCAGCCAGGAAAATCCCTCTTCTCTAGGGTCTTGCATCAGGGCCTTTTCCCTGCTTTTGTAGAGAAGCTGAGGCAGGTCTGGGATCTCCAAAAGCAGCATGGCCCACATCATGACCCAGGGCACCCAGGAGCTGTGTGGCTCTCCCATTCCCACATGTCCTACTTAAATTGACAATTTCTAACACCATCTTTACAGGCCACGAGTTGGCCATTGTAGAACCGCAGTATTGTGACTCCCCGTGTTACTCTTTGTTCACTCTGGGACCCAGCTGCTGGTTTGCACTTCAGGAGTTTAAAGGTTGCTCTGTCTTTCAGGAAGGCTGTTCCTTGTAGCAAGGGAACCTCATTGTTGACATGCTGGGCTTAGCCTACACTCAAAGAGCACAGTTATTATTTGTGAAATTATTTCAAGCTTTATTTCTGTTTCTTTGCGATTAAGAAAAACCCTGTGTTTGTTTGCAGCTAGTTCTCTAAGGAACTCTCTTTAGGAAAGCAGTCGGGAGTTGCAGCAGATGAGCTCGAACTTTCAGTTGCTGATTCAGTAGAACAGAGAAGCTCCTAACAAGAGTGATGGAAGTCCCAGGTGGCTGATGTGAGAAATGGCAGGTTGGGGAGGGAAGGAAGAGTGTCCATACAGTGCTTGAGCTCTGGGACGGTGGTTCTCCTAGATGTCCAGACTTCATTGGGAGTCATTCTGGATTGATTCCAATTCCAGAATATTGCTGTCGATTACTCTGAAAGCTGGATGTTAATAGTAACAATAAAAACCTGTAAAATCAGATATACTTGTATATTATTGATGTCTCCACCTTTCAGCTACAGTCCCTAAACCTCTCCAATTAGTCATACAAGCCTAGACAAAAATTGCAGGGAGGGACATGGTCTGTGAGAGCTTTTTGCATTTTAATGAGCCCCATGGTATATTTCATGCTGAATCCATGAACCTCAGTTACTGAGAGAATTCAAAGTCAAGATCGACCCTCAACATTTTGTTGAGTTTTAATGGGTCCCACTGATAGTTGTTAGCAGTAAAGTGTCTCCAGGGGCTGATTAGAGCAGAAAATTGTCATCACTGATAACAGGTAGGCAGAGGAAACGTAGGGGTGGCTCTGATGCCACATTAACCCTTGAGGTGTTTTATCAGGCAAAATGTCCAAGCTCGGCCACTGAGCTTCTGGGAAAGGAGATCCTTTCTCCCACATGTTTTCCAGGTCCTCTTGGGGACAGTGTGTGGGTGGGGCTGTGCAGTGCTCAGTGCAGGACAATGATATGACACCTTTTGGGGTGTCAGCAAGAGGGACACTGAGGCCCAGTGTCTCCTGACAGGCCTTGGTGGCAGAGACAACAGCCATAGCCAAGAAGATGCTGACCTGCTCTGGTGTCTTTGGGCCTTGGCAGTGCCTTTGTCTGTCTCCAGCAGAGCCTGTCCTGTGCTGTCTCATGCCTGCAGCCGTGTCCATGCAGCCTGTAGACACCCACCCTGCTTCCCCACTTTGCATGGGATCTCCTTCCCTTCACTGTTGTCTCTGCATCCCCACTGGCTGTTCCTTCCCAAAGCCATGGGATGATCCTTGGCTCCTCCTGGGTGTCCTGTTGCACCACAGCACCAGCCTTCAGGTGTCATTTCTTCATCCTGATGTCCAGTTTGAAATTCTCTAAACTGGGGATTTTTGGGGTTGTTTTGGCTATTCATACTGCCTCCCACTACCAAGTAAAGCTCCTGGCAGTACCACAGTGTGGGGAAGAATATAACCTTGTCTGTCAGGACAGATAGAAGTTTGAGGAACTGAGGACAGGGCTGAGGAGAAGGCTTTAGGTTTAGGCTTTAGGGTTGTGATCAGTGGCGCAGAGCCTAATTGGAGACCTGCAGCTCTTGGTACCAGGAGTCAGTCAAAACCTGTTCAGTTTATTAATCAGTGACCTGAAGGGACAGAGTGCACCCTCAGCAAGTTTGCTGAGGATAGAAAAGTGGGAGGAATGGCTGATAGCCCAGAGGTCTGTGCAGGCTTTAAAAGGGACCTGTACAGCCTGGGGAGTTGCGGGTAGAGGAACCTCATGAATTTCATCATGGGCAAGTGCAGGGTCTTGCAGCTAGGGAGGAATAACCCCATGCACCTGGACAGGCTGGGGGTTGACCTGTTGGAGAGCAGCTCCACAAAAAGGGACCTGGGAATCATGGCTGGCAACAAATTGAGCATGAGCCATCAGTGTGCCCTTGTGGCCACTGATACTGGTGGCTGAGGTCTGATGGTACTCAGAGTGCCCCCACAATATTGCAATGGCAGGAGATGTCTTTGGGTGGCCACTAGCTCCAGGCTGTGGTGTTTCACTGCGGGTGCAGGAATCGCCCTCCACTGCCCCTTCCCTGGGCCTCCTGGGTCCCCAGTGCCTCTCTGGGGATTGCAGAGCCCTCCTTTCCCCATGTGCACCTGGGTTTACTGCTCTACCTTCTGGTCCCTGCACTGTGAGTCATCCCTGTTTCGTTAAAGCTGCACTCAGTGCCCATTCCCAGGCAAACCCTGTGCCTGGAGATCCCCTGGGGGTTCCCTCATCAGCACAGTCACGTGTGGGGCAGCCTGGCACAGGCAATGCAGAGACCATTGCCTATCTGCAGTGGTCACTGAGAGATGAACCCTAGATTGAGGCTTAACAGATCACCCTGGAATGCTGAGGTCATCCCCTGGATCTCATGGAGTTCACAAGCAGAAGAGCAGGCCCATTTGTGGTTGCACACCCTTGAGCATATTTTTTGATTCCTGTTTCTAAAGAGAGGCCAGATTCAGGACCATCATAGGGCAGATCCCCTTTCATTATGGAAATGTTATTCTGGAGTCCAACTGTGGCTTAAGGGAGCCCAAGGACTGGTCCTGCCTGTTCTTCCAGGGTACGAGGGAAAACAAGCCTCTCTCTTCCAGGTTATGAGATTTCCTGGGCCATATCTGCAGAATAAAGCATGGAAGGACAGCACAGAAGTGAGGAGGCCAACTCTAAATAGAGAAAGTCTTGCTGCCCTCCTGGAATGTGTCTTCAGGAAAGATGAACTGCCATGGGAAGGCTGCCTCTAGACTTTCCTTCAATTCACTCATGTTTAGTTTTGTGTGTTGGAGCTTTGCATGGAACCATGGAAACCTGTGGTGACACTTGGTTGCCATTTCTGTCATATTAGAGAGATTTGAGATCACACTCTAACCATAGGCACGAGAGCTGAGATCTCCTAAACAACACTGGACCCCTGGTCTTGCCCCACCTGCCCTTGTCCCGCCGTGACTCTGTACCCCAGAGGTCCCTTGGTGTCACTGCTGGAAAAGACCCTGCAGAGGGAAACTCTCCTCCTTGCACTGGGCACATCCAAGGGAGCTCAAAGAAGCGGCTCAGATAAACCCCCTGTCTGCTATTGAAGGGGGAAGCCTGTCTTCCTGCTTAATCATGGTCTGTGTTTAAGTGCTGAAGGAGAGATTGCTGTGCAGACATGACAAAAACTAGTTATCTTTATTTTATCATTTATTATTTTAAGATGGATGTAAAAGAGAGAAGTAAAAAAGAAATAAATGGATAAAATACGACCTATAGGCAGATATCCTGGTGAGTGAATGAAACAGTTGTTACCATTGACCTTGTACCCACTGGATGAGTTTCTTCAGTGCCTCCTTGAGCTCCTTGTTCCTCATGCTGTAGATGAGGGGATTCAGGGCTGCAGGCAGCACCGAGTACAGAATGGACACAACCATATCTAGAAGTGGGGAGGAGATAGAGGGAGGCTTCAGGTAGGCAAACAATACAGGAATGACAAACAAGGACACCACAGCCAGGTGCGGGAGGCACATGGAAAAGGCTTTGTGCTGGCCCTGCTCAGAGGGGATCCTCAGCACAGCTCTGAAGATCTGCACATAGGACACCACAATGAAAACGAAACACCCAAAGATTAAACAGGTACTAACAACAAGAAGCCCAACTTCCCTGAGGTAGGAGTGTGAGCAGGAGAGCTTGAGGAGGTGGGGGATCTCACAGAAGAACTGCTCCACCACATTGCCTTGGCATAGTGGAATGGAAAATGTGTTCCCTGTGTGCAGGAGAGCATAGAGAAAGCCACAGGCCCAGATAGCTACTGCCATTTTAACACAAGCTCTGATGCCCAGGAGGGTCCCATAGTGCAGGGGTCTGCAGATGGCAACGTAGCGGTCATAGGCCATGACTGTGAGGAGAGAAAACTCTGCTGCAAAAAAGAAGACGAAGAAAAATATCTGGGCAGCACATTCCAAATAGGAAATGGCCCTGGTGTTCCACAGAGAATTGTGCATTGATTTGGGAACAGTTGTGGAGATGCAGCCAAGGTCAAGGAGGGAGAGGTTGAGGAGGAAGAAGTACATGGGGGTGTGGAGGTGGTGGTTGCAGGCTACGGCTGTGATGATGAGGCCGTTGGCCAGGAGGGCAGCCAGGTAGATGGCCAGGAAGAGCGAGAAGTGCAAGAGCTGCAGCTCCCGCCTGTCTGAGAATGGCAGGAGGAGGAGGTCACTGAAGGAGCTGCTGTTGGACATTAGCTCCCTGCAGTTATGTGGACCTGTCTAAGGAAAGCAATGAGAAGTTAGGAGGGACTTTACAAGAAATAAAATTCCGAAGTCATTTCTTTTATGACACCACTCACCACTGCCTCTCTTTAGTAAGAGTAAGAGTGTCTTAGTGCAGTTCCTTTGCTTGAGCTCCATTTTTCACTGGTTGTGTGTGCTGTGAGGAGCAGAGACCTCAACTCGAGAGCTGTCTGTGCTGAACAGTAGTGGGAAATGGGGAACGGAGGCCACACTTTTGGATGTTTTACCTTTTCTGGCAGAACGGAGGCCACACTTTTGGATGTTTTACCTTTTCTGGCAGGTGAGATCCATTCAAGATGTAGATGAGCTTTTCAGCATCTTGACTCCCAAATAAGCAAAGAGGTTTGAGGAACAGTAATTTTTAGTTTCTTTGAGATGTCCTTGTCACTCCTCGTGAGTGTTCCCCAAAGGACAAATCCTTCACATTTCAACTCTGAGTCCTTAGAGGAATGCATCCACAGTCACTTATGTGCAGAGTCAGGACATCTCATTTGTCTGTTAAGTTTCGTTCCCAGAGGTCCTGTGCACCGGTCTCCTTGAGCTAGTGTCATCATGCTCATATGGTGCCCTAAAAGGAGACAGGCCCTGCTGAGAGCAGAGCTGTGCAGTTTCTAAGTGCCCATCTCCACCTTTCTCACCCTGTCTCCATACACCTAAGGGAGGGCTCCACACTCCTGGCCAAAGTCTCACAGGGCTCATTTCAGCTGCTTCTGAACAGCCTCCCACCACCACCTCCATACCCTCAGCATCTCTGCAGCTTCCTCACGGGTCACTCAGATATCACAGAATGGCCGTGAGACAGCAGAGCCTTTCAGGAGGGAAGGGGGCAGCCTGGCAGGACACCACAGGGCAAGAGCCAAAGGACTGGCAACACTGAAGATGGGCTCTCCTTAAGGGAGAGTCAGCTCAATTCCCAGACCCAGGGACTGCTTTTCCTGCAGCTCTACAGGACAGGCTTGGAAAGAACCTCATTCCCATTCAGACCCCTCTGTTCCACAACTTGTAGCATTAATGTCCGAAGTGCAGCTGAAAACACTCAACCATGGGAAGCTGAGAGCAAGAACAGGAGCAGCATGGACAGGAGAAGAATTAAGGAGCAACACCTTCAATGTGCTGGGGGGAGGAAGGGAGAGGGACAGGGAGGCATTGTGGAAAACCTTCACCTTACCAGATGAGTACGTCACCTCACAGAGGGGGACACCTTAGTCCCTTGGTGGGGAGGCTGGAGATGGTCCCATGGCAGGAGAGATCACCCAGGACTGGCTGCAGAGGAGGAGGCTCCTGCCCTGCACTTCCTGCCCCTTCCCTGCCCATCTCTGCTGCCAGCAGCTGTCCCTGCCGGCAGCCCTTCCTCTGTCCCTGGCTCTTGTCCCTGCTCACAGATCCCATACGACCCTATCTGTGCTCAGCTCTGCCCTGCACAAACCTCTGGGCAATGTCCAAAGACAGCTGTGCAGTTGCAGGTCTTAAGAAATAGGTCACATAAAGTCCTAGGAGGCCACAAAGATGATATTGATGCTGCCTCTAGGCTAAGGGGGGGATGAAGCAGATTGCTGAGGTTTCTCACCTCTCCATTCTCTCTTAATCTTTCAGAGAGAAGGTTTAGGACTCTCAGATCCTTACCAAAGTAGAAAACTTGTTCCTTCCTTCTCCCAGCCATAATAAGGAGGCTGAAAGAGCAGATACCTGAAGGAAAGCTCCTTCCCTTTCAAGTAGCCCTTCTCTTGCTCTTCTCCAGGAAAGGACCCCTCGTGCATGTGGCAGGGAATCTCCTCCTCCTGCTAAACCCTGGATACTCCAGGAGAGAGACCTTTAAAATCCCAATCCTTAATTATATGCACTGAGTTTAGAAGAGCCCTCCAAGAACCTCAGCAGATTTGCCCTGCTCACCATGTCAAGGGCTGGAAAGGTTTCTCCCACAACAAGTTCTCCTCTCTGCTCCACACTGCCGTTCCCCTCTCGCTGCCTTCTCTCCTCCCCTGTCCGCAGCAGCAGGCAGTGCCCGCAGCCCTGCTGCTCTTGGCACAGGAGCTGCTCCTGCACTCGGCTGTCTCTGGGCAGTGCTGACAGGCTGCCACGAGCTGCCTCTGTCCCAGGAGCCTGGCCCCGCTCAGGAGCAGAGGAACAGCTGAACTCACCAATCTCTCTGTCCCTTGTGCTCCCTCCTCCTGGGAAATGTGCATGAAGTAAGCTAAAAGAATCACACTTGTTGTCCTTTCCTAATTAATGGGGGAAAAAAGGATTCCAAAATTGCCGTCTGTTTTATCAGAGGATGACTATGAAAGTTGGAAGTGTCCCACTCTGGAAGGCTCTAGTTATGAAGCCCCTAATAGGCAGGACACCCAGAAAGAGGCAAGAGGGGGGCACCATGTAGTATAATGTAGAGACCCTGGCGGATCATTACAGTACAAAAAGTTCATATAATTCAGTGCAGACATTTAATTCAGTGACATAGAAATAGGCTGCAGGGCCAAGATAGATGTCTGGCTTGTCCAGCATAACCAGATGTCTCCTCTAGGAGGCACAGCCTGGGATCTATGGCAAACTATGTCCAATCCCTCCTGCAGCTGAGCGTGCTTCATAAGTGGGAGAGGCACCTCACACCAAGGGGTCTGCTCTGGTCTCTGCTCTCCTAAAAGCTTCTCGCTTTGTTCCCACACAACCTCTTTGCACCCTCGAAATCATGATGGGGCTAATGATGGCCCCAGAATTGGTGGATCGCAGTTGGGTCAAGCCCAAGGACATCTTCAGGGGCACCTTCTCCTGCCTGGACATGGGCTCACCTCTGTCCCAGGCCCCAAGGTGCTGCAAATCAGCTCCGGCAACAAAACCCTCTCCTGTCGTTCCCTCACAGCCCAGCTCTGTTTCTCCCTGGTCTTGGGCACTGCAGCCTTGACTCTCTTAGTGGGAACCTCCTCTCACCACTGCATTGACCCCTGCTCTCCATGCCAGCATGGCTCTGCTCTCAAGTGGGGCCATTGCACACAGTGTCTTTGGCTCTTGCTAACAGGTTTCACCAGGACCAATCTGTCTTCTGTGCCACATCCTGATATTTTGCAGCCCAAATATATGCAAATGCCTGTAGCCTGGCATGGAGACAGAAGCACAAGCTGTCACAGGACCTTAACATCATTGCAATAACTGCGATGCATTATCACCACTCACACAACTGGAGGCCTGCACTGCTGGGGTAAAAGCTCTTCAGGGGAGGCTGTGAGGGAAGAGGAGGAGGGGGCAGGTCCTTTGTGTGGAGGGGCAGCTCGAATGTACAAAGAGCTTCCATGGCATGGACAAGGTTTGGGTATGTGCTTGTGGGTGAGCATCAGATGAAGGGTGACATCATGCTGGGAGCTACAGACCATGCAGTCAGGCTGATGGCGGGGATGACATCTTTAAGCAACATGACAAAGTCTGTGGATCATAGGCCCTGGTTCTTACTGGCAGATCAGGTTGGAAGGCTCTTGAATCCCCCTAACATTCCCTGGAAAGGCAAAGACCAGGATGTAAACAGGCCATGAGGTTTCTGGAGTGCGGACACCAGATGCAACAGAGAAGTCTCAGTTAAGGTGGAAGATATGCAACAGTTTGGGTAGCAACAGGATATAAAATACTACTACTGTTAATAAAAATGAAGTGAAAAAATATTAAAAATATAATACAAATATTAAAAAATAGTGAAGAAACAATGTTCAGCATTGGTATGGGATGCTGAGGGAGTCATTTTTTAGACAGCAATGACAATTTCCCCAGGCTGAAAAATATCCATGAAATTATTTTCCTCGGCCTCCTTGAGTGCCTTGTTCCTTGTGCCGTAGATGAGGGGGGTTCAGTGCTGCAGGCACCACCATATACAGAACAGCCACTACCAGATCCAGAGCAGGAGAGGGGACATAGGGGACCTCAGGTAGGCAAACATGCCAGTGCTAAAGAGAAAGGCAGACAGCGGGCAGGTGCGGGAGGCACATGGAAAAGGCTTTGTGCTGGCCCTGCTCTCAGCACAACAGCAAAGATCTGCTCGTAGGATAAGACTGTGAAAATGAAACAACCAAACATTAAACTGGCACTAATAATAAGATGCCTAACATGGCTGAGGTAGGAGTGTGAGCAGGAGAGCTTGAGGATCTGAAGGATTTCACACAAGAACTGTCCACAGAGTTCTCTCTACAGAAAGAAAACAGGAAAGCGTTAGCAGTGGGGACAGGAACAGATACAGTAGGGCACCTGTAGGAAACCATGTCCCACTGCAGTGCTTGCTGGGCAAGTGCCCCAGGTTATGCTGGGTTTCCTACCTCTACACTAATAAATGAATTCCAACACTGACTGTAGGGAAAATCCATCCCGCCTGCACGCAGCGTGCTGCAAAAATAGGAGACACATCACACTGAGCTCTGTGCTCTGGTCTCTGAACTCTCACACCCTTCTAGCTCTCCTCCTCTGAATTTCTGCTCACTCCACCAGATGATATGAACAGGGACTGGGCTAATGAGGGCCTCAGGGTGGATGGACCGCTGGCTACCCAGGCCTAGGGACTTCTGCAGTAGCACCTTTGCTTTCCCAGAGATTGCTTCAAGAAATCTGCCATCCTGCCCTGTCCCGCAGGCTAGGCAGCTGTGATAGTCACAAGTGCTCCATGTGCCCACCTACAACCCCTTCACACACACACCCGTGGTCCCTACGGCACCGGCATGGCCCTTGGGTGCCTAGGATCCCTTCCTTATCTCCTTAACCCTGCTTCGTGGACTCAGGGGGCCAGCAAAGGGGCTGCTGGTGCTGTCCATGGGCCAGAGTGGGCAAAGGCACTTCTGGAGCATCCTCACAACCTGCTGGACTCTCCATGCGCTTTGGAGTCTTCAGCCGGTGTCCTTGGGGTGGCCTTTGCTGTGGCACAGTGATGCACAGAACATGCAACAGCAGCATCCCTGCACATCTGGGCATGCACTGATGCAAGAAGGAGAAACATGTCCTAAGGATTCATGGTTTAATTCTGCATTTCAGATACCCTAATTCATATTGCTTTCATGTACCCTCATACCAACTTAAGACAAGCTGAAAATGGAGAGGATGAAGAGCAAAGGACTTTTTTTCCTTTTTTTTTTTTTTTTTTTTTTTTGCAGGAGCTGGAGGAGGACCTCGAGCTTAGGCCACAGCAAGGCAGCAAGGCTGCAGGTTATCACACTTCATTTGGAAGGAGACTGTTCCCCTCTGCTGAACTGATAGGCACCAACCAGCTGGCTAAGCTGGTGAGGACAGCCTTAAATAGGGAGTGAGTCAGGGCAGAAGAAGACTCCAGCAAGAGTGAGGAATTGATGGCCTGGGATGGCAGGGAAATGTGCAGGAGATGTAGACAAAGGAAACCCTGGAGAGAGCAGCGGGATGCAGGGAGCTCTGCTTAGGGATGGACAGAGATTCAGTCAGGTTTCTAGGGATGAGGATTGGTAGGCAGAGCAAGAGCAGTGACCTTGTGTAGATCTCTGCTATGGATCTCCACCAAGGCACCATGATGAGATTGCCATGGCCTTCCCCAAAACACTGTGATGGGGTCTCTCTCCATGGTCTCCACCAGGGCATCATGAGGGGTCTCCATAGTTCCCACAAAGGCATCATGATGGGGCCTTCATGGTCCCTACCAAGATGAGGTATCCAACAGGGCATCGTGACATGGTCCTCATTGTCTCCACCAAGACATCATTATGGGGTCTGCATGGTCTCCCCCAGGGCTTTGTAATGGGGTCTTCATGGTCTCCACCAGGACATTGTGGTGGGATCCCCATAGTCTTCACAAAGACATCGTGATGGGGTTTCCATCGTCTCCATGAAGACATCGTGATAGATCTCCATGGTCTGCACTAGGGCATGATGATAGGCTGCCCATAGAAACCACCAGGGCTTTGTGATGGCAGTGGCTTCATGCCCATAAGGCCATTGTGAGGGGGTGGTCCCCATGGTGACCATGTCCTTCTTGGGGGCAAATATCCCAGATTCCCACTCTGGGGACAGCAGCTCCATCAGGAGGGAGCAGCTCTCCTTGGTGCCAGTGTCACGTCCCCACGGGAGGTTCCTGAACATGGACAAGGAGCGGCAGGCGAACGCCTGCTCCGAGCCCGCAGACGGGCTCTCAGGCTTGCAGGAGAGCGGGAGAGAGGTGAGCAGTGGGGCTGAAGGGAGAGGCAGGCAGCGGGGATGGCACCAATACGGGGAACACAAGGATGGTGTCGAAGGGGAGCCGGGATGAGGGAGGAGTTGAGAGCTCTTCTGGGGAAGGTTTATTTATCCCTGGCCCTGGGCGTTGATGTAACTGGGGTAGATTTTGGTTGTGCAAAGTTGGCCTTCCAAAACAGAGCATTCCCTTGAAGCTGCTCCCCAACTTCCTGCACCAGTCGAGAGAGGACGACACCTCTGAGTGCGACGTGCTCTGTGCAGAGAGTGAAGGGTGGCAGGGACAGCTGTGGGCAGGGGGCTTTTCTTAGCGCTGGACTCTGAGTGGGACAAGGAAACATTACAGGTATAGGCCTGATGGTAACAGAAAGGTTTAGAAAATTTGTTTAAAAACTAATCTAGAAAGAAATTAAGAGAAAGAATTAAAGCAAAAACATCATTTGTTATACTGTCCGCATTTGTTCGTGAAAAGAGAAGCGATTTTCAGAAGTGGGTGGGCTGCAGTCCCAGAGTCCTGCACAGCTGGTGCCATTCCAGGTGCCGTGGTCCCCTGTCCCCAGCCTCCCTCTGCAGCTCTGAGGGGCTCTGCTCTCCCGCAGGTCCCTGCGAGAGCTCTCAGGCCCACGCAGGTCACTCAGAGACACTGGGACATCTCCAAGTCCCTCTGGGTGCTGGTGCTCGGACACTTGACTTCTGCCTGCAAAGATAAAAGACTGTTTACACAGTTTTCCAATGCTGATAGAGTGGAAATCTTCCGGAACTTGCTGAATCTGCTGTGAAGAACTATTTATCTGCCCTTGCCTTTTACTTTCCGCTTCTCTCTCCATTAGATGGTAGGGGAAATCTCTGTGATCGCTCCCATATTTTCTGTGTTTTGAATAAACTAATCATTCCAGCAGCCCCTCTGGGCATCCGCTCTTCCAGCACAGCACTCACCCCCACTCCAGGCATTTTCTGCCCCTGGAGGTCTCCTGTGCTCCATGGTGGCTCCATAACCCCTTCCAGGAGGATGGGCATCTGTCCCAGCTCTGTAATGAGTGGGACTGTCCTCAGCAAATCCCTCCTGAGCACTCACCCTCTCCAGGGGCCTGGGTACAACAAGTGGCAGCTGAATCCAGTCCTCGTTCCCTAACACAGCAACATGGCTGCACAGCCCTCTGGTGTATCAGCCAAGCCTCCCGCATTTGCATCATCACAAAATTAGCTGGGAGTGCACTCTGTTCCTTCTTCCAGGTTACTGATGGAGAAGTTGAATAGGATTGGACCCAATACTACTCCCTGGGGGGCACAGCTGGCTCCAGGCCCCCAGTATACTCTGTGCAAATGTCTGCGCACAAGTAGGAAAACCTGAGAGAACCTGGGGTCTTTTCCTAGCAACTACTAAAGAAAGGCAGAGTTTCCTCATAGCTCCTGCCCATGCAGATGTGCTAGAAATCCCAGGCATGTATCATGGCCTTGCAGGCCTACTTCAGTGTTACTGAATCAAGTGTCCGAAATGAATTCCAGTCACAGTTTACATTGTCAACATCTCCACGTGTCTCAGCTTCCTAGTGAGTGTGGCTCTAACACTAGTGAGCATCTAGTGCTATTTCAGATGGCCAAGGAAGATGCCCACCGGGCCCCGACCAGGCATTCTAGAAAGATGTGACTATCACATTTGCTCTATCAATCAGAGCAACAGACACTAGCCCATGCCTGGGACAACCCTGTCTCTTCAGAGGTCACCTGGTGTCACCAGGCAATTGCCTCCCACCCGAACTGCCATAGGAAGGTTGCCTCTAGACTTTCCGTTGATTCACTCATGTTCAGTTTTGTGTGTTGTAGCTTTGCATGGAACCATGGAAACCTGTGCTGACGCTTGGTTGCCATTTCTGTCATATTAGAGAGATTTGAGATGACACTCTAACCATAGGCACGAGAGCTGAGATTTCCTAAACAACACTGGACCCCTGGTCTCAGCCCACCTGCCCTTGTCCCGCCGTGACTCTGTACCCCAGAGTCCCTTGGTCAGTCCTGGAAAAGACGCTGCAGAGGGAAACTCTCCTCCCTGCACTGGGCACATCCAAGGGAGCTCAAAGAAGCAGCTCAGAGAATCCCCCCTCTCTGCTAGTGAAGGGGGAAGCCTGGCTTCCTGCTTTATCATGGTCTATGTTTAAGTGCTAAAGGAGAGATTCCTGTGCAGACATGACAAAAACTAGGCATTTTATTTTAGTATTTATTATTTTAAGATGGATGTAAAAGAGAATTAAAAAAGGAAATGCATAAAATACAGCCTTGATGCCAGATATCCTGGTGAGTGAATGAAACAGTTGTTATCACTGACCTTGTACTCACTGGATCAGTTTCTTCAGTGCCTCCTTGAGCTCCTTGTTCCTCATGCTGTAGATGAGGGGATTCAGAGCTGGAGGCACCACCGAGTACAGAATGGACACAACCATATCTAGAAGTGGGGAGGAGATGGAGGGAGGCTTCAGGTAGGTAAACAATACAGTAATGACAAACAAGGAGACTACGGCCAGGTGCGGGAGGCACATGGAAAAGGCTTTGTGCCGGCCCTGCTCAGAGGGGATCCTCAGCACAGCTCTGAAGATCTGCACGTAGGACACCACAATGAAAATGAAACACCCAAAGACTAAACAGGCACTAACCCCAATGAGCCCAACTTCCCTGAGGTAGGAGTGTGAGCAGGAGAGCTTGAGGATCTGGGGGATCTCACAGAAGAACTGCTCCACCACATTGCCTTGGCAGAGGGGTATGGAAAATGTGTTCCCAGTGTGCAGGAGAGCATTGAGGAAGCCACTGGCCCAGGCAGCTGCTGCCAT
This sequence comes from Tinamus guttatus, assembly GCF_059628265.1. NCBI lineage: Eukaryota > Metazoa > Chordata > Aves > Tinamiformes > Tinamidae > Tinamus > Tinamus guttatus. The sequence continues at coordinate 1,500,468 of NW_028288640.1, forward strand.
TTTGACATAAGCTCTGCTGCCGAGGAGGGTCCCATAGTGCAGGGGTCTGCAGATGGCAATGTAGCGGTCATAGGCCATGACTGTGAGGAGAGAAAACTCTGCTGATACAAAAAAAAAGGAAGAAAAAGGCCTGCCCAGCACATTCCAAGTATGAAATGACCCTGATGTTCCACAAAGAATTGCGCATGGATTTGGGGACTGTGGTGGAGATGCAGCCAAGGTCGAGGAGGGAGAGGCTGAGGAGGAAGAAGTACATGGGGGTGTGGAGGTGGTGGTCACAGGCTACGGCTGTGATGATGAGGCCGTTGGCCAGGAGGGCAGCCAGGTAGATGGCCAGAAAGAGCGAGAAGTGCAAGAGCTGCAGCTCCCGCCTGTCTGAGAACAGCAGGAGCAGGAACTCGTTGAGGGAGCTGCTGTTGGACATCTGTTCTATTGGGCTCAGGAAAACTGTGTGGGGAAGAAAAGGCAATAATAGCTTAGAAGAATTTTCTCTGAAATAAATTTTCCATTTTTCATAGAAATGCTTCTCGACCCCGTCCCACCTCTCAGTAATTTCTGCTTCACACAGTCACCTTCAGTCAGCTCCTCAGTCTCTGCTCCACCCGAGTGTTCTGGTAGGAGCCAGAGCCTGGGTTACTCTACGCCAATGTGTATAAAGGACTGGTTCTTGTTATCTCTCCATTTCAGAGTGGATGTCAGGACATCCACCTTTAATATAAAGGGTCTTTTCATATTCCCACACACTTCCAAGGAGTTTGGGGTGTAGCAGGGGGATTTACCATTCTGTTTTAGAATTACTTATTTTGGAAATTTTTAGATTCTGTCACCATATCTGATTAGGTTCTTTGCATGTCTTTATTGGCATGCAAATAAAGACAGATGTCTGTATTGCTGCCAATGTGAACATTAAGCAGACTGGGGAGGGAAATGGGCTCTCTGCTTCTTAGGGAACAGTGTGGAGTGCTGTTGAGTCCATCTGCCTTTTTCCTCCAGACAAACCTGGACTCTGTTGAGATCTTAGAAGACTGGTTTCAAAGCACTCATTTAACTCTGCTCTTCCTCTAAGATCAAGGTGGATACGTGATGGAGAGAACAGGACACGGCTCCTGACATGGCAAAGACTCTGTGCACTGAGTCCACTTATGCAGGGCAGGTCACAACCCCAGCAGGACAACAGAGACAGTCACGTGTCCTGACAGTCACAGGGTCTCCTAAAGGGAGAGTCAACCCCTTTGCAGCCCCTCCAATGATGCTGCCCAGCACCCTGGGCACATTGCCCCTCTTCAGACACCTCCATGGCAGGACCTCAGGGTGAGTATCTGAATTTGTAGCTGAAGCCCCAGCTGACTGCCAGGACAAGAGCAGAAAGGAGAGGCAGGGAAACGAGGAGAAACACTGTGACTGCTGCCAAGGGAGAACAGAGAGACAGAGCAGCACCGTCCCCAGGTTGCACCTCCCAGAGAGTGTGGACTTCCAGGGCAGTGGTTCTCAGACCCTGTGCCTTGCAATGGGAAATGGGTACATGGCAGGAGAGAGGCAGCTCTGCTGTTCTGGAAATCTGACTGCAGAGGAGGTCAGAAATGCCCTGGAGCCCTTCCCCTTGAGAGCAGAGTGAGACTAAGCACAATGAGAATGAGGAGAGCTGCAAAGGGGATATTGCTGCTGCCCACAGGTGAAAAGGCAGTTGAAGGAATATTCTGGGGTCCTTGCAGACCTATTGATCCCTCAGAGCAGCACTGCAGAACTCTCCTTCAGGCATCTAAAGCTAAAATGTCCCATTCATTTGCTGCCTTGTCAAAGACACAAAACAAAATCCTATCCTCTGGATATTGCCTTCCCTTTCATAGCAGCTTCCCAAGAGTGTACTCTTGAAAAGCCCCTTCCAAATATGTGGTGTGGGTGAGGCTGAGCTGTGAGCAGCCCTGACCCCACACAGCAGCCTCTCAACAGGAGAATGAACCTGCCCAGGGGGGATCTCTCCTCCCACCCAGAGCTTCTCCCTGCAGCGCCCTGGCAGTCTGAGTGCTGATCCTCACAGAATCACTGCACCGGGCACACAGCACCCTGGGGCGCATGGACACTGCTCTGAAGAACAGTGCTCTGAAGAACCTGTGTGCCCACATTGCCTTCACTGTCTTGTTCCAGCTCCAGAAGAAGCAGCCATGATGCCCTGACCTTGAGATGCTGGGACAGGGAATTTCTGTTCTGAAGCATCTCCTTTTATGCAAAGTAGAAGCAGGGAGAACAATCCTCAAAAAAAGAAGTCATCAGCTGGAGGGATGCTGCAGACCCCTCCAGAAACCTCAGTAGCATTACCCTGCAGCCGGCGACTTACCATGTCACAGATTGCTCCCACCATGAGCTCTCCTCTGTCCTCGCACTCCGCGCTGCCTTTCACCTCTCTGTCCTCTCTGTTCTCCTGTCTGCAGCAGCAGGCAGAGCCCGCAGCCCTGCTGCTCTTGGCACAGGAGCTGCTCCTGCACTCGGCTGTCTCTGGGCAGTGCTGACAGGTTGCCACGAGCTGCAGCCCAGCTGAATTCATGAATTACTCTGTCCCTTGGGATTCCTCCCTCTGGAATATGTTCCATCAAGTAGAGTAACCTGTTTTCCTTCTCTAAAGAGTACAGGGATACAGATTCCAACATTGCAGTTTATTTCATCAGATAATGATTATCTACCAAAGTTAGAAATGTCCCACGGGAAGTCCTGATTCACATCTCCTAACTAGGCAGGACACCCAGACAGGGATAAGAAGGGAGCTTGTTGATACATGGTGCATATGTGATTCAGATTACTTATTCAGATGGCTTATTGGGGCTCCACATGTCTGTTCAGAAGCGCCAGGTTTGGAGAAGGATTCAGCTAACTCATGAACTTCACAAATACATGTCAGGTGGGATTCCCCCTTACCAGGCTAAGCATGCACATGGTCTGCTTGCAAGCTCCTGGCCTAAAGGTCCTAATGGAATCCCTGGAGATAGAGCTTCAGTGGGAGGCCAGGTCAGGAATTTCCTTGGTCATCTCTAATGACCCTGGATGCCTTCTATCCTACTAGAGCAGCACTCACAATAAAGCTGAGGGACAGGCAGATCCCTACAGCTCATAAAGCTGATCTGTTCCAGTGGAGACCATTTATAGAATCACAGAGTGGTTGAGGTTGGAAGGGGCTTTGCAGATGATCTAGTTCAAACCCCTTGATCAAGCAGTGTCACCTACAGCACGATGCACAGGATCCTGTCCAGGCAGGTCTGGAATATCTGCAGAGAAGGTGACTCCATAACCTTTCTGGGCAACCCATGCCAGTGCTCTGTCACTTTCACAATCAAGATTCTTTTCCTCAAATTCAGGCAGAACTTCCTGTGCTTCAATTTGTGTCTGTTGCCTCTTGTGCCATCACTAGTCACCACTGAAAAAAGTCTGGGCCATCCTCTTCTGCTCTTGGAATCCTCCCTTCAGGTATTTGCACACCCTGATAAGATCCCCTCTCAGCCTTCTCTTCTTCAGGCTAAAACAGGCCCAGTTCTTTCACTTTCTCCTCATGGAGAGATGCTCCAGCTCAATGATCAACTTTAGACATAGATAGACATATGCTGGGCTCTCTCCAGTAGCGTCATGTCCCTCTCGTACTGCGGAGCCCAGCACTGAACGCAGGACTCAAGGGGTGGCCTCCCCCGGACCTAGTAGAGAGGCAGGATGACCTCCCTTGTCCTCCTGACAACAGTCTTCCTACTACACCCCAGAAGACCATTGGCCTTCTTGGCAGCAAGGGGACATTGCTGGCTCATAAGCAAGCTTCAAGGGGGATTGAGTGAGAGAAGGCACCTTTCTCTGGTTGCAAGGGACATTTGGAGATCATCTAGTCAGATGATGGTCAAGTCAATGTTTGTAAGCACCTGGGAGGCCAGCAGCAGGCACATGGCACTGCTACTGCTTGGGAGGGGGGTCACCTTGTCTGTGCTCCTGACTGGACAGCACCAGGCATTAGCAGGTCCATCCATGTCTGTGAGGGTGACCGTGAGCTCTGCTCTTTGCTGAGTCCCGGGCAGGCCAGCAAGAGGCGCCTGGCTGGGCAGTTCCTTGGGAGGTCCCTGCTGGCAGACCAGCTGCGAGGCCAGCGTTGGCCCATGGCTGGGGATGGGCTCTGAGGCCGCTCCTGTCCCAGCAGCAGCGCGGCCGGCAGCGGGGTCTGGTGCAGACACGCGGGGAGGTCCCTTGTGTGCGCGGAGCTGCCGGGACAGCAGCAGGCGCTGCCTGTGAGGCCAGGGGTGTCTCAGCAGCGGGCAGGGACACGGAGGCCATTGCGGGGACGCTGCCGGGAGGCCCCTGCTCTCTGCAGGGCTGGCTCTGTGCTGACACGTGGGCGTCGGCTGGTGACGTCACTGCTGCCGCAGCCCCTGATAGGCCAGGCCGCGCAGCTGGTTGTGACATCAGCAGCCCCTTCCTGGCCGGGGCGGCTCTGCCGAGGAACCTGGTGTCCCTGCAGCCCGCGGCGGCAGCAGCCCACGCTGGGCTGTGCGCGAGCGAGGTCCCCCTGCCCGAGGAGCTGCTGGGCCAGCAGGAGGCTCACGGCGGGTGCTGGCGCTGACGTCGCTGCTGCCAGAGCAGTGAGGGGCCAGCAGCAGCGGCGGGGACGAGAGGGTTTGCTGAGGGTGCCCCGTGGAGGGGCTGACACCTGCGGAGCTCTGCAGCCCTGGAGAAAGGCAGCTCCTTAATCAAGAGGAGGGAGATGGAGCACTTAGCACCAGGAATTTGTGCCGCTGTGAGTATGATCTTCTCTGGTGAACATGGACAAGGGGTAGAGACTTGTGGCCAGCTACCATTGGACCAGGGAGTCCAGCAAGACCTTTTAGGCTGCCAAATGAATCCAGTGCCTGAGCGAGCATCGTGTAATGAGAACAGCACCATTAATAATCTGTGATTGCCAGGCTCTGTCTGTAGTAATTCCCATCCCTGTCCAACAGGAGGGATCTTGTGAGATTTTCCTACAGGGTCTGAACTGGGTCTCTATCCTTCATGGGTCCACCTGCTTTTATGGTCTAGGAAGGACTGAAAGACATTAGAGGCCTGTGACTCTCTATCCAAGCAATTTCTCCTTGGAGAACAGGTACAAATGCTTTAGCAGGAGACAGAAGGAATGTCCCCCCAACAAAAGGGAGCTCGGAGCCTGCTGCCTGCTGAGGTTCAGGCCTGAAGCTTCCTCAGCTCTTGCCAGGATCTGCATCCAGATATCCCAAGTGGCCTGTGCAATACATACAGATATGTATCTTGGAGTACGTGGAGCAGAAGAGGTACGTGGAGCAGAAGAACTGGTGTGGGATGCGGTCATGGAGTCCTGGACAGCTGGTGCCATTGCAGGTGCCCTCATCCTCTCTGCTCAGCCTCCCTCTGCAGCTCTGATGGGCTCTGGTCTCCTGAGGTTTCTGTGAGAGCTGCCAGGCCCAGGCAGCTCCCTCAGAGACCCCGAGGACTCCCCAAGTGCTAATTTTATTTCCAATATTTTCCTGTCACCTGTTACAAAGACTGAGAGTATGAAAAAACTGTTTGGAAAGTGCATATCGATAGCTAAAAAGAGCCTTGCATGTTCTTGGCTAGAAGTGGAGCTTGGAGACTTCCCTCAAGTGCCTTGAGAAAGGGAGAGAAGTTGGAGATCGGAGTTTTGAAACTGGACTGGTCTGTTCTTAGGAAGGGCTGGGTTCTTTTTAGGGGAACTTATTTAGGGTGATGGTCATGCAGTTCAAAGAGATGTGGGCACATGACGCTGGAATCAAGGCTAACAGGCAGACAAGCTGTCCTCACACCGCGCAAGGTGACTATGAATCCATTTTTCTCAAGATTCCCAGTAGAAATGCTGAAAATATCTGCCTCTGAGGAACACTCCCTAGGTGGTATTTCATCTAATCTGCTGCTATTGCCAGAGCCCTGGGGTCACTCTGACAACCAGTCAAGAGCAGAGACATGTGCTAGCCGTATCTGTGATGGGGATCCCCATTTCACTGGGTCTGCTACCCACCCCAACCACCAAAACCAGTGCGGAGTTAGTAGTCACCCCATGGCCTTATGGCCCCACAGCCCCACTTGTCTCCCTGGAGATATTCTGACAGCAATTGACACGGGAAGAAAAATCTACCAAATGGGTTTATTTGAAGCAGGCGATGGCTGCTGGTGATGTTGGCGAGTTTGGTTTCTCTGGGCGCAGGGGTGCTATAGGACACAACAGGGCAGCATCTCCGTAGCCCCCAGGACACAGCATCTGTCGCTCTGTCTCTCGGCTCTGCTCCAGGCCCCATCTCAGGGGACCTGTCTGGCACGTGCGTCTGCTCGCTGCTCCTCTCGCTGCCCCGCGATGCAGCAGCAGCAGAACGCTCTGCGCAGAGCCCGAAGCGCCGTCCTGAGCCGCGAGCGCCATTGCCGGGGAGCCGCGATGTCCGGAAGGGCAGCGATGCCTGCGGTGGGAAGCAGAGCTGTGGGCAATGGGCTGCAGGGCGCAGGGCTGCACCTGCCTGTCCCTGCCGCCAAGGGCTTCCCGAGGGGCTGTGGCCTCAGCACAGCAACTCCCGACCGCTTCCTGCTGCCGGCCTCGGTGCCACCCCCTGTGCCAGGACAGGCCACTGTCCCCAGCAGGGCTCTCCACTTGGGTATGTACCTGGCTCAACATCTGGTATGGTGCTGCAGGAGGACGATGATTTCTCCTCTGCTTGGGGTTCCAAGGCCACCTGCATGGACAGAGCAAAAAAAACGCATCCTTCAGCCATCAGCTGGCCCTGCTGAGGGTACCAGGGCCCCAGATTGCACAAGGGCAAAGGGTTTTGGATCAGGGGAGGCTGCCCATGGCTGCACGTCCCAAAGGAAGGGACCTGCGACTGACACAGCAATGGGACAAGGCTCGTTGTGGGGCCGTAGCAGCAGGGCTGGGCAGGGGCTGTGATGCACAGGGAGTAGGGAGGCAGCCAGGTATGTAGCACAAGGGGGTTTGTGCCCTGGTGTGGAGGGGGCTGGTGCGGGGGCTGCCCCTTCCCTCCTCGCTCGGCATCCAGACCCCAGGGCTGAATGTGACCTGGGCTGGAGCAGACTTCATCCTTGTGCCTTTGGCACTGGGAAATGGAGAGGAGCCGGCGTCTCCCCATGGAGACATGGCAGAGGGCAAATGCCTGGTGGTGACAGTGGGATGCCATGGGCAGAGGGGTCCCAAGGGATTGGGCAGCTCTGGGCACCCCCTCTGCTCCCCCCAGACCCAGCTCACAGGGCAGCTCCCTGGGATGGTGCGTGCAGGTGAGGCACTGCTTGCTCACCTGGGGAGCAGGGCCTGCAGCCGGGGGAGGAACCGCTGGTGCCGTGTCATCAGGCAATGGTTGCTCCAGAGTGGGACTGTCACTCACAGGGGGCACCTTCTGGTCAGACATCTCCCTGTTCGCAAACTGGCTGCGGAGGCTGGGTCTGACCCATGGCAAGGAGATGCTTCCCTCCACCTCCTGGCCTTGCAAAACCTCTTCAGCATCTTCCTCTTCCTCATCAGTCTGGCCCACGTGCTCATCCTGCTCTGCTCCCAGGTCCTTCTTCCCACTTCTCACCTGCCACTCCTTCTTGGGAGCATGGACATAGAGCCGCTCCAGCACCTCCCACTTGCACCTTGCGTCTTTGAGGAGCTCCACTTGCGTGACCTTTGGGTTCCACAAGTCATAGAAGGAGTTTCTGGCGAGGAGCTAGAGGAGAGAGGGAGGTTTGTGAACAGAGCTTCATTTCCCACCTAAATGGCCTCCTGAGCACAGGGACAACTGGGATGTCACAATGCAGCGCAGCAGCTTGTCCCAGCACCGGTGGGGTTATGGCTGCCCCAGCCCTCCCTTCTGCTCACTTGTTTGGGTCGCACATTGAGCGATCCCGAGGCTGTCAGGGAGAAACGTGTCCCCTCGCCCTCCTCTTCCTCGTCCTCGCTCTCCTCCAGGCTCTGCTGCTTCCTCAGGAAGGTGCCTTCTCGCAACTGGGCCAAGCTCTGCCCGGTGCGCGCCAGGCAGCTGCTCTCGAGCTCCTCCAGCGGCTCCGTGCGGATGCTGAGCACGGACAGGCAGCGCGCGGTGTTGTCCGGGTGCACACGCAGCGGCTCTGCTCCCAGGTGGCAGACGATGCCCACAGGCTGCTGCTTTGGGCCCTGTCCTGTCCCTGCTCGGCGCGGTGGGGCAGCCTTCCGGCTCTCTGCCCTCAGCTCCACCGCAATCTCTGCAAAGATGCTGTCCACGAAGCCAGCAGGCTCGAGCAGGGATGAGCACGTGGCCTCCAGTGAGGCCATTTCACCGGGTGAGCCAGCAGCAGCTCTGTCTTCTGCAGAGCCGCGTGGTGCCTCTGCGAAGGGCAGGCTGGGGAGTTCAGCCTCCCAGGATCCCTCCTTGGCTGCCGGCGCGCACTGCTGGGCATCCTGCGGGGCAGAAGAGGCTCTTTCTTCCTGGGACACCTTGACGGGTGACACTTCCACTTGAGGAAGCTGCAGCTCTCCCCCTTTGCACCCTGAGGATGTGCTTAGCACCAAGTCCTGATTCGGCACCGCTGCCTCCGGGCACTGGTCCTTGAGCTGCTGGCCCACCTGTGGGGAGAAGGAGGCCCATGATGGAGGTGGTTGCATGGTTACAAGTGTCCCCTGAAGCACAAGAAACCCCAGCCCTGTGTCCAAGGGAGGCTCGTGGCTGCACACAGCCTGGCTGAGCTCAGTCCAGAGCTGCTCGCTGAGCCTCAGCACAGAGCTCACAGGGTTTGGGTGGCCCTGGGAGGACCCCAGTTGCCCGCTCCAGAAGAGCTCCTGCCTGGCTACCTCACCCCAGCTCCGCTTCCAAACCATCCTTGTGTTCTCTATGTCAGTCCCATCCCTGGTGCTCACCTCTCCCTTCAGCCCCACTGCTCACCTCGCTCCCACTCTCCTGCAAGTCTGTGGGCTGGGAGCAGGCGTTTGCCTGCTGCTCCTTGTCCATATTCAGGATCCTCTTGTGGGGACCTGACACTGGCACCAAGGGGAGCTGCTCTCTCCTGATCGAGCTGCTCTCCTCAGAGTGGGGATCTGGGGTCTTTTCCCTCAATAAAGGCATGGTCACCATGGGGACTGCCCCCTCACAATGGCCTTGTGAGCATGATGCCACTGACATCACAAAGCCCTGGTGAGTGCCATGAGGACCTCGTCATGATGTCCTGGTGGAGACCACGGGGACACCATCACGATGTCTTGGTGGAGACCATGGGGATTCATCCCATAATGATGCCTTGGTGGAGACCAAGGGGACCCCATCATGATGCCTTGGTGGAGACCATAGGGACTCCACCATGATGTCCTGACCATCTCCATGGGGATGCCCATCACCATGTTGCTACCTCCAAGTCCTGACCCCAGCTTCTGAGCCTGCCTGGGAACTGCTATGAGGGGAGCAGGATGAATGTTCCTCCCTCCAGCTCTGCATTCCCCAGGCCTTGCAGAGGCTGCACTTCTTCAGGCGCTCCGTAGCAGAGATCCACACAAGGCCATCGCTGTTGGTCTGCCCATTAATCCTCACCCCTACAATCCTGACTGACTCTCTGTCTGTCCCTAGGCAGAGTTCCTTGGATCTTGCTGTGCTCTCCAGGGTTTCCTTTGTCCACCTCACCTGCACCTTTCCCTGCCATCCCAGCCCATCACTCCCTCACTCTTGCTGTAGTCTTCTTCTCTGAGTCATTCTCAATTTAAGGCTCTGCTCACCAGCTTGGCCAACTGCTTGATGACCATCAGGTGGGCAGATGGGAACAGTCTCCTTCCAGATGAAATGTGACAATATGCAGTCTTGCTGCCTTGCTCTAAGCTCAGCTGCAGGTTCTCCTCCAGCTCCTGCTGAAAAAAAAAGACAGACAAAAAGAGAAGAAAAAAAAAAAAGGAAAAGAGACTCTTTGCTCTTCATCCTCTCCATTTCTTGCTTGTCTTAAGCTGGTATGAGGGTACATGAAAGCAATATAAATTATGGTACCTGAAATGCAGAATTAAAACCTGAATCCTTCAGACATGTTTCTCCTTCTTGTATCAGTGCATGAGAAAATTCCTGTTCCTTCTGGATGAGGACATCCTTTCATGTGGCCACACTGAGGACATCAGTAGCATGCTCACTGTCAGGATCACCACAGGTAAGAAGGTTCAGGAAGAGGAGACCCCTCAGCCTTTAAGAACATAGGTTCATGAAAAGAGACCCCAGTGTCATGTGTCTCCCATTACTGATTCCTCCTTTCATGTGTTGGTGCTCAGTTGCTGGTCCATAGGCCCTGGACCACCTTGAGAGGCCTCAGAGTTCCTGCCCTCTGCACCCAATCCAGGAGGTTGTGTCTTTCCTGGAGGTGCTATGCTGTATTTGCCAGCCATGGCTGGCTGTAATGGGCACACCAGGCACCTGGCACAGCTCTAGAGACCTTGGACTGAACTTAGGTGCCTGCCATGCAGGGATGTGTGTGTGTCACTTTGCTTTGCTCTGATTTGAGCTCACATGCCCTAAATGCACATGCCTGGTTCCATTTCAGGTGGTCAAGGATAACCTCCTTGCCCCTATGCCCATCAGCTGGTGCTTGGGAAGGATGTCTGTCTCTCAGGATGGTTCCAAGAGAACTTGCAGACCCTTGCATTTGCCTTGGACCACCCCAGCCCCTCAGGCATTACAGGGTGTTATTACTGACTCCTACCCTCTCTCTCTAGCGATTAGAGATGCCAGGGCCATTTCCTACCTGGGATGTGCTGCACAGGTCTCTGTCTTCTTGAGTTCAAGAGAATGTTTTTTTCACATAGTTATGGCTTATGACCACTTCAAGGCCATCTGCAGACCCCTGTACTACGGGATCCTCCTGAGCAGCAGAACTTGTGTTGAAATGGCAGCAGCTGCCTGGGCCTGTGGGTTTCTCAATGCCCTGGTCCATACTGCTAACACTTTCATGCTTTCTTTCTGTAGAGACAGCTCTACGGACAGTAGTTTTGTGAAATCCCCCAAATCCTCAAGCTCTCCTGCCAGGCTACAGGCATTTCCATATATCTGGAATGCAATAGGTCAGGATGTGGCACAGAAGACAGATTGGTCATGGTAGACCCTATTACCAAGAGCCAAGGACATTGTGTGTGCAATGGCCCCACTTGAGAGCAGAGAAATGCTGGCATGGAGAGAAGATGTCAATGCAATGGTGAGAGGAGGTTCCCACTAGGGGAGTAAAGCCTGCAGCGCCCAAGGCCAGGGAGAAACATAGTGTGACTGTGAGGAAATGGCAGGAGAGGGCTTTGTTGCCTGAGCTGATTTGTAGCACCCTGGGGCCTGTGACAGAGTTGAGCCAATCTCCAGGCAGGAGAAGGCATCATTGAAGGTGTTCTTGGGCTGGAGCCGTCTAAGATCCAGCCATCCTGAGGCTATCATTAGCCCAGTCATATCATCTAGGGTGAAAGGAGGTTCTGTTTGATAAAAGCGAGAAGCTGTTAAGAGAGCAGAGACCAGAGCAGACACCTTGGTGTGATGTGCCTCTCCCATTTAGGGAGCACGCTTGGCTGTAGGAGGGATGGATTGGCCTAAAGGCAGTGGTGGGATCCAGTTGTTTAGGCACTGGTAGCAAACCCGAGAGGTCCTAGGGCGCTTGCCCAGCTCCAACTCCAAAGGGACATGGCTTCTCATAGATCCCATGCTAGAGGAGGCATTTGGTTATGCTGGACAACGCAGGCATCTGTCTCGGCCCAGCCAGCCTATTCCAATGTCGCTGAATGATATGCCTGCCCTGAATTATATTAACTTGCACTGTGATGATCTGCCTGGGTCTCTGCTTTATACTGCATGGTGCTTACATAGTAGTGGAAGGCACCTGGGGTCATTTGAGATGGCCAAGGACATTCCCCACCTGGTCTTGTCCTGGAGCTCCATGAGAATGTGGGTCTGAGATTTGCTTCTTAAGAGCAAACAGACATGGGCAGGTTTTTGGTACCTCCACTGTCTCTTCAACTGTCCCCAGGTGTTTGTGTGTTGCCCCCTGACTCCCACCCTCCATCAGCGGTGATTACAAGGGGAACTTTGAGAAGGATCTCCCATGGAGATGTCAGTGCTGTGCACACTTCAGCGTGGGGAAGCAGAATCCCACCTTCTGTGTATTCAGGGGAGGAATGTGAAACCCACCCCAGATCAGTGACTTCTGAACCAGCATGTGATGCCCACATTGACTCATCTGAATCAATGAGCCCCCTTCTTGCCCCTGTCTCAGTGTCCTGCCTATTAGGGTCTTACTAACTAGGGACTTCCAGAGTGGGACCTTTTTAACTTGCATGGATAGTCATCCTCTGATGAAATAGATGGCAAGTTGGGAATCATTCTTTCTCCACTCAGTTGGAAAGGACAACAAGTGATTATTTTAGTTTACTTAACAATCATTTCCCAGGAGGAGGGGGCACAAGGGACAGAGAAATTGGTGAGTTCAGCTGTTCCTCTGCTCCTGAGCAGGGCCAGGCTCCTGGGACGGAGGCAGCTTGTGGCAGCCTGGCAGCACTGCCCAGAGACAGCGTGTGCAGGAGCAGCTCCTGTGCCAAGAGCAGCAGGGCTGCGGGCACTGCCTGCTGCTGCGGACAGGGGAGGAGAGAAGGCAGCGAGAGGGGAACGGCAGTGTGGAGCGGGAGCACAGAGGAGAACTGGCGGAAAAATCATCACATCCTTTGACACGGTGAGTCTCTGACTACAGGACAATGCTACTGAGGTTCCTGGAGCGGTCTTCTGACCCCAATCCATGCCATTACAGATCGGCATGGATTCTCTTGCTTTCTCCTGTGCAGAGAACGGGGAGATGCTTCAGAGCAGCATTCCTGCTACTCCAACACAGGGACAGGACATGCTGCTCTCTTCTCCTGGGGATGGCTGCAGGGTGCGAAGCTGGGGTGTGCACAGCAGTGTCCCTGTGCTCCATGGTGCTGTGTGCCCAGGGCAGGGACTCTGCCACCTGTAAGTGTCAGTACTCAGCTAGCTTGGGGAGCTCCCCATGGTGCTGTGGGGAGAAGCTCTGGGTTAGAAGAGAAACCCCCAGCAGGGTAGCTTGAGCCTCCCATCAAGAGGATGCTGCATTTTCTGCCTTGGGGACATACCAGAGGTGACTTTTCATCAAGAACACTGAGACAGGGAACACCTGATAGAGAAGAGTCATCAAGACTCCGTCCTCTCACTTTTATTCTCTTTGGGTGGGGTGAAACAGGCATGGATTTGTCAGGTTTATACACAGGTTGGAGGCTCATAAACGGTGACACTGAGAGAAGAGCAGTAGTGGCACGACCTGAGCAAATGCCTTCACCCACCCCTCAGCCTACAGACAGAGCCAGCATCCCCTTTCCAGCCTCAGCAAGGTTTGTCTCACCTGCAAACATGGAGGTGCCCTGGGCAGGATCCTGCCTCCAGGAGGTGTCTGCAGGGCAGAACTGAGGACCCAGCGGGTGGGATGGGGTCTGTAAGAGTCTCTGGCCATGTGAGGGCAGACACGCAGATGCAGGAACAGCTCCCACAGGGGATGGCTCCCCAGGCAGCAGAGTCATGGCCAGAGGGTTTGAGGAAACTGTCATTTCCAGGACCTCCTCCCCTCTCCCCACCAGCACAACGCTCTGCTCTGCAAGCTGCAGCATCCAGACCATATTTCCTTGGCAGACGGACGTGAAGGAGACACCCCTGAGAGCTCCCTTCCCCCAGGCCTGCCTGGCCCTGCCTCTCTTGGCACAAATCAGGGTGTTGCTCTGTGTTTGCCCTTGTCCATCCCTTGGACTCTCTGGGGAGGGGGTTTCTGCTGCAGTCCAGACACCGACCCTGTGGGTCCTGCCATGCAGATGTGTCCTTGAGTGTGAGGTGCCCAATGCCCCTCTGCCCTGTGGTGCTTGGAGCCATGGACAGTGAGGGTTTGGGAATGAGACAACTCTCCCTTCAGGACACCCCATCCTTAAGAAATTAAACCTTTTCTCTTTATTTTTGTTGGCTGGGCTGCAAGCTGCCCCTCCAGAGCGGCACAGCTCCCCCATTACGGGTGAGTCTTATGAAGGGCTCCATGGAGAAGCTCTCTAGGTAGAGGCCACAGCACTGCTGCTGGGTAGGTGCATGGGAATAGCTGGAATAAGTCCAATGTGCTTCCGGCTTGAAGAGGAGGGCTGAGACCTCCCTCAGGGACTCTCAGATAGGGCTCTGGGTTGGGCGATCGGTGCTTTGAACCTGGATTCCTCTGCACTCCGTGGAGTGATTTCTTTCTATGGTAAAATCAGTGAAATTCTCTTCTATATCAGAGGTGCGAACACAGGGCAGCTGGGAACAGGTCAGCTCTTCTCACTCTGCATTAATGCTATAGTAATCCTGTTTGCCCCTCTGTAACCACAGCCATTTACTCAGAGTGCAGTAGCAGTGCTGAGGATTTCTGTCTCCTCATGGCAAACCCACCCAGCACCAACCACAGCTCAAGACATGGACCTCTATGATGGTTTGACTGAGATGGCAGTTAATAAAACTTGTGTGTTAGAGGAGGGTTTATGAGAAAGAATTGCACATGGAAATCTAATTTCTTAACAATTATTTTTATTCAGACAGTCCTGCAGTGGCCTAAAGGAACTAATGTCCAACAGCAGCTCCTTCAACGAGTTCCTCCTCCTGCCATTCGCAGACACGCGGGAGCTGCAGCTCTTGCACTTCTCGCTCTTCCTGGGCATCTACCTGGCTGCCCTCCTGGCCAACAGCCTCATCATCACAGCCATAGCCTGCGACCACCGCCTCCACACCCCCATGTACTTC